>NW_026974888.1:325723-651446 GCF_030014295.1 Loxodonta africana
TAGCCAACAACATATTGAAAAAGTAATTCACCATGACCAAGTAGGATTCATACTAGGTATGCTGGGATGGTTTAATATTTGAAAAGCAATCAATGTAATCCATCATATAAATAAAAGACAAGAACCACATGATCTTATGGATTGATGCAGAAAAGGCATTTCACAAAGTCCAACACCCATTCATGATACTCTCAGCAAAATAGGAATAGAAGGAAAATTCCTCCAGATAATAAAGGGCATTTATATAAAGTCAACAGCCAACATCACCCTAAATGGAGCGAGTCTGAAATCTTTCCCCTTGAGAACGGGAATCAGACAAGGATGCCCTTTATCATCACTTTTATTCAACATTGTTCTGGAGGTCCTAGCCAGAGCAATTAGTCTAGACAAAAAAAAAAAAAAAAAAGCACCCAAATTGGTAAGGAAGAAATAAACTATCTCTATTTGCAGATGATATGATTTTATACACAGAAAACCCTACAGAATCCACAAGAAAACTACTGGAACTAATACAAGATTTCAGCAAAGTATCAGGATACAAGATAAACATGCAAAAACCAGTTAGATTCCTCTATATGTGCAAAGAGAAAGTCGAAGAGGAAATCATGAAATGAATACCATTTACAATAGCCCCAAGAAGATTAAATACTTAGGAACAAATCTAGCCAGAGACATAAAAGACCTATACAAAGAAAACTATGAGACACTACTGCAAGAAACCAAAAGAGACCTACATAAGTGAAAAAACATACCTTGTTCTTCAATGGGAAGACTCAAGATTGTGAAAATGTTTATTCTACTCCAAGCAATCTATAGATAAATGCAAGCCTGATCCAAACTCCAATGGCATTTTTTAATGAGATGGAGAAACAAATCACCAAGTTCATATGGAAAGGGAATAGGCCCTAGATAAGTAAAACAGTACTGAAAAATTAGAACAAAGTGGGAGGCCTCATGCCACCTGATTTTAGTGCATATTACAACACCAGGGTAGTCAAAACAGCCTGGTACTGGCACAACAGCAGGTACATAGACCAATGGAACAGAATTGAGAATTCAGACATAAATTCATCCACGTATGAGCAGCTTGTATTTAACAAAGGCCCAAAGTCCATTAAATGGGGAAAAGACAGTCTCTTTAACAAATGGTGCTGGAATAACTGGATACCCATCTGCAAAAAAATGAAATAAGACCCATACCTCTCACGCCATGCAGAAAAACTAACTCAAAATGGATCAAAGACCTAAATATAAAACCTAAAATGATAAAGATCATGGAAGCAAAAATAGGAAGAACTCTAGTAGCCCTCAAACATAGCATAAACAGTATACAAAACATTGTTAACAATGCACAAACACTGGAAGGTAAAGTAGATAACTGGGAGCTTCTAAAAATGAAACACTTATCCTCATCCAAAGGCCTCACCAAAAGAGTAAAAAGACTACCTATAGACTGGGAAAAAAAATTTGGCTACAACAAATCCGATCAGTGTCTAAATCTTTAAAATCTACAAGATACTGCCAAACTTCAACAACAAAAAGACAAGTAAACCAATTAAAAAATGGGCAAAGGGTATCAACAGGAACTTCACCAAATAAAACATTCAGGCGGCTAACAGCTACGTTAGGAAATGCTCATGATCAATAGCCTTTAGAAAAATGCAAATCAAAACTACAATGAGATACCATCTTACCACAACGAAGCTGGCTCTAATCTAAAAAACACAAAATAATAAATGTTGGTGAGGTTGTGGAGAGACTGGAACACTTATACACTGCTGGTGGGAATGTAAAATGGCACAACCACTTAGGAAATCGATTTGGCGTTTCCTTAAAAAGATAGGAGTACCATACGATCCAGCAATCCCGCTCCTTGGAATATATCCTAGAGAAATAAGAGCCCTACAAGAATAGATATATGCACACCCATGTTCACTGCAGCCCTGTTACAATAGCAAAGAGAAGGAAACAATCAAGGTGCCCACCAATGGATAAATGGATAAACAAATTATGGTATATTCACACAATGGAATACGATGCAACAATAGAGAAAAACAATGAATCCATGAAACAGCTCATAACATGTAGGAATCTGGAAGGCATTATGCTGATTGAAATCAGTCAGTCGCAGGACAAATATTGCATGAGACCACTATTATAAGAACTCAGGAAAAGGTTTAAACGCAGAAGAAAACATTCTTTGATGATTACGAGAATGGGGAAGGAGGAAGAGGGATATTCACTAATTACAGAGTAGACAAGAATTATTTTAGGTGAAGGGAAGGACAACACACAATACAGGGGAAGTCAGCACAACTGGACTAATCCAAAAGCTAAGCAGTTTCCTGAATACAACGAAACACTTCGAGGGACAGAGTAGCAAGGGTGGGGGTCTGGGGACCATGGTTCAGGGGACATCTAGGTCAACTGACATAACAAAATGTATTAAGAAAGTATTCCACATCCCACTTTGATGAGTGGTGTCTGGGGTCTTAAAAGTTAGCAAGCGGCCATATAAGATGCATCAATTGATCTCAATCCGCCTGGAGCAAAGGAGAATGAAGAACACCAAGGACTCAAGGAAACATGAGCCCAAGAGACAGAAAGTGCCACTTAAACCAGAGACTCTCACAGCCTGAGACTGGAAGAACTAGATGGTGCCCGGTTACCACCAATGACTGCACTGAAAGGGAACACAACAGAGAATCTCTGATGGAGCAGGAGAAAAGTGGAATGCAGACCTCAAATTCTAGTAAAAGAGACCAGGCTAAACGGTCTGACTGAACACTGGAAGGACTCCAGAGGTCATGGCCCTTGGACTCTCTGTTAGCCCAAAACTAAAACCATTCCGAAGCCACTTCTGCAGACAAAGATTAGACTGGACTATAAGACATAAAATGGAACTGGTGAGGATTGTGCTTCTTAACTCAAGTAGACACATTGTGACTGTGTGGGTAAAGCCTCTCTGGAGGCGAGATGAGAAGGCAGAGGGGACAGGAACTGGATGAATGGACACAGGAAATACACAGGGGAGAAAGAAGGAGAGTGCTGTCACATTGTAGGGAGAGCAACTAGGATCACATTAACCATGTCTGTGTAAGTTTTTGTATGAGAAACTTACTTGAATTGTAAACTTTCACTTAAAGCACAATAAAAAGAATACCTAATATTAAAAAAAAAGAATTGTTATCAATACACATTTGCTAAATATTTACTTCTGAAAAACTTCCATATACCATAACTTCCCCATTACCCTCACTCTGTTTATGATTTTTAAAATAAGCTTAAAAATTTCAATTTAGAACAATTTTATATCTTGCTATTATGATTTCACTTAAAGTAAATTTATTGCCAATCATAGCTTTTATAACAAAATATTAATTCTTTTTCCGTTGCAAATAATTCTTTTGATTGGACTATATATATATATATACATTTTTTCTCAATGAGTCCATGTTTCGATTTCTTGTTTATAATTTCTTTTCTTATCCACTCCAAGCCTGGAAATACAATTTACAGAATGTAGTAGCAAGTTTTGATATAAGACCCTGGATTCACTTTGGGAACCCTGGTAGCATAGTGGTTAACAGCTCAGCTGCAAACCAAAAGGTTAGCAGTTCAAATCCACCAGGTGCTCCTTGGAAACCCTATGGAGCAGTTCTACTCTGTCGTGTAGGGTTGGTAGGAGTCAGAACCCACTCGATGGCAACGGGTTTTAGGGAACTTACTTTTTGCTACATAGTCAGAGAAAATATAGCCACCAATTTACATATTATTTAGGTCAACAATTAGGTTATCAAACACCTATCATTTATTAGTCACTTGCAGGTCATGGTGCCACGAATAGTGATGTTTATGGTCTCCAGATACCAAAAGAAAAACGAGTAGTGATGGTGAACATTTAGAAATTTATTTCATCTAATAAAAAGTAAATGTACTTTTTTCTGATTTTTGTTGCTTTACCCACTATCATCTGATGCCTACAGCCACGTTTTCTTAGCATTAGAAATATTTGTTTGTTTTTCTGTGAAAGTAATTTACAAGTGAGAGCAACTTTCGTGAGGGAAGGGGTCATGTGCATCCTCTGAGGGAGGCTGAGGAATATACTCAGCATTGCATAATCCAGTATATTGGCTGATGCCTTATTGTTTTCCTTGGCAATTTTATTGCATACTCCCAGAAATAAAACAAATTAAGAGAACAGTTTATTGTGATACACTCAGTGACTATTTTTGAAAGCTGGAAGGATATATTTACTTTTTACCTTTCAAATATTTTTGATGTGAAAATAAAATAGACTGGCAGAAATCTTAATGAAAAGTATAATTTCTGAGATTATTCTATAAAATATGAGAAGAACAAAAGAATTTATTTTGTATTCCCCTATGTAATTTCCATCTATCCTATATCAGTATTTTTGAAGATTGGGTTACTTCAGAGTCTATGTCTTATTTTGTTAGAAAAAATTTTAAAAACTACCAAATTGTTTTAACATTGGTCTTTACCACTTACACAAATCTAATTCCCCTTCAACACTGAAATTTTACCCTCTGTGTACTTAGCTACATTCCCAAATTTCTCACTGGAATGACAAGATTTTGTTAATTTTAGATGAGTGGAATCACAAACATGAATTCTTGTCTAGAATGTGGGCAATTCGTTATAATATTCTAGTTTATGCTGTAGTATAACACCAGTGATTAAAAAAAAATCTCTATCATAAATCCACAATAGTGGATTTCTGGATCACGCTGCATGTTATCTTGGGATTTGTCCTCCCTCAGGGACACAGGCTGATGGTGCTTCCCTCATTGTGAAGCAACAGCAATTTCTGGAAGATGGAAAGAACATGGAATTTCACTCGCTGGCTCTAAATTCTTGCCATGGGTTACGCATGTCACTTGCACTAATGTTTCACAGTCCACACCTAACTTCAGAGAAAAGGGAAGTGCAATCTAAACTTGAGCCAGGAAGGATGAAGATCAGATGATTAACCAACATTCCTAATCAAGTAGTTCACCCTTCTGGGTCCCAACTCCTCTCCAAAGGAGACAACCAAATGTCCCGTTCAGTCATGGGATAAGCTCAAAGCCCAGGATCTCTTGGTGATAAGCAGTCACCAATAAGGTCCATCTTTTATCTGGTGACCTGTGAATTATCTAAATTTCCCAATTATCCAAATATCCAGCATGTCTTGGTTGGACAGGGACAGGATATCAGAAATAAACACTGGTATTAGGAAAGAACGAATGAGATATCCACAGGAATCGTGGGTCCCCAGAAGTTCCGAAATTCCATTAGGCAGACATTTAAAGGCCCACTATATTTCGGATGAGGAATAGTCACTGATACGGCCATTTTTCTGCCTCCTTGGAGTAGTTTTCTCGTTCATTTTTTTGATAGCATAGCCCCTGGATCTTCTCTCTGAGATATGCTTTTTAAAAGATTCGTATTGCCTTATCTGCCATGATGCAAAACCCCAAAAAACCCACTGCTGTTGAGTCGATTCTGACTCATAGTCACCCTATAGGACAGAGTAGAACTGCCGCATAAAGTTTCCAAGGAGCGCCTGGTGGACTCAAACTGCCAACCTTTTGGTTAACAGCCATAGCACTTAACCACTACGCCGCCAGGGTTTCCTATCTGCCATGATAATTGTGGAATATACTCTTATGGTTGCTAAAGAGTTTTTTCAACTAACTTTCTGCCCATGGTGTTTGGAGTCTGTGATAAAGAGACTATCATTTGACAAGTATTTACTGCCTTCTGCTGATCACATGAGGAGCACACTTCTTCACTCCATCACGCGTTAACCTAGTGATTTGATAAACTTTGCTCAATAGCATGTGGCTGAAAGTGTCTGTATACCACTTCCAAGCCTAGAGTTTCAGCGATATTATATTTTCATATTTCTCTATTGTTTCTTCCATCATCATGAGAAGAAAATGTCTCCAGTAGGTTGTCTCTTTCAAAAACTTATTTAACTTTTCTAAGCCTAATTTCCTCATCTAAAAATCAGTTATCAGGAGAGAGATCACTAGCTATTTCAAAAGAGAGAACAGAATTCAGATAAGTACTTCAATAGGAGATGAAGGAATCATGGAACCAAACAAGGGAAGCTGAATCAACCTAGAGACTCCCATCAGTATGTTGCTCCCAACACCCTGGAAACCGTCAAACGGCAGGACAAGATGGCTTCCAGGAACCCATGGGTGGGGCCCTCATGCAGAACCCAGAACCAAGGTGAGGACCAGCAGACAATATTTGAAACCATGAAGAGAGTGGCTATCTTATTGAAAGTGAAATCATGGCGAGCCACGGTTACTTCCAGGAACTATAGCTGAAGTGGGGAAAGAAAGAAGAAGAAATTTGCTGACTTCTGTCCTATAGCCTTTCTAATCTTCTGACAGTCTTACATTGTGATTTCCTACAAGAAATATGCTGGCAAAGGATCTTGGGGAATGTAGTTCTCCTTGGTATAGAGTCAAATAAAGTCAGTGAAAATATCTGAAAACCAAGGAGCATTACAAAACATGCTGGCTAATATGAAAAAATAAAAACCAATCATGTTGAGTCAATTACAACTCATAGCAACCCTATAGGGCAAAGTAGAACTGCCTTGTAGGCATTTCAAGGAGCAGCTGGTGGATTTCAACTGCCAACCTTTTGATAAGTGTCAGCTTTTAACCACTGCACCACCAGGACTCCAAACTAATAATCCAAAAAATAGAGCCTGTCTTATATGGTGTGTGTGAGCATCTTCATATCTAGAGGTTTTTTTTCTTAAAATCTGCTTTGTTTAATATTTTATAGCTAAACCACCTTTCCTTTTAATTAATATTTGTCTTATGTATCTTTTTGACCTTTTAAATTTCATATATTCTTTGTCTTTATATTTAAATATGCCTTCTTAAAATTTCACTCAAGTAAAATTTTGCTGAAGATAATTAAAAAATGGCTGCAGCAGTACATCAACAGGAAACTGCCAGAAATTCAAACTGATTCAGAAAAGGATGTGGAAACTAATGGGCCACAACTACCACAGCCTCCACCAGACTGAGTCCAGCACAACTAGATGGTGCCCAGCTACCACCACCGACTGCTCTGACAAGGATCACAATAGAGGGTCCAGGACAGAACTGGAGAAAAATGCAGAACAAAACTATAACTTACAAAAAAAGACCATACTTACCGGTCTGACAGAGACTGGAGAAATCTCTAGAGTATGGCCCCTAAGCGTCCTTTTAAATCAGTACCAAAGTCACTCCTGAGGTTCACACTTCAGCCAAAGTTTAGACAGACCCGTAAAACAAATCAAGACTAAATGGGCACACCAACGCAGGGGCAAGGATGAGAAGGCTGGAGGGAACAGGAAAGCTGATAATGGGGAACCCAAGGTTGACAAGGGTGGAATGCTGACATGGTGTAAGTTTGGCAACCAATGTCACAAAACAATATGTGTATTTATTGCTTAATGAGATACTAATTTGCTCTGTAAATCTTCATCTAAAGCACAATTAAAAAAAGAGAGAGAGAAATCAAAATATCCACCTAATAGCATTTGGGAATTACTATTATTTCCATCATTGTTATCACACAATAACAAAGACCTGTGCATGGTTAATTATAATTACAACGTTTATTGTGCACTGTCAGGAACAGTACCAAGTACTTTTCATACATTGTTCATTCCATGCCCGTATTAACCCCATCAAATAGGTGCTATTATCACATCCAGAGTCCTGTGGATAGTAATGGGTAGGAATGTAAACCTAGGTTGAAATTCTTAACCACTGTTACATTAACTTCAGTTCTACTTCTGGCCATGGTGGTTCTGTTTTTGTATATTAATTGATTAAATGTATTGAGGAAGACTGAAACTATAAACCCAGGGAGATAAATTTGAATATGTAAGTATATAGCCATGGAAGGATTTCAAAGATAATGGAATCAGGGTATTATAAAGAAGAAAGATCTGGATCATTAGGATGGCAGACCAAAGAGTAAGAAACACCAACTCTTCAGATGAACTATGTGAGCACTACCCAACTGGCACAATGGTAAGTTCCATCACTTGTCTTGTCAAAGAAGATATGACATACTGAAGCCATATACAGCTGTATTTCTGTATGACTTGATTCTGATCCATTGGGCAGACAACCATGTATAATGACTCTGATCTACAAGAAACATGTGCTCTGTGTACTAGGCTTTGGGTACACAGATATATGTTCCCTTTCTTTTCTTTTTTTTTTTTTAATAAGTTGTGGTAAAATAAATATTAAAATTAAAAAATCCTGATTTAAAAGAAAAAAAATAAAGAAAATGACACGGAAGGAGGGATATAATTGCTGATGTCCAGTGGATCTTGGCTAAAAGCTGAGAATACCAGAAAGATGTTTATTGTTGTTGTTATTAGGTGCAGTGGAGTCGCTTCCGACTCATAGCGATCCTATGTACCACAGAAAGAAGCACTGTCCAGTCCCGTGCCATACTTACAATCGTTGTTATGCTTGAGCCCATTGTTGCAGACACTGTGTCAATCCATCTCATTGAGGGTCTTCCTCTTTTAAGCTGACCCTGTACTTTACCAGGCATGATGTCCTTCTCCAGGGACTGATCTCTTCTGACAACACGGCCAAAGTATGTAAGATGCAGTATCACCATCCTGGCTTCTAAGGAGCCTTCTGGCTGTACTACTTCCAAGACAGATTTGTTTGTTCTTTTGGTATATTAAATATTCTTTGCCAACACCACAATTCAAAGGCATCAGTTCTTCTTCAGTCTTCCTTATTCATTGTCCATCTTTCACATGCATATGAGGCAATTGAAAATACCACTAATGCTTGGAACCTGAAATATATGAAGTATGAATCTAGGAAAATTGGAAATTTTCAAAAACGAAATGGAACACATAAGCATCGATATCCTAGGCATTAGTGAGCTGAAATGGACTGGTATTGGCCATTTTGAATTGGACAACACATAGCCTACTACGCCAGAAATGACAACTTGAAGAGGAATGGTGTTACATTTATCGTCAAAAAGAACAATTCGAGGTCTATCCTGAAGTACAGTGCTGTCAGTGATAGGATAATATCCATAGGCCTATAAGGAAGACCAGTTAATATGACTATTGTTCAAATTTACACAGCAACCACTAAGAAAAAAGTTGAAGAAACTGAAGATTTTTTTCAGCTTCTGTAGTCTGAAATTGATTGAACGTGCAATCAGGATGCATTGGTAATTACTGGTGATTAGAATGTGAAAGTTGGAAACAAAGAAGAACAACTGGTAGTCGGAAAATATGGCCTTGGTGATAGAAACGATGCCGGAGATTGAATGATACAGTTTTGCGAGACCAATGACTTCTTCATTGCAAATACCTTTTTTTTACCAACATAAACGGCAACTATGCACATGGCCCTCGCCAGATGGAATACACAGAAGTCAAAACGACTACATCTGTGGAAAGAGACAAAGGAAAAGCTCAATATCATCAGTCAGAACAAGGCCAGGGGCTGACTGTGGAACAGAAAGATCTTTCTGTGTTAATTATTGACTATTCAAAGGCATTTCACTGAGTAGATCATAACAAATTTTGGATAACATTGCAAAGAGTGGGAATTCCAGGACACTTAATTTTGCTCTTGCGGATTCTCTACATAGACCAAGAGGCAGTAACTGGAACACAGCAATGGGACACTGCTTAGTTTGAAATCAGAAAAGATGTGCATCAGGATTGTATCCTTTCACCATACTTATTCAATTTGTATGCTGAGCAAATGATCTGAGATGGACTATATGAAGAAGGCAGCATCAGGATTAGAGAAAAACTCATTAACAACCTGCAATATGCAGAACACACAGCCTTGCCTGTTGAAAGTAAAGAGGACTTGAAGCACTTGCTGATGAAGATCAAAGACGTCAGCCTTCAGTATGAATTACACCTCAAAATAAAGAAAACAAAAATCCTCAAAACTGGACCAGTAACCAACATCGTGATAAATGGAGAAAATACTGACATTGTCAAGGATTTAATTTTACTTTGATCTACAATTAACTCCAATGGAAGCAGAGGTCAAAAAATCAAAGGATGTATTGCATTTGGCAAATTGGCTGCAAAAGCCCTCTTTAAAGTGTTAAAAAGCAAAAATGTCGCTTTGAGGACTAAGGTGCACCTGACCCAAGCCATTGTATTTTCAGTTGCCACTTCTGCATGTGAAAGATGGACAACGAGTAAGGAAGACCAAAGAAGAATCGATGCCTTAGAATCACGGTGTTGGTGGAAAATGTTGAATAGAAAATGGACTGTCAAAAGAATGGTCAAATTTGTCTTGGAAGAAGTACAGCAAGAATGCTCCTTAGAAGCGAGGATGGCGAGATTTCGTCCCATGTAATTTGGACATATTATAAGGAGGAACCAGTCCCTGGAGAAGGACATCATGCTTGGTGAAGTAGAGGGTCAGCAAAAATGAGGGATTAACACAGTGGCCGCAATAACAGGCTCAAACATAGAAATGATAGTTAGGTTGGGGCAAAATGGGGCAGTGTTTCATTATGATGCACATAGGGTCGCTCTGAGTAGGAACCCACATAAAGGAACCTAACAACAACAATTAAAATATGAAAAGGTTTTCTCCAGTCTAGATTCTTTGCTCGGAATATTTAGTCTATTTACATTTGCTGAAAAACTTATGTTTTTCAGCTTATTAGTTTTTTTATTTTAAATTAAAAAAAACTTTATATTATTCAATGTAGTGATTTTAGTTACTTATCTTCTCTGTGTCCCCCCTTCATCTCATTCCTGTCTTCTTTGGATTGATTATTTTTTTGCATTTCACGATTTCTTTGTGTCATTTAAGACAATATGCACTTTACTTCTTTAGGTTTAGTGATAATCTAGGAGAATGTACCATACACTTAATTAATCAAAAACTAATTTTATTACAACTTCATCTACTCAAACAATAAAAGGTATTATATATTTTAACTCATATCTTCACAGGTATTGCTGTCTAACAAAACACCACAAAACTTGGCAGTTTAAAACAATAAGTTATTATCTCCCCAGGATTCTGGGTTGAGTGGGTTGGTTCTCTGCTAGAATGTCCATTTTGAAGTTGCAATCAGATACTGGCTGGAGTCATCTGAAAACCTATTGGGCTGGATGTCCAAGAATACTTCTTCACTCCCATGTCTAGTGCCGCAATGCTGCTCCGTGGGACCTCTCTCTCCAGCAGACAATTATGGGCTTTTTATGTGACCTACAAGTTCTTGGCTGAGTTCTCAGCCACTCTAGTTGGTGCCATTCACTGAGAAAGAATTTTCTGCAGATTTCCTGGACCTACTTGAGGAGCTGGGAGGTTAATTTCTAGCTAACTCAGACAGAATTGTGTTGTCCCTTACATTCCCTGGTTTATTCAGAGTTCTTCTGAATCCTCACCTTTAGGGGCCTTGTAGTTTATCTCCTGTTGTCCATGAAACACAGAGCCATGAAAGTTGATACAGCATTGTTTTTTTATTTCCTTTGACTAATATTCTGGTAAAGAAGCTACTTCCTTCTGCCTTATTTTTCTAATTACTGTTTTTATTTGTGTATGTGTGTGTCTGTGGTATATATATGCAGTTCTTTAATGCATGAAAGAAAAACTTAGATCCACATGCCTATAATCTGTTTCCAAGTCTGTCTATCTATCTATTCAACTAGCTCTGTGTGTTGGTTATGATACCTCATCTGCCATGTTTCCAGGCACTGAAGTCTCTGTCATGTTATTTTCACATTACTAACTTAAATTAATCTTGATAATACATATATTTTTAATTTTAGGAATGCTGTTTTTATAGACAGAATAGCTGTATATCAGAGAAGCTAACTTACCCAAGGTACATGTTCTTAGTTGACTGATTCCAGACGGCAACCCCTGGCCCTCTCACAGAAAAATCTAAGTGGTTTTCCTCAACCACATTGTTTTTGATTTTTCACTTGTAGAACATCTTAAAACTTTAATCAAAGCGGAAGTGGTAAGACTTCTCTGTAATATAAAATAATTCTAAACAGATAAAAATATTATTTTCAGAACAATGGTTTCAGATTATATGAAGTAGGGAAAGAGAATTATAACCCCTTTTATTCAAATGTAGTTCATATCTTTATTATGGGTTTTAGGTAACACATATATTCACCTGAGCACTATTCCAGTGTGTGTATATGTGTGTATGTGTGTGTGTGTGTGTGTGTGTATCCACAAAGCACAGCAGTTTAAAACAACAATTATTTATTTTGCAAATGAATTTGCAATTTCAGCAGGTTTCACCAGGGACAGCTCATCTCTACTCCACGCTTCATCAGTGGAAGTGGCTCAACTGGGAGCTGAAAGATACACTTGCATGATGTGCCACCAAGGACTGAAAAAAATGGCTTTGAATTTGGCTGGGCTCTCAGCTGGGGATGTGCACTAGAAGTCTTGGTTTCTCTCTTTGTCACAGCATGGGGATTATATAATTGCACCAACACAATTACTCTTAAGACATTTCTTAAAATAGGGAATGGGGTAGCATACAGTCACTTGCAATTCTAAAATTCTGGTAGAAATTGTTGCCAGCTCCTTAACTAAGATTCAGTGTGATTCTCTGGGAATTATTCTACATGATTTTTGCCTCTGCTTTCTGAGTCACCCTTGCTCTACCATGAGAAAACTGAGTAGTCACCTCAATCAGCTTACTCCTTAGACCAAACTAGTGATATTTCTGTCAGAAAAACATGCTTGCAAACATTGTGAGTTTTCCATGAATCTTACTGGAATTTACTCCATTAGACAAAACCCACAACTACCAACCTTGGGCTTCCTGTGACTCTGCTGCACTACAGTGCCCTGAAACATTTTAGTAGTCCTATTTATTTTTAACTAAAGAGAATCTACAAGACTCTCAAGATTTATAGAAGGTCTTTTTTCTGTTTGGATGTTTATTTAAGGTACAGTGTCTTAAATCGTCCTGAAGCCTTAATAAATGATTTTAGAGTCACAACTTGGGTTGGATCTTTGGCCTGAGGCCCTTTCTTAATTTGAGACTTCTTTGCTGAAAGAAAGTTTTATTTTTGAATCCACTGTGTACTGACTCCTTTGTACACAATATATTTTTTTCTTCAGCTCATCTCTCTACTCTTACGTTTTAACATAGGTCATGAAAAGCCAATTAGCATTTTTATATTCTGTCTGGAAGTTTCTTTAACAAATCTTCCCACAGCAACATTTTGCAAATATTTCTTGATGTCTTCTTACGTATTTTATGTTTGATGGTCACATTGGGTCCTTATTTCACTTGAATTTATTTTATCTTCATTATGTGATTTAGGATCTACATTTAGTTTTCAAAAGGTATTATCCCCATCAAAATTAATGATTTCCATTATTTATCAAAAAATACAAATTATGCATGTATCATATGCTATTTAGAAACTCAGTCACTCATACTTATTGCCAGAGCCCTAATTTCAGAGCAAAAACACCACTGCAAGTTATGACAGGAGGACAAATATAATTTTTAATTAGTTTACCATATATAAAAACAATCATATAGGAACAATGGAGCCAGAATGGCAAAGTAAGGGCAAAATAACTTGATAACACAAAAGAAGAATTTAAATGGGATGAACAAAATAGCAAAACAATATTTTGGAAATGTAACCTGTATCCAGTTTGGTTGCTGCCCTTTTGGCAAATTATGCGCAGCATTGATATCACATAAAATGTTTTTCCAGCCACCTCCTCAAGGCACCCTTGACTTCTTTTTTTTTTTTTTTATATAAGGGGGTTCAAGACAGGTGTGAAGATGGTATAAAACACTGAGACCACCTTATCATGGTCCTCTGAATCGTTAGATTTGGGCCTCATGTAGATGAACACGATGGTGCCATAGAAGAGTCCCACAACCACCAGGTGAGAGGAGCAGGTCCTATAAGCTTTTTTCCAGGCTCCAGCTGACCACATGCGGAGCACTGCAGCCAGGATAAGGCTGTATGAGGCCAAAATGAGAGACAAAGGGATCAAGAGCATCAGAATGCAGCAGACATACATGAAAAACTCAAAAATCGTGGTGTCAGCACAGGCAAGGCGTACCAGTGATGGTGCTTCACAGAAAAAGTGATTGATTTCCCGTGAGTGACAGTAAGGGAAGCTCAAAGTGGCACCAGCCTGCATCAGCCCATCGATCCCTCCCAGGAGCCAGGAACCTGATGTCACGAGTAAACAGAGCTTCTGACTCATGAGAATGGGGTAGCACAGTGGGTGACATATGGCCACATAGCGGTCATAGGACATGGCCGTTAAGAGGAAGCATTCACTCCCTCCCAGAGTGAGAAGCAGGAAGATCTGGACTCCACAGCCAGTGGGAGAGATAGACCTAGTGTCCATCAGGTAGTTGGCTGCCATTTTGGGAACGATGGTGGAGACCAGCATCATGTCCATGAAAGAAAGCTGGCTAAGCAGGAAGTACATGGGCATGTGGAGTTGAGGGTCCACATGAATGAGAATGATCATAAGGGTGTTGCCCATCAGTGAGGTGATGAAGATCATAAGCACCATGGCAAACAGGAATAGGTGGATCTGTGTGTGGTTAAAGGCCCTAGAAGAATGAAGTTTATTCCTGTGGTGCCGTTTGCATTGACCATGGCTCTACTGGTGCCTGAAAGATGTAAAATGATGCAGAAATAAGATTTGTTTAAAAGGAAAAAAAAAAAAAATTTTTTTTTTTTTTTTAAAGGAAGCTTGTACATATCTTTATGAAAACTTGATCAAATGACTTGGGAAATCTCAGACTTGGAGGGCTAATTACTACTTTAATCTTTCACTTACAAACAAGATTTTTGCCATAGCATAGTACTATCCATCTCTGCTGTTACTATACATTATTTTTTATTCACACTAAATTAGATAACATACATGTACAGTAGTACAACTTACACCTCTATTGTTTTTTAATAATTTGTCAGTATGCCACACATAATTTACTCATGGTGTTAAGAAATATTACTTACGCAATCCGAGTTCTTTACACTTTGGGTATTTCTATATTGAAGGAAACTCAGATTTATGCACTTTAGTAGGTATTGAGGTGATATGCCTATAGTTATTACTTTTGCATGTGTTTTAGATATTTGCTTAATGGATTCTCACATGATTTTCTTCAATATCAAGACAAATTAAAATTTCAAAAGTTTCAAACAAAATTACAACCGATAAAACTAAGTTTGATGGGGAAAAAACAAAAGCAAAAATTCTCTATTCCACACTTACATGCAGCCTGTGCTCTAAACACACTAGGCTTTCAGCCACCACAGATACTACTGTACCCATCACCATATCATTTATATTATCATGACTTGCTTTCCTGATCATGGTGCCTACATCTCATTAAGTTTAGAACCCCCTCAACATTTAAACTTTTGTGTATTATGTTCTCAAACAATGCTGCTGATTTTAATTTAATATATAATATATCTATTCTAAGGGAGCCCTGATGGCACAGTGGTTAAGCTTTCGGCAGCTAACCAAAAGGTTGGCAGTTCAAACTCACCACCACTCCTTGGAAACTCAATGGGGCAGGTCTACTCTGTCCTATAGGGTCAGAATTGACTTGACAGCACAGGTGTTTTGGTTTTATCCATTCAAAAAATGTTAATAATTTCATAAATGAGCATATTCGTATTGCATGTAATTTTCACATAAATTTGGACATCAATAATCTTATACTTTTAAAAGTAGAAGACAAAAACTAATCCATTGATTATGACTTATCCAAATGATATTCTCATGTAATGAACCTGAGGTCCAACATCTCCCACAGGTAAAATATACAGGTACTCATTCACTTTCAGAATAGCTCCTCTTTTCACTAGAACCTGTAACTTCCGTCTCTTTTACGTCTAAGTATTTTTGGTGGTAGGAAAGGATGCACATGTAAATGGATTCACCTATTATACTTAGGTAGGTGGTGTCTTTTGCTCACAAATTCAAATTGTCAAAGAGAGCTGTGAATTCAGGATTACCAACAGTATTATGTTTGGACTTCATTCATAATCTGTGGTGTAGTAAATCCTTTTTTAGTTTTTCTGTAATTTATTTGGAAAACATTGCAAATTTTGTGAATGGTCTATGATCTTCACACCTTTAATACATATTAAATTTTTTTGATTCTTAGTATATACCAACATTGACTTTCATATCAATAAAATATGTAGATGTTCCATTTTTCAAAATTGATATAAATATGCTATAATAGTGAGTATATCATTCTTTTATGCTTTGTTCCCTCAAACATATATATTTTGAGTGAAATATATATATATTCCATTTAATATATTGTTAACTACTGCCAAATTTTATTACATCATATATATGCAATTTATATATATAAATATAGATGTATATATATATAATGTTTATTTAAGAATACTTAGCTTCTTTCCAATCTGTTGTTAATATAACCCATATCCTTGTGCATGTGGCAATATTTTCTCAAGTAAATATTTCACTAGAATATTTTGGGTTTAAGATAATTGCATCTCCACCTTTTGCACTCCAGTCAACTGTCAATTTATGTGATAATTCCTCCACATATTTTACTGTTAGATGTGATAATTAACAGCAATCATGTAAGTGTGAAAATAAATTTAAATTGCATGTCACTTAAGTTACATGGCAGAAACTCTTTTAATCTATTCATCGACCTCTTGGATTTCTTCTGCAAACTGTGAATATCTCTAATTCATGGTTTCTAGATTGTTTGGCTTTTTCTTAATAATTTAAAGAATTTCCCATGTATTTTGTAATTTATATATTTAATTTATATATCTTTATAACTTTTTATTTATATGCATTGTGAATATCTTCTCCAGTTGATTTTATATATTTGACATTTTTGTTATTTTGGACTGAAGTTTTGCATTTTAAATTACATATATTTGGGATACTTATATGATATTAATAATTTAATATTAATGTTCTGCATTTCATTAATAGGCTACCATTTTAAACAATTTCAATGTTATTTGGATCAAACAACTTGTTATTGGTATATAAGTTGTTTGAATCTATGATCATTGTTGATTTAATATTACGTTGTACTGTCTTTGCATGCATGAATGTTAAACATATTAAACTCACAAAATGTATTGCTATAGTTCATCTTTTAATTTGTAGTCTCTGATTTTTTTTTTTAAACAAAAGAGGGATAATCAGTGTTCTTAAAGGCCACTAAAACATAGGTGTAAAGTAGTCTGTGTCTGTAGATTTTTTTTTTTTTAAATAATGTATTCACTTTCCTATTAGTTTCAGGTAAGCTGTGTTTTCCTATTACTTTTTAAATTCATATGACTTTCTATTTTTAAGGAAACATTTTCCTTTTCTAATCTATTTTCTTTGTTAGCGTTTCTCACTGCATTGGGTGGATGGACAGGTCTGTGTCTCTGGCTGCCGCTGAACTGGAGGTCCTGACATGCAAAGTTCATTCACTTAAGCCTGCCCTGGGTCAGGGCACACTGGGTATAGACATACGAGTTACGAGTTGCTTAAATAACATGAAGACTAGGAGTCAGAACTCTAAAGACCTGTCCATATTTTGTTCACAAATACGTGTTATATTTGGGGAAGGTCACTTACTTTCCTATGAGCCACTCTCCCTGTTTCTAGACTGGGAAAATTCGCAGACTTTGGTAGACAGCTGTACTGGAGCACTGTTTTCAATTGTTTCCATCTGGCTCATTCTCTGCTTTGGCGATTTGATAACCACCTGCTAAGGCCCTGAGCTTAAGGGCAGCTTTCCAATGTTTCTCAGATGCCAAGATTCAATGAATATGATTTTGAAAGTCTTCTGTAGATTTAAATTTAAGATGAAATTATTTTAAATTAACTGTATTTGAAAATATTATCATATCAGGCATTCTATTCGCTGGACAAACAGTTCATATAATGTGAAATATATGTATATTTCACATTTAATCAGTATAAATTACGAAGTTCAGAAAAGTTACATGACTAATCTAATAATAAACATTTAAACTGGTAGCTGTATTCATCTGAAGGTTGTCTGAACATAGAAGTACATATTTAATGGCCAGGTTTCTGGAGTTTGAATACCTATGCCACTGTATAGTAGTTGGATAAATTTGAGCAATATGCTTAAACCTCAGTTTCATTATGTGCAAAATGAGATGACATAATAGTATCTACTACAGGATTATTTGATAACTACAAAATAAAATGTATATAAGTACATTGGAGAATGCATGCACAAGAAGATAGCTCTAAAAAGTTATTGGTTATTATCATTATTATATTGTTATTGGCCATACATAGATGTTTCCTACCAAAATATTTTGAAAGTAAAATTAGTATTTTCCCATAACTCACATATAATGTAATGTTACTTATTTCATACCAAAGAACAAAAATATCATTACATATCAGTCTTCATTTTTCAGCATAAGTGACATGTTTTCTGTGTTCCTTGAGATTTTTCTGTCTGCCCTCTGTCTGTCTACCTTCTATGAATTTATTTTGAACATAGAGGAAACACTCATGACCATGGTAAATTTAATTATTCCAAGGCTATTAGGTTACTTGATTATTAATTTTACAATGTGTTCTCATGCCTTTAATATTCAATGTATTATAAGAATTGTAATAGATACCATGAAACTTGCCACAAATTCAATAATGTCTCAAAATTCAATCAAAATTTTTTAAAATAGCAGGTAAAAAGAGAAAATATTATCCGTATTTCACATCAAAAAGGCAGTTGTTCCCAAGTGAACTCAATTCTGTGTAATTCCACACTACCAAAGTACAAGAGGGTATGTAGGTCAGATAAACTTCTAGTTGTCTATAATATTTCTGTACAATTTAAAAGAGGATAAAAACGTATTCCCATTTATTTTCTAGCTGTATAAAGTGGGTAATTGCAGAGAGCTCAGAGTACTTTTAGATTCATTGTCACATTTTTCTGTCTACCTCAATGTGGAGTTCCCAGAATTAGCAAAGCTTCCCCTTTCTCAAAGGTACACTCTATGTTACATACCCACCTGTCCAATATTCTGGCCTGGCACTAGTATGTTCATTTCTTCAATTCAATCCAAAACAATTCCAAGCCAAAATGACTCTTACTTCACATCTGCATGATATAGATGGAGTAACTCAGACATAACAAGGATTTTTATAACTGTAGCAAACAATGTCCCCAGTCCTATGTTAACCCTGGATGTGCATTTCCTCATGGAATGTCACAACAATTAAATGAGGTAAACTGTCACTGTTTCAGATTTGCAGATGAAGGACTGGAGGGTTAGATTAATTTATTTTTCCCTGGTCTCAAAAGTAGGAAGCATGGGTCCAAAATCCTGGTCATGAAAGTAAACTCCCCACAGTTATTTTGGGCTTGCCAGCCAGTTTTTTGTTCCAATTATTATCTTAATAATGACAAAACTTTTTGAATAAAACAGACAACATAAATAAAGAAAAAAAAACCTTTTTGAATAAAACAAACAGCATAAATGAAGAATGGACCCTCAAACACATCGTTGTTGTTAGGTGCCATTAAGTCACCTAACACACGGCTACCCCCGGCAAAATGCTGCCCAGTCCTGCGCCATTCCCATAATCGGTTGTTGATTGGACTATTGCCATCCATCGGGTTCACTTTGGCTGACTTTTCAGAAGTAGATCGCTAGCCTTTTCTTCCTAGTGCATTTCAGTCTGGAAAATCTGCTGGAGCTCACTGGAGCAACTGTGAGTTCTGTGAAGTTAGGCAGCTCTCTTATAAGCTGTGTGTCTCAGGTTAGTGTATTTAAAATGGGTAACTGTCTTACTTTGTAAAAATGAAAAAAGATAGTGCATGTAGAATGTTTAATTAAATTATTTATATTTAGTATGTTATCAAACATAAATTTTATCTCTACACAAACTTTTTCCCAAAGAGAAATTCATGAATAGAGAATTTAATAGAATCAGATACATGCATCCATTTACCTTAGAGTCAGAGTGTTAACTAAGACTCAACTTTCCTAAAAGCTTAGTACAGATTGTCCCCGACTTAAGACATATTTGAGTTACAACGAACTGCCCTATGACTGTCCTTTTTTTTATCTTTGTACGTCTTATTATTAGTAATATGTACTACATATAACGTTGTAGCACGTAATTTGTTGATGTTATCATTCTCTTGCCAATCCCAAAGACAAATAAAGATTGGATTTATAAAGATACTGTTAATAGGAGACAAAAATAATGAATATTTTTTAAAAAATTAGATATTCTACTTATATCAGAGCTGACTTATGACAGAGTCTTCAGAATGGAACCCTGTCTTACACTGGGAAATACCTGTAATATTATTTTCATAATTACAATTTGGTAAAGATACATTAGTGCAATATAATCATGAAAGGATGTTTTTTCTCACTGGAAATTAATACATAGTTTAAACTAAATTTTTATAATTTTTATGCATTCAAACATTATACACTCAATGTTTCTTTATGATATGCATTACTGGTAGGAATGCAATGAAAATTAATCTCAGGGTAAAAGTGAAAAATCCTTTATTAGTCAATTTGGCAATTCGGAGTGAGAGCCAGAGAGCTAGTCTTGTCCCTTGAAGCATTGCCATACCTTGTGGATATCATTCTAAAATATGACTAAAAAAGAAGGGCTGGGAGGAGACCCTGTAAACACAAAGGGCTTATTATGCAAGGTTTTCCACAATGTGCATCCTGAACTATTATAGAACTAATAAATTTCCCATGGAACACAATATAACAGCTGGAACACTCTTAGATATCATGCTAATCGTATAAACAATATTTTTCAAATTGTAAAAAATGTATATGGAAAAATATAAAAGGAATAGTTATGATGTTATCAAGTGCAATCCAGGTGCTTTAATTTCTGTGCTTTCCAAATAGTATGATTGTGATATAGTTTTTAAAATTACAGAAATTAAGTGGGCCACAATGAAAGCATTAGCGCATACCATCCCCTGTTGTAAGCACCCAGTCTAGGAGTCGTAGCACTAACCTGCATCAGAGGAGCCACCGTGCAGGAGGTGTGGAATACTCTAAGCCTCTGGTTCCCCGATCACCGTTCGGATCCCCACCAATGCCTCTGTTGCCGGTATAAAATACAAGGCACCTGGCTAAAGCCTTAGGGATTCCTGAGCTTCAGGCTGCAGAAATGCTCGTGGGACAGCATTCGGAAGAATACAGATGACCACATGCTCTCCTCATTTATCACCTCCATACAGGATTATTTTAAAATTTCAGGATATTTGATCTCTGAAGATAATGGCCTGTTTTATCAACATGCTAAAGTCAGGATGTGATTATTTTGAATATGATGCTTGCCTTATAATATTATTAGTATTAAATGAGATACGATGCATAAAGCACTTAACTCATACCTAGAAAATATACTTAGTCCACAATCCTGTTAACCTAAACTTTCACAATAACTAATGTGTCAAGAAAGAGCTGGTAATGATGTGGGGAATAGAGTGGACTTCTAGACATGTCTTACCCAACAAAAGGCCAGGACCGAATTGAACTTTTCCAGTCTTGAAACTTTCTAGTTATATATTTTAGGCCTGTTATATAACCTCTCTGAGCCTGAGTTTAATCATCTGTAAAAGGGGCATAATAATGCCTCTTCCATAGGATTATTTTTAGGGGCTACTGTGTAGAATAAGGAGCCCTGGTAGTGCAGTCGTTAAGAGCTCAGCTGCTGACCAAAACGCCAGCAGTTCAAATTCACCAGAAGCTCCTTGGAAACTCCATGGGGCAGTTCTACTCTGTCCTATTGGGTCGCTATGAGTTGGAACAGACTTGATGACAATGGGTTTGGTTTTGGTTTCAGGTATGGAATAAATATAAAGCACCAGATCTATCAAATAAGTATAATTTCATTACCTCCTTTCTTCTCTGCTTTAGCTGAATATGTTGACTTATGAACTGACGTACAGTGATGAGAGTTTTTTTTTAATGTCTTTATCTTGCAACAGAAAACAGTAAAAATCAGTTGCCATTGAGTTATGTCTGACTCATGGCAACCCTGTCTGTGTCAGAGTAGAACTGGGCTCTGTAGAGTTTTTAATGGGTGATTTTTCAGAAGTAGATCACCAGGTCTTTCTTCCGAGGTGCCTTTGGGTGGACTTGAACCTCCGTCTTTTCAGTTAGCATCTGAACATGTTAACTGTACCACCCAGGGGCTCTGCTCCAGGAGATTATACAGTATAACTGTTTGCACCACTCAGGAGCTCCAATATGGGAGGTTATACGATGCTGTGCTACATAATCAAAATATAATAAGCATTAACTAATTGATTTGTTACAGCTCTGCTTATGAACTGGTTAAGGGTTAAGAAAATGGGCTGAATTATTGCCGCGCAATGAATCACTTTTATATGGCTTTTCTAGCCCTGGTCTTGTAATTTCACAAAATGATTGTCTGGGCCAAAATTTTGCAAGGTATTAGTAGATTGACTACAAAACTAGTGGATTGAAAATTCACTTAATGAGATTGTGCCCTTTGTGGTCCAACTAGGAGATTGGTTGTAGTTCCTATTCTGTTAGGCTTATATAAGG
This sequence comes from Loxodonta africana, assembly GCF_030014295.1. Lineage (NCBI taxonomy): Eukaryota > Metazoa > Chordata > Mammalia > Proboscidea > Elephantidae > Loxodonta > Loxodonta africana. The sequence continues at coordinate 348,357 of NW_026974888.1, forward strand.
GCCAAATCCACAGAGGTTCTGGGGCCCCTCACTACCATCAAAAAGAGCGTAGAGTGGAGTGCATCCTTTGGACCCAGGGTCCCTGCATTGAGAACTCCCTATATTAAGAAGAGAGAGTTATAACAGTGAAGACAGGGATGGTGGGCTTGCTGGTCCATAGAGAGAGAACTGAGTGTCTTTGTGCAGGGTTGTGCCTCCTACTAAAGTACTGCAACAGTTGTGCCTGCGGGACAGAGACCTGAGTGTGGCTGGTGTAATTTGCTTCCTTCCCCCTTTGGGCATCATGGTGGGAACAATACATTCCCTCATGCAGGGTAGGCCTTGGTATCACGGCAGCAAGACAGAGAACCACTCTGGCCTGGGTAGCATGGTAGGAGGCAGCAGCATAGGTCAAAAAGGGCCCAGTGGCAGAGGCTCAGGAGATCCTGTGCAGGGGTCTTTCCATTAGTGAAGCAAGGCCCAGTGAGGCCCAGGGGCAGAGCAGAAGCCTCGGAAGCCATGCAGGTGTCCCGGGTAACATGGTGGTAGCCAGAGGCAGTGGTGACATGAAGACAACATTTGACCAGAAACACAATGTGCCAGTACAGTGATATTAGAAAGAATATGAGTAGTTTGGAGAAGAATAAGCAGATCTGCTTTGAGAATTTGTTTTACTGTTTATCGTTTGCTTTCTAGAAATAATAATAGTGGCTTTCACTTTGCCAATATTGTGTAAATGTCTTGATCACAGATGGCTGTAGCACTCATGGAATGGTTGATGCCAGTGGTTGTACATGCCTCATTCCTAGTTGTCTGGTAGTTTGAGGCACATCCTGTTTGCATGTGCAATGTGGTTAGATAGACAAACCACACAATTATATAATTATACTAGGATTGTCAAACCAATCTATGAAGGGATATTTGAATTTTATTTTCAAACAGGCATATACCTATGGATATAGTCAATAATATGAGAAAAAAGAAAGTAAAAGTAGAAATATAAGTCAAATTCTGGTAACCCTGAATAAATTAATTAAAAGAGAAAATAATAATATTAAAATCAATAACAAAAATCAGGACAGTTAATATTTATTGAGTTATTAATTTCTGACAAAACAATAATAGTAGGAGACTTCAACACACCACTTTTGGTGAAGGACAGGACATCCAGAAAGAAGCTCAATAAAGATACGGAAGACCTAAATGCCACAATCAACCAACTTGACCTCATAGACATATACAGAACACTCCGCCCGACAGCAGCCAAGTATACTTTCTTTTCTAGTGCACATGGACATTCTCTAGAAGACCACATATTATGGCATAAAGTAAGCCTTAGCAGAATCCAAAACATTCAAATATTACAAAGCATCTTCTCTGACCATAAGGGCATGAAGGTGGAAATCAATAACAGGAAAAGCAGGGAAAAGAAATCAGACACTTGGAAACTGAACAAAACAAAAGACTGGATTATAGAAGGCATTAAGGATGGAAGAAAGAAATTCCAATGAGAATGAAAACACTTCCTGTAAAAACGCTGGGATACAGTGAAAGAAATGCTCAGAAGTCAATTTATATCAATAAATGCACACATCCAAAATGAAGAAGGGGCCAAAATCAAAGAATTATCCCCACAACTTGAACAAATAGAAAGAGAGCAACAAAAGAAACTCACAGGCACCAGAAAAAAAAAAAAAAACAAATACTAAAAATTAGAGCTGAACTAAAAGAAATAGAAAACAATGAAAAGAATTAACAAGACCAAAAGCTGGTTTTTTTTGAAAAAACTAACAAAATTGATAAACCACTAGCCAAACTGACAAAAGAAAAACAGGAGAGGAACCAAATAACCTGAATAAGAAATGAGATGGGCGATATTACAACATACCCAACTAAAATTAAAAGAATCATATCAGATTTCTGTGAAAAATTGTACTCTGACAAATTTGAAAACCTAGAAGAAACGGGTGAATTCCTAGAAACACACTGCCTACCTAAACTAACACAAAAAGAGGTAGAACAGCTAAATAGACCCATAACAAAAGAAGAGATGGAAAAGGCAATCAAACCCCCCCACCCCAAAAAAGCCCTGGTCCGGACAGCTTCACTGCAGAGTTCTACCAAACTTTCAGAGAAGAGTTAACACCACTACTACTAAAGGTACTTCAGAGCATAGAAAGGACAGAATACTACCAAACTCATTCTATGAAGCCACCATATCCCTCATACCAAAACCACATAAAGACACCACAAGAAAAGAAAATTATAGGCCTATATCCCTCAGGAACTTAGATACAAAAATCCTCAACAAAATTCGCACCAATAGAATTCAACAACATATCAAAAAAATAATTCACCATGACCAAGTGGGATTCATACCAGGTATGCAGGGATAGTTCAACATTAGAAAAACAATTAATGTAATCCATGACATAAATAAAACAAAAGACAAGAATCCTATGATTTTATCAATTGATGCAGAAAAGGCATTTGACAAAGTCCAACACCTATTCATGATAAAAACTTGAGCAAAACAGGAATAGAAGGAAAATTTCTCAACATAATAAAGGGCATTTATATAAAGCCAACAGCAAACATCACCCTAAATCGAGAGAGCCTGAAAGCATTCCCACTGAGACTGGGAACCAGACAAGGATGCCCTTTATCACCGCTCTTACTCAACATTGTGTTGGAGGTCCTAGCCAGAGAAATTAGGCTAGATAAAGAAATAAAGGGCATCTAGATTGGCAAGGAAGTATTAAAAGTATCTCCATTTGCAGGTGACATGATCTTATACACAGAAAACCCTAAGGAATCCTTCAGAAAACTACTGAAACTAATAGAAGAGTTCAGCAGAGTATCAGGATACGAGATAAGCATACAAAAATCAGTTGGATTCCTCTACACGAACAAAAAGAACATTGAAGAGGAAATCACCAAATCAATGCCATTTACAGTAGCCCCCAAGGAGATAAAATAATTAGGAATAAATCTTACCAGAGATGTAAAAGACTTATACAAAGAAAACTGCAAAACACTTCTGCAAGAAACCAAAAGAGACTTACATAAGTGGAAAAACATACCTTGCTCATCGATAGGAAGACTTAACATTATAAAAATGTCTATTCTGCCAAAAGGGATCTATACATTTAATGCAATTCCGATCCAAATCCCAATGGCATTCTTTGATGAGATGGAGAAACAAATCACCAACTTCATATGGAAGGGAAAGAAGCCCCGGATAAATAAGGTATTACTGAAAAAGAAGAACAAAGTGGGAGGCCTTACTTTCCCTGATTTCAGAACCTATTATACCACCACAGTAGTCAAAACAGCCTGGTACTGGTACAACAACAGATACATGGACCAGTGGAACAGAATTGAGAATCCAGATATAAATCCATCCACATATGAGCAGTTGATTTTTGACAAAGGCCCCAAAACAGTTAAATGGGGGAAAAGACAGTCTTTTTAACAAATGGTGCTGGCATAACTGGATATCCATCTGCAAAAAATGAAACAAGACCCATACCTCACTCCATGCAAAAAAACTGAGCTCAAAATGTATCAAACACCTAAATATAAAATCTAAAAAGGTGAAGATCATGGAAGAAAAAATAGGGACACTGTTCGGAGCCCTAATACATGCCATAAATAGTATAGAAAACATTATTAAAAATGCAAAACAAAAACTAGATAACTGGGAGCTCCTAAAAATCAAACACCTATGCTCATCCAAAGACTTCACCAAAAGAGTGAAAAGACTTACAGACTGGGAAAAAGTTTTCAACTATGACATTTCCGATCAGCGCGCGATCTCTAAAATCTACATGATACTGCAAAAACTCAACTGCAAAAAGACAAATAACCCAATTAAAAAATGGGCAAAAGATATGAATAGACACTTCACTAAAGAAGACATTCAGGTAACAGATACATGAAGAAATGTTCACGATTATTAGCCATTAAAGAAATGAAGATCAAAACTACAATGAGATTTCATCTCATTCCAACAAGGCTGGCATTAATCCAAAAAACACAAAATAGTAAATGTTGGAGAGGTTGTGGAGAGATTGCAACACTTATACACTGCTGGTGGGAATGTAAAATGGTACAAGCACTTTGGCAATCAATTTGGGTCTTCCTTAAAAATCTAGAAATAGAACTACCATAGGATCCAGCAATCCCACTCCTTGGAATATATCCTAGAGAAATAAGAGCCTTTACACAAACAGATATATGCACACCCATGTTTATGCAGCACTGTTTACAATAGCAAAAAGCTGGAAGCAACCAAGATGCCCATCAACAGATGAACGGATAAATAAATTATGGTATATTCGCACAATGGAATACTATGCATCGTTAAAGAACAGCGAGGAATCTGTGAAACATTTCATAACATGGAGGAACATGGAAGACATGCTGAGTGAAATTAGTCAGTTGCAAAAGGACAAATATTGTATAAGACCACTATTATAAGAACTTGAGAAATAGTTAACTGAGAAGAAAACATTCTTTTGTCATTATGGGAGGGAGGGAGGGAAGGAGGGAGAGGGGTTTAGATAGTAGATAAGAACTATTTTAGGTGAAGGGAAAGACAGCACACAATACAGGGGAGGTCAGCACAATTGGACTAAACCAAAAGCAAAGAAGTTTCCTGAATAAACTGAATGCTTCAAAGGCCAGCGTAGCAGGGGCAGGGGTCTGGGGACCATGGTTTCAGGGGACATCTAAGTCAGTTGGCACAATAAAATCTATTAAGAAAACATTCTGCATCCCACATCGAAGAGTGGCATCTGGGGTCTTAAACGCTAGCAAGCAGCCATGTATGATGCATCAATTGGTCTCAGCCCACCTGGATCAAAGGAGAATGAAGAAGACCAAGGACACAAGGTGATTACGAGCCCAAGAGACAGAGAGGGCTACATGAACCAGTGACTACATCATCCTGAGACCAGAAGAACTAGATGGTGCTCGGCTACAACCCATGACTGCCCTGACAGGGAACACAACAGAGAACCCCTGAGGGAGCAGGAGAGCAGTGGGATGCAGACCCCAAATTCTCATAGAAAGACCAGACTTCATGGTCTGACTGAGTGAGCTATATCATTCCTAACAGTCTATTTGTATGATTTCATCGAAGCAGATTCATGAAGATAATGTTATTTTTAGCTCCCACTGACTTTTGATGAAAGTGGATCTTAGTAAAGTTAAGTTACTGCCCAAGGTTAAAAATTAGACTAGGAAAAAGGTCTGGTGGTCTCCTTCCAATAATTAGCCAATGTAAAACTTATGGATCACAACAGAACATTGTCTGACTCACTTCCTTTGGACAAACCATTAGGAGGGATCAATCTAATGCAGGACCTCACGCTTGGGGAAATACCGGGCCAGAGAGGGTAAGGGAGACCTTTGTTGAGGCAGAATGGCGCAATAGCCACTATAGTCATTGCAAATTTGTACTGTTTAATGAATTATTTTAATACATTTTTTACTGCAGTAGAGATATTTTTAATTTTATTGAAGTTTGTAAATAGATACAGTTAAACAAAAAGTCATAGTACAGTGAGATGAATTAACTCAAAGGGAAGAGACCTGAGTACAAATATCCTAGAAGAAGAAACAGAATATTTTTTGGCATCTGGGAGCTGATCTGGCACTATCAATTAGGTTTTTATGTTGCCAGGAGCTGGCCTTGATGTCTGCGTGTTGAACAGACATGGTTTTACAAAATATCAATACGGAAGACAGGAAAAAGATTCTCCAGAGGTGTCCTTGTCTCAATCCCTGGAATCTGTGAATATGTTAAGTTACATGGCAAAGGAGAATTAAGATTGTACATGGAATTAAAATTGTTAATCAGCTGACCTTAAGAAAGAGTATCCTAAATTATCCAGGTGGGTTCATTGTAATCCCAAGGGCCTTAAAAGTGGGAGAGGGAAGAGGAAGAGATAATCAGAGATAGCAGTGTGAGAAGGACTCAGCTCAAAATTGCTGGCTTTGAAAAAAGAGGAAGTGGATTGTCATGGATTGAATTGTGTTCCCCAAAAATGTCTGTCAGCTTAGCTGGGCCATGAGTCCCAGTATTGTGTGATTGTCCATCATTTTATGTGATTTCCCTGTGTTGTAAATCCTATCACTATGATGAAATGAGATGGATTAGTGGCAGATATACTGATGAGATATACAAGTTTGGATAGTGTCTTAAGCCAATCTCTTTGAGATATGAAAGAGAGAAATGAGCAGAGAGATAGGGGGGCCTTATACCACCAAGAAAGCAGTGCTGGGAGCAGAGGGTGTCCTTTGGACCTGAGGTTCCTGTGCTGAGATGCTCCCAGACCAAGTGAAGACTGATGCATCACAAGGACCTTCCTTCAGAACTAACAGAGAGCAAAAACCTTCCCCTGGAGCCGGCACCCTTAATTTGGACTTCTAGCCTACTGGACTGTGAGAGAATAAGCTTCTCTTTGTTGAAGCCATCCACTTGTGGTATTTCTATTATAGCAGACTAGAAGACCAAGACGTGGATCATGAGTGAAGGAATGTGGTTAGCCTCTAAAAGGTGGAAAGGCATGGAAACAGCTTTCTTACAGAGCCTCCAGAGGAAAGAGAAACTTATGAACACCTAGATTTTAGCCCAGTGAGAACAATCTCAGAATTCTTACTTTCAGAACTCTAAGATAATAAATTTTGTTAAATGAGTGGTAATTTGATACAGCAGAAATAGGAAACTAAGAGGTGTGGCCAAAATGTTGGGATAGTCAGACTCTTCCTGTTGTCCCTCTTACAACAAAGACCTGAAAAAACAAGTGAATTGATTATATATGACAATCTAGAAGCCCTGATCATAAAAGACAAAGCTGAAGAGTTGGATTGAGTGGCAGGGAGAAGGAGGGATAATTCAAAAACAGCCAAGAGTTGCCAGTTGTTAGGTTGCCAGTGCCCTGCTGACTAGGTCATTCTGTGCCTGCAGGCTGAGGTGAGCAGTAGTGTTTGGGATGCACCTCACCATGTTGGGTGAAGCTGGGCAGCAGCGAGTCTGCACACACCTTTGGAGCTAGGTGGAAGCGGCGCTGGACCTGCAAAAGTTAAGTGCAAACATCTAACCTAGCACTGGGAGGCAAAATAAACTCTACTCCCAGAGTTTCACAGTGGAGAACTGGTTACTTCCCCTCACCCACCCCCACCCTGCTCTGCTCTGAAACCTGTCTGGCAGTATTCAACAACTGTTACTCCCCCTAAGCCAGGAACTCGGGGTGAGTCAGGAGGCCCTGCCCCTTCACTGAGCCACTGGCATAAGGGGTCCGCAGACTTGCAGAATCCTTTAATCCTGCCTAGACCTGTGTGCAGTGGGTCAGTGGGTTTAGACCTGTGTGGGCTGATTCAACACCACATGCCATCATTATCGTAACAGCAGGGCATACACCTGAAGCTCATTTTCAACTTCATCAGCCAAGGGGGAGCTGCAGACTTATGACATTTGACATGGCCCTGCCTCTTAAGCACAGAACCTCAGCCACCTACCCCAGAGGCCTGAGGGCTGGTGGTAACATTCACTTCATCTAAACAAAAAAAAAAAAAACCAAACCCAGTGCCGTCGAGTTGATTCTGACTCATAGTGACCCTATAGGACAGATTAGAACTGCCCCATAAAGTTTTCAAGGAGTGCCTGATGGATTCGAAATGCTGACCCTTTGGTTAGCAGCTGTAGCACTTAACCATTACACCACCAGGGTTTCCTCACTCCGTCTAGCCACTCGTGTAATAGGGGTCTGAGAATAAGCGGTGTCTCCCATTCCCTACGGTCAACAGGACTGTGTGCCCAAGGACCAGCTGAAATACCCCTCACTACATGCTCTAGGGAAAAAGGAACACACCCTCACCAAGGCATCCAGGGGCAGCCATCAGCCCCCTGCCTTGTTCCACACATACCCCCTACAGCAGCCGGATACCTGTTCCTGCTTCAAACACCAATATGCAGCCCTGACAGTCTGGGAGTGTAGGTGAGAGTCTGCACCACACATTTGGTGACTGAAAACGTGGACACCTGTGCCACACCAGAACATATGGAGAGAAAGTTAAAGGCAATAGTAAGAAATAAAATGTTGGTTTAAATTTAGAAAAATAAAGGTAAATTTTAAGGTAACCACAAAGGAAGCTAACAAACCTACCCATCAAAATAAGAAAAACATGAGGACTTAGCAAAAACAAAATAAACAATAATGAAAAAACATGAAAAGAGAATACATAAGAAAAACCACTCAACAGCACAGAAAATTAAGTGGAACAAAGAAACTGCCAGCACCACCAAAAAGACAAAAACAAAAACAAGCAACAACAACAACAAAATGACAGCACTAAACTCGTACCAATCAATAATTACACTGAACGTAAATGGACTAAATGCGCTAATAAAGAGATGAACAGTGGCAAAATTGATTAAAAAAACGCAATCTGTCTATATGCTGCCTATAACAGACACGACTTAGACTCAAAGACACAAACAAACTAAAACAATGGAAAAAAAAATCAAGTAAACAACCACAAAAAAAAGAGCAGGAGAGACAATATTAATCTCTGACAAAACAGATTTAAAGCAAAATTCACCACAAAGGATAAGAAAGGACACAGTTTAACGTTTAAAGGGTCAATACACCAGGAGGACATAACTACAATAAATACATAAGCACCTAATGAGAGGGCTCCAAGCCACACAAAACGAACCCTAATAGTATTGGAAAGAGAAATAGATAATCCATCATAATAGCAGACTTGAACACAACACTTTCAATGAAGAACAGAACATGTAGAAAGAAAATAAAGGTACAGAAGATCATAGACATATACAGAAATCTATCCAGCAGCAGCCAAGTATACATTCTTTTCCAACTCACATGGAACATTCTTCAGAATAAACTGCATATGGGGCTGCAAAGCAAACCTTAACAGAATTCAAAACACTGAAATTTTACACAGCATCTTTTCTGATTATAATGACATAAAATTAGAAATCAATAGCAGAAACAGCAAGGAAAAAAAATTAAATACATGGAAACCGAACAACACCTTGCTTAAAAACTCCTGGATTATAGAAGAAATCAAGGACGGAAAAAATAAATTCATAGAATTAAATGAGAATGAAAACATGTCTTACCAGAACCTTTGGAAAACAGCAAAAGCAGTGCTTAGAGGTCAATTTATAAGAATAAATGCATACATTCAAAAAGAAGAAAGTGCCAAAATCAAAACATTAACCCTACAACTTGAACAAATAGAAACAAAAGTAGCCCTCAGGCACCAGAAGAAAGGAAATAATAAAGGTTAGAGGAGAAATGAATGAGATAGAGAATAGGAAAACAATTGAAAGAATAGACAATACTAAAAGATGGTTCTTTGAAAAGATCAACAGAATCAATAAACCATTGGTCAAATTGACAAAAGAAAAAACAGGAGAGGAAGCAAATAACCTAAATAAGAAATGGAATGGGTGATATCACAACAGACACAATGGAAATAAAAAGGATCATAACAGAATACTATGAAAAAATGTACTCTAACAAATTTGAAAATCTAGAAGAAATGGACAAATTTCTAGGAACACACTACTTACCTAAACTAACACAAATTGAGGTAGAAGAATTAAATAAACCCACAACAAAAGAAGAGATTGAAGAGATCATTAAAAAAATAAAAACCAACAACAACAAAAAAGCCCTGGCCCAGACGGCTTCACTGGAGAATTCTATCAAACTTTCAGGGAAGAGTTAACACCATTACTACTAAAGGCATTTCAGGCATACAAAAGGATGGAATACTCACAAACTCATTCTGTGAAGCCAGCGTAACTATGATACAAAAGTCAGGTAAAGATCCACAAAAAAAGAAAATTACAGACCAATGTCCCTCATGAATATAGACCCAAAAATCCTCAACAAAATTCTAGCCAATAGAATTCAACAATATATCAAAAAATTAATTCACCATGACCAAGTGAGATTCATACCAGGTATGCAGGGATGGTTCAACATTAGAAAAACAATCAATGTAATCCATCACATAAATAAAACAAAAGACAAGAACCACATGATCTTATCAGTTGATGCAGAAAAGGTATTTTAAAAAGTCCAAAACCCATTCTTGATAAAAACTCTCAGCAAAATAGGAATAGAAGGAAAATTCCTGAACATAATAAAGGCCATTTATACAAAGCCAACAACCAACCTCATACTAAGTGGAGAGTCTTAAAGCATTCCCCTTGAGAACGGGAACCAGACATGGATACCCTTTATCACCACTCATATTCAACATTGTACTGGAGGCCCTAGCCAGATCAATAAGGCCAGAAAAAGAAATAAAGTGCATCCAAATTGGTAAGGAAGAAGTAAAAAGTATCCCTATTTGCAGATGATATGGTCTTATACATGGAAAACCCCCAAAAATCCACAAGAAAACTACTACAACTAATAGAAGATTTTGCAAAATATCAGGATATAAGATAAACATACATAAGTCAGTCAGATTCCTCTGCACCAAAAGAGAGAACTTCCAAGAGGAAATCGCCAAATCAATATCATTATAATAGCCCCCAAGAAGATAAAGTATTTAGGAATAAATTTAAACAGAGATGTAAAAAACCTACACAAAGAAAACTACAAGACACTATTACAAGAAATCAAAAGAGACTGACATAAGTGGAAAAACATACCATGCTGATAGACAGGAAGACTCAACATTATGAAAATGTCAATTCTTCCCAAAGTGATCTACAGATACAATGCAATCTCAATCCAAATTCTAATGACAACTTTTAGCATGCTGGAGAAACAAATCACAAACTTCATAAGGAAAAGGAAGAAGCCCCAAATAAGTAAAGAATTAATGAAGAAGAAGAACAAAGTGGGAGGCCTCACACTACCTGATGTTAGAACCTATTATACCACCATGATAGTCAAAACAGCCTGGTACTGGTACAACAGACACATAGATCAATATAACAAAATTGAGAACCCAGACGTAAATCCATTCACCTATGAGCAGCTGATAGTTGACAAAGGCCCAAAGTCCATTAAATGGGGGAAAAGACAGTCTTTTTAACAAGTGGTGCTGGCATAACTGGATATCTGTCTGCAAAAAAATGAAACAGGACCCATACCTCACATCATGCCCAGAAACTAACTCAAAATGATCAAAGACCTAAATATAAAACCTAAAATGATAAAGATCACGGAAGAAAAAATAGGGACAATGCTAGGAGGCCTGATACACGACATAAACAGAATACAAACCATAACTAACAATGCAGAAACATCAGAAGAGAAACTAGATAACTGGGGTCTGCTAAAAATCAGTTATGCTCATCAAAAGAGTAAAAACAGAACCTACAGATTGGGAAGAAATTTTTAACTATGACGTATCTGGTAAGAGTCTAATCATTAAAATCTACAAAGTACAGCAACACCTCAACTACAAAAAGACAAATAAAAAAAAATTAAAAATGGGCGAAGTATATGAACAGACACTGCACCAAAAAAGATATTCAGGTGGCTAATGTACACACAAGGAAATGCTCATGATCATTAGCCACCAGAGAAATGGAAATTAAAACTACGAAGAGATGCCTTATCACCCCAATAACACTGGCACTAATCCAAAAAAAGGAAACCCTGGTGGTGTAGTGGTTAAATGCTGTTAACCAAAAGGTCGGCAGTTGGAATCCACCAGGCGCTCCTTGGAAACTCCACAAGGCAGTTCTACTCTGTCCTATAGGGTCTCTATGAGTCAGAAATGACTTGATGGCGATGGGTTTGGTTAATCCATAAAACACCAAATAAAAATGTTGGAGAGGTTGTGGAGAGATTGGACTCTCATGCACTGCTGGTGAGAATGTAAAATGATACAATCACTTTGGAAAACAATCTGGTGCTTCCTTAAAAAGCTAGAAGTAGAAATACCATAAGATCCAGCAATCCCACTCATAGGAATATACCCAAGAGAAGTAAGAGCAGTCACAGGAATAGACATATGCATACCATGTTCATGGGAGCACCATTCACAATAGCAAAAAGATGTAAACAAACTAAATGCTCACCAACAGATGAATGGGAAACAAATTATGGTACAGACACACAGTGCGGCCTACTGACGGAGCCCGGTTCTACTCCGACACCCAACGGGTCACTGTGAGTTGCGTTTGATTCTACTGCAACTGGTGGTGTTTTTGTTTTATATGAAGATATAGCTGTAGCTATGTTGTTGTTGATGTCTTGCGCTGAATGTTGTTGTTGAGAGCAGTTGCTATTTAGTTGGCTTCTACTCAAAGTAACCTAATATATAAGAGAAAGAAATTTTCCCTGGTCCCGTGCCATCCTAATGATTGTTGGTATGTTTGAGTCCATTGTTGTTGTTATTGGGTCAATCCATCTTTTTGAGGGTTTCCTTTATTTTTGTGATCTTCTACTTCACCTAACAGGACTTCTTTTCCTAGTGATCGGTCTTTCCAGATAATGTGTCCAAAGTAAGTAAGATGAAGTCTTGCCATCCTCATTCCTAAGGAACTTTTCACTGTTTTATTGTAAGACTGATTTTTTTGTTCTTTTGTTAATCCATGGTACATTCAATATTCTTCACCAACACCACACTTTCACGCATCAGTACTTCTTCTGCCTTCTTTTTTCATTGTCCAGTTTTCACATTCACAGAGGTGAACAAAAAGACCACAGTGTTGAATAGAAGTAGGGAAATGAGATATCCTTGCCGTGTTCCTGATTTTATGGCAAAATCTTTCAGTCTTTCACCATTGAGTGTAATGTTAATTGTTGGCTTTTCACAACTGTCCTTTATCATTTTAAGGAAGTGTACTGAAAAAAAAAAATTTTTTTTTTTTCTGTGAGGTGAAGGAATCAGAGCTATATGACAGTATTGCACAACAAGCTATTTAATGGGGCCAACACATTGAAAGTCACATGCAAGGGGGTGGTCCCTGTAGCAGAAGGTCTTCCAGAGGCTAGAGTCACAGGTAGCATCAGAAGGAGAAGAGAGCAAGAAAGCTCCCAGGGGTGAGAAGCGATATCCTCCTGCAGCCAGATGATAAGTCTCTGGGTCAGAGAGCCCTAAAAGCAGCAGAATCTTAGGGTCTTTATAACTACACGAATTTATCTTTTTTTTTTTTTTTTTTTAGGACTAGCAGAAGTTGAGTCCAGTTTTGCAGGGTATGTAAAACAGGCAGGTCCTAAGTGGCTAAAAATCTGCTTATTTGGGCTATTTTTAAATCAGTTGGACATGTACAAGTTTGAGTTTCATGCCAGTTTTTTTTTTTTTTCCATATAATACGCGTCAGCTTACTTGAAGAAGTAAATAACTTGGGGCTAATACACAGAGGCCATTTTTGACTCTCACACAATAGGAAGTTCGTTTTTATTCCTGATTTTTGAGTGTTTTTTTGTTAAACGCTTTTTTCTGCATCAGTTGATAGATCATCCCCCTCTCCCTACATTCTATTAATGTGTTGCATTACACTGATTGACTTTTATATATGCTGCACTTGTGGGACAAAGCACACAGGGTTATGGCATATGGTCCTTTTAATATGCTCCTGGATTGGAGTTTTACTATTTTGTTGAGGATTTCCATAGATATTTCTATGCAATATTTTTTTCTGATGGCTTTGTCTGGCTAAATATCAGGATGCTGATAGCATCATGGATTGAGTTACAAATTATTCCTTCCTTTTAGTTTTTGGAAAAGTTTGAGAAACATTGATGTTAATTTCTATTTGATGCCTTCTTTATAATTTCTTTGTCATTATTGATATTCTCTATTCGTTGAGACATTCTCCTGTTTTCCTTTAGGTCTTTGACCACGTTTAACACAGTAGATTTAAACGATTTGCCTAGCAATTCTATGTCATTGGTTCTTCAGGGACTGCTTTCACCGATTTTTTTTTTTTTTCCTGTGAATTGGTTGTACTTCCTGTTTCTTGGCATGCCTAGTATTTTTACCAAACACTGGGCTTTGTGAATTTTATGTGTTAACTCTGAAAAGCAGATTCTCCAGCCTACCTAGTGCTTGCTGTTATTGTTGAGGACTGCGGTCATCTGTTTAGTGACATTTCCAAACTATTTATTTGTTTGTATGTATTTATTATTTTTCATAGACTGTTTTCTTTGCCATGTGTGGTCACTGAAGTCTATCTTCAGTTATTTTAGTGGTCAACCAGTGACCTGATAGAGACCTTTTTTGGAGTCAAAAAGAGAAGAAAAAGAAAACTAAAAACCCTTTCCTGGTCATTGAAGATTGACTCTGAATTAGGTACTCTTTCAATGCTTAGCCAGGCCACCTACAATTGGGCCTTAGTCTACACCTCCGTTTGTGCAGAGCCCAAAGATCTGCCAGAAGCTCAAACCTAGGGTCCTCTCAGGTCTTGTTTGAGCATGCATTCAACCTGGGTATGTACATTGGATCTCTGATCCTTCAGTACATTCAGTATCTCTACAGTTTATTCTCCCATGCATCTGCCTCGTCAGCCTCTTCTTTTCCAGGCTATCAGGTTTGTCTGCTTCTTTCCCTGTTCTCCATTCCTTACCTAAGCTGGTTATGGCATTATATGTCTTTAAGGCTTTTGACAGACAGATACCACCTGGTAGCCACTCATGTCTGAGAGGAGTAAAGCCAAGGCCTATCTCAGAGCAAGTATCTCTGGAACTACCAGATTGGTCAAAAAAAACAACAACAACATTTTTAGAAAAAAGATCTGTCTTGTCCACACCCTGGCACCAGCAAGCCACACCAGGAATGTGGGCTGCTGTCTTCATGGCAGCTGCCAAGTGGAGAATGGGGGATAGTAGGTGAATAAACAAAAATGCCACAATTTTTCATCAAAATTCAACAGCATCTTTTCTCATGAAGCACTTAATGTTTATTCTGTCAGGTTTTTTTCCCACTTATTCATTGCTTCAGGGAAACCCTGGTGGCCTAGTGGTTAAGTGCTACGGCTGCTAACCAAAGGGTCGGCAGTTTGAAGCCTCCAGGCGCTCCTTGGAAACTCTATGGGGCAGTTCTACTCTGTTCTATAAGGTCGCTATGAGTGGGAGTCGACTCGATGGCATTGGGTTTGGTTTTTGGTTTTTTTCATTGCTTCAGTGGAGGGAATGAATCCTATACCTTCTTAACACACCGTTTTCTGTAACATCCCCTCTCCTGATGTTTTTAAGTGGCCTTTCTCTTATTTCAGAAACCCTGGTGGCGTAGTGGTTAAGTGCTATTGCTGCTAACCAAGAGGTCAGCAGTTCGAATCCACCAGACGCTCCTCGGAAACTCTATAGTGCAGCTCTACGCTGTCCTATAGGGTCGCTATGAGTCGCAATTGACTTGACGGGAGTGGGTTTGGTTTTCTGGTTTTCTCCTATTTCAGTATTTGCTTGGTGGCTGTAAATGTTTTAAAACTTTCTAAATTTCTAAAAAAGTTGATTCTAACACTTTTTGCTTTGTCGTTGTTTCTGTGCAGGAACAGGCCCTCCACAGAAGCTATCTGAGGCTATCAACTTGGTCATTTTCACTGACATTATCCACATCTCATTTTTTAAAAATATACACGGATATACAATTGATCCAACAACTTTCACTGAAATGTGTATCCTTTTATCACTCCCCATACAAGCACCTGACATATGTGACTCATCATTGTACACGTATGTGTGCATCTGAATTATGTATTCCCTTCCATTGGTCTATAATTATATCAATACAAATTTTTGATATCACATAGAATGATGCATCTCATTTTATTATTTTTAAAATTCCCTTTGAGCTATTACTGTTTTTTGCATCATTTTATATAAATTCTATAGCCAACTTGTAAATTAAACACACACACATGCACACACTGATGGGATTCTAATGGGGATTATATTGAATTTATGTAATAATTGAAATGATTTATATTTTCATGGTTCAGTATAATTCATGGATAATGCACTTAAATATAATTGTTTCATTACAAGTAAGTATGGGTAGCAGCTAGGGGGAGGCATGAGGAATCTTCTCAAGTGCTAATAATATGTTACTACTTTCATATAGGTTTGTTCAATTTGCGATAATCTATCTGATTAGTTGTGAATTACTGTATATGGATTTCTTTATTCTGTATAACTTACACAAATCATCCTTCAAATTGCTATTTACTTAAAAAAAGTTTGTTAGCTATAGCTATTGAAGTTTAGGCATCGTGTTTAGTCAGGTTTAGGCTCTATTGGAACTCAAAAGCATGAAAATGGTCAAAAATACTACAAAAATTAATTACAATAATAAAAGATCAAGGATGTATAAAACTCTAAGGCCAAGATCAAGAAGCTGGGGTGGAGATTACCTGAAACTTGAAGCTAGCAACTGGACATGCAACCATATACTTCACTGACTGATGTGGTCTGCAGATGTGAACTTTCACGCAATCTGTGTGAAAAATATTTAAATATGTTAAAATTCATTAAATTTGAATGTACATTTATTAAAATATGGATTTATTATTTTCATTTTTGATAGTAAGTATAAATTAGAATTTCAAACTTTATGTAAAACACAAATGGTTTACACACTTAAGTAATTTCACCAGCAATTCCATTCGTAGATATATATAAAATACAAACTCTTGTTTATGGGAAACAGGAGACAAATGCAACAATGTTTATAAGTGCATTGTATATAATAGTAGACAACTAGAAATAAAACAAGCATCTATCAGCAACAACACCAACAACAAAAACTGGATAAATGTGTAGTATAGTCTTAAAATAGAATGCCATTCAGTAATAAAATAGAATGGGCTGTCATTTCATTCAACCTGGAGCGTTAGTAATGTCAACTGAAAAAACAATTTTCAAAAAGATTATCTACAACTTAAGACCCCTTTATTAAGTTCTACAGCATCTAAAAATATTTTCTAATACCCTATGAATTCTATATTATAATTATAGCAAGAGAATTAAAAAACCAAAAATTCAGAATGATGGTGGAGGTATAGGAGGATATGAGGAGTCCCTGGATGGTGCGAACAGTTAACATAGTCACTGCTAAATGAAACCTTGGTGGTTCGAGTCTACCCAGAGGTATAGGAGGATATGAAGAGTCCCTGGATGGTGCGAACAGCTAACATAGTCACTGCTAACTGAAACCCTGGTGGTTCGAGTCTACCCAGAGGTATAGGAGGATATGAAGAGTCCCTGGATGGTGCGAACAGTTAACATAGTCACTGCTAACTGAAAGCTTGGTGGTTCGAGTCTACCCAGAGGCACCTCAGGAGAACGGATTGGTGATCCACATTAGAAAAATAAGCCGTTGAAAACCCTACCAAGAACAGTTCTACTCTGACACACATGGGGTCGCCAAGAGCTGGAGGAGCACTAAAGATAAATTTACTATTTTAGTTGTTGGGTTGGGTGGTGAACTTACAGGTATACATTATATTATAAACAAACTGACCGAAGTAAGGCATTCATAGACCAATAAACACATTTTGTCTTGAACCAGAAATGAGTGTTTCTAAAGGCCATTACATATAATTATTATTAAAATTATTGACAATGGATCCAAAAAAATCTTGTCAGTGAATCTCTAAAATATTTCACAGAAATATACACTTTCTTCCAATACCATTGTTCATGCACTGATGGCACACTGGTTGTATTTTGCTCTCATGGTTTATATCCCACTTTATATTTAGCAGCAAGTAGTTTAGCAACCCACTGCATTATTTATTATCAACACTCAGACTCTAAGTTTTCATATATTACTGATTGGAAAATAAATGATTAAATCCACTTTGGATAACGCTAAAAAAAAAAAATTTTTTTTTTTTTTATTAGAGCTAAACATGTGCCTAATTTATGACTAAGCAATTTCAATTTAGGTATATGTACAAGAGAATTGAGTTCACGTGTTCTCAAAAAACACTTGTGCAGGAAGCTTTATGGTAGTTTTATTCATTATAGTCAAACATTTCTGACATCAGAATGGAAATAATTATTCTAAGCCATATGATGGAATTCAGCTTTGTAATAAAAATGATGGAGACACTCAAAAATATGGTTGAACCTTTTAAACATGTTTAGGAAAAGAAGCCAGACATCAAAGAGAACTTATTTTCTGATTTAAAAGTTTCGACTCAATGGTGATGAGAAATAAGAGCTTCTATTTAATGGTGATAGAAGCCAGAATAATGATTGTAATTGTGGGCCTAAGGCATTAACACGAAAGTAGCATAAGAGATGACGAATGATGAAATGCTCCACCTGCGGTTTCCCTCAAGCTGTAATGATGACAGTTCCACACTTCCAGTTGTTAATTTCAAGTTTTAGCCCAATTCTGAAAGCTTCTTATTTCATAGTATTTCACATCCCATGTGTCCACAAAACTCAAATGTCTGCTTTCTCCTAGTCTCCTGAATCTGCCCAGTCTTTGCCTCTCCACTAATATCACCTTGGTCCAAGGTAATATCTTGTCACAGCTGGACTACTGCAATGGCTTTCTCCTGCCCACATCAATTCTCTACCACAACTCTGCAAAGGTAGCCCATTGTTTTAGGTTCAAAGCCACAATCCTCACGTTGATCTAATTTACACTGTAAGACCCGGCCCCAAAACATATACCTATTTCCTGTGTCTCACCAATTTACTCCTTGATCTTTTGTGACTACGCTGGGCATGTCCCCACCTCAGGGAGTTCTCACTTATTCTTTGCTCTTCCCAGAACATTTATCCACAAATATCCACTTGTCTCTCTTCCTCGACTCCTTTTAGTTTTTGACAAAAGTCATATTCTTGATTCTCCCTTCTCTGACTATTTGACTTAATATTGCAAATATCCTCTGTTTTCCTGATTCCAATTTTCCACTTAGTTCTTCTTCATGGTGATTAATACTTTTTGGTATACTCTGAAATTTACCCAAACCCAGTGCTGTCGAGTTGAATCCGACTCATATAAGGTCGCTTTACCCGTTAATTTTATATACTGTCTTTCTCCCCACGATAAAATGTAAACTTCATGAGAGCAGAGACTTATGTCAGTTTTTTCTTGTTTAATCCCATTTCACCAGTGCCTATAACAGTGTCACATACAGAGTTAAAGCATTAAAGCCCTTGTTCAATGAATGAATAAATAAATAAATAAGTGGATGTATGCATTTTGCTCTATATTATAGTTCGGTCATCATATGTATTTTCCTGATATTATGTATTATATGGTAAATTATATTTCATGTGCATTTTATTTCAGAATATTAAAAAGGTACTAAAAATTTGTTATGACATGGGAGCATTGTGTAGACAGGGATTAAATCTATTGCTTTAGAAGATAAAGTTAAAAATGGCAACCATTCTCTTGCTTTTACACGGCAAATCCACCCAGTTCCAATAACAAAGCTTTAGTTATTTCTGAGAAGCGTAGAAACCAAAGCATTGTTACATTTATTTATTTTGTAAACATTTCTTTGAGCTTACTTCTCTCTAGACAGTAGGCTAATCAAATCATGTTGTTCAGTTTCAAACTATAAAGGGTTCCTAAAGTCATATTTTCTGTACAAATGTCTATTTTCCCAGCACTCTTCTCATGGCCCCCATGACCTCCTTATTCCTCAGACTGCAGATAAATGGGTTCAGAAGAGGTGTAATGATACTGTAAAATACTGCCACCACTTTATCTTCCTCAGGGTAATGCAAGGAATGTGGCCTTGTATAGGTGGAGAGAGTAGCCCCATAGAATAGGCTTGCCACAATCAGATGAGAGGAACACGTGGAGATGGCTTTTATCTGCCCTTTACCTGAGCTCATCTGGTACACCACAATAAGCACTCAGGCATAGGAAGCCAGAATGGCCATGAATGGTAGTAGCAGAACGATAAGGACACTAAAGAGGACAGTATACTCATACTGGGAGGTGTCCTGACACACCAAAGGCATTAGAGATGGAACTTCACAGAAAAAGTGGTTAATGATCCGAGATGTACAGAATGGAAGTTGAAATACATGCAATGTATGTATTAAAGCATTGATAGAACTACTGGCCCATGCACATGTGACCATGGACAAACAGATCGTCTTGCTCATGAGCACAGGATAACGTAAAGGGTGACAGATCGCTACGTATCTATCATAAGACATGAAACCAAGAAGAAGAGCTTCAGTTCCACCAAGGGTCAAAACCACAAAGGTTAGAATCTTACAGTCTAAAGAAGTAATAGTCTTATCATTTGACAGAAAGTTTGCTGCCATCTTGGGTACCGTGGTGGAGATGTACATCGTGTCAATGAAGGAGAGCTTACTGAGGAGGAAGTACATGGGAGTGTGGAGCGGAGTACCCAGTCGGATGAGGTGGATCAGTATGATATTCCCCATCAAAGTCACTGAGAAAAGGCCCGCAATGGTAACAAAGAGGACGGTGTTCATTTGGCCATATTGGAAAAAGCCAAGAAGTATAAATTCTGTTCCAAAAGTTTGATTTTCTGTCTTCATGGCTTAAATAAAAATAAAGCAGACAATATCTGAAAATTCAATGTAAACAACATTGAATGTCCTTCAGAAGAAAACAAAATGATTATTAAATGCAGTAGAATTTCCTTGAATTACTTTAGGTGACTATTTCTCCCCGTTTCTATACACTGAATCTGTGTCTGTTGAGCAATGGCCAATCTGAAAAAAAAAAAAAAATTATCATTTTTTTTTTTTATTTCTTACAGAATAAAAATATTATCTGGAAATAAACATTTAGATGATTTGCCAACATGAGTCTTTTCTCTCCTTTTAAATATCTTCAAGATGAGAGATTGGAGATGTGCTTACTTGGTATGAGAAAAAAAATCTTTCACTCCATTCATTTAAATAATTAAACATGACAGTGATGTTCAAATATGGTATAATATTCTTACAAAAAGAATTTTTTTCTCCATTTCTCAATTTTGAAATTATATTGGCTATAGGTTGTAATAAATGTTATGTTACCATTTGTATGTCAGGAATACTACAACTCTTATAAATGAATTGGTGGTTATTTCTATAATATCTGTAATTGCATGTGGAAATTTGTTGCCCAGGCAAAAAACAAATATGCAAGACCTTTAAGCAGGGCTGGAGAAAGAAACATTAAAATGTTACATTAGCAATTATTAATCTAAGTTTAACTCAAGGAACATGTCAAGAATGGCATTTTGAATTTGACTTGGTCCTTTTATATTAATAGGGGAAATTTACATTTAAACTGCACTTGGACGAAATGTCAGTTAGTAAAATGTTATTACTTGCTCCTCAGTTGAGATATGGAGTCAAAAGGTATTGATGCCCCATTAAAATTTGAAAGTTTTAGATAATTGTTATTACAAATATTGCTCAACAAAGTTGAGAAATTAAAATTATTTTCAGTAAAAACTAGTCAGCTTTAATATAAAGTGTGACAAATAAGAAAACTAATTGACAATACCAACTGTTGATTACACATACATGCAAATATAAATACAATTCTAGCATATAGAATTCAATGATCTGTCATAAAGTTATATTTATTGTTGACCTGACTATACTTGGTCCAAGGTGCAGTCACTTATGCTAAGCCCCACATCAGCAAACCAAACCTAAGTCTAGTTCCTACAAATGCCTAACCTTCCCAGAAGCCAAAATGTGAGTTAACCAATTAAGACTTGCCTGCTGAGCTTAACCTAGTTCAAAACGTTCCATTAATCCCATCCCCATCACCAGAACTGTTAAAAACAAAATTTTTACAAAATTAAATTTGTATAAGAACTCATAACCTGTAGTTGCTATTCATGAATTAGAAAGCTCTTGTCTGAAACTTCCCATTCATAAATTGCAAGTTAAACTTATGGGTTCATATACAAATCTAATCTTGTAGAAATTTTGTTTTTAACATTATCTATAGTCAGCCAAGTTGGTATAAACTGAGGCACATTTGACTATAAATAATCATATCACTAAGTTATATAGGAAAGATACTACACACATTTCATATATTCTAAAAAGCTTTGATCCTATTGAACCGTCATTCTTCATTATAGGCCTTTCTCAAAGAACAGTGCTTTTCTCTAAAACAGCAAACACACTGATATAAAATAATGATGGATGTTTGTATAATTCAGAAAAAAACAAAGACTTATTCTAACAACGTTATGATTTTTTTGAATGTTCTAACCCATGAAATAGAATATGACAAAAATAACAACACAAAAAAGAAAAAAATTTTTTCTATTTAAAAGCTTTACTGTTTTTGAAAACCTAATAAATGAAAAACACTTTACTTGCTAAAAGTGTTCGATAAATTGTATAAATTATAATTTATAGTTAACAACATTCTAATACATTATATTTTTAATATTCTTAAAATTTTTCACCTTAGTAATAACAATACTCAATGACAATAAAATATTATTTAAATATGGTTATCGAAAAAACTGGTTTATGTTTTAAAAATATCAAATGCAAACACACGTAACTGAAAGGACAAAATAAATGTCATTGCAAGCTAGTTCACTGTAAACCAATTGATGTAAATACAATCTAAATTTCAAGATAGGTTATATATTTCAGACCATGAAGCAATTTTTTAATAAAAATCTGAAAGAAAATGATCAAGTTAAAAATAAAAATGAAAAAAAATGTCGATAAGAGAATGAAGGGAGGAAATACAACATGTAAAATTTTATGGATATAAACGTGATAAAATAGCATGATAACTGGGCGTGATAGAAAAACAGGAAAGTAAGAATACAATAGCTGTAGAAGTTATAAGGAGTCTTGATCCTGGTGTAGTGATTTTAGCACTGAGCTGCTAACTGAAAGGCAGGCGGTAGTTGGAACCCACCAGCTGCTGAACAGGAGGAGAAAGATGTGGCAGTCTGCTCCTGTAAAGATTTACAGCCTTGGAAACCCTGTGGGGCAGTTCTACTCTGTTCTATAAGGTCACTATGAGTTGCAATTGACTCCGTGGCAGTGGGTTTATAGAAGTTATGTAATTATTATATGACTATATATCATCAATAAATTATATACTCTGCGACTATATATCGTCAATAAATTATATACTCTGCCCATTGCCTTGGAGTCAATTCCAATTCATAGTGACCCCCGGGCAGAACAGAACTGCCCCATAGGATTTCTAAAGCTACAATCAGTACAGAAGGAGCCTTGTTTGTGCTGTGGTTATGTGTTTGGCTGATAACAGAAGAGTTGGTGGTGTGATCCTACTAGGTGCTTTGAGGGAGAAAAATGTGGCAGTCTGCTCCTGTAAAGATTTACTGCCTTCGAAACCTACTTTGTCCTATAGGGTCACTATGAGTTGGAATCTACTGGATGGCAGTGGGTTAATCTTTATGGAAACAGACTGCCACATCTTTCTCCCTTGAAGTTCCTGGTAGGTTCCAACCCCTGACCTTTGGGTTAAAACCCAGTGCTTAACAACTGTACAACCAGGGCTCCTTCAATAAAATATGTAGGGAAGTCTGTTCTTTTTGTGAATTTGATCGTCTGTTCTTCATTTTCTCCCACTCTGTCCAGGACTTTCTGTTGTAATCCCAGTCAGAGCAGAACCCTGGAGACTATGGCCCCTGGAGATCCTTCTAACTCAGAACTGAAGCCACCCCTGAAGTTTACCTTTCAGCCAAAGGTAAGAGAGGCCTGTAAAACGAACAGTATATGACATCAAATGGGCTACACCTGCCAAAAAACAGAGAAGAGAAGGCAGGAAGGGACAGGAAAATTGGACAAATGGAATGTGGGAATGTGGGGTGGACAGGGGGAGAGTGCTGACACAATAGGGATTGCAGCCAATGCCATGAAAAAAATTGTGTATAAATTCTTGAATGACAAAGTAATATAAACATATATATGGAAGGAAAAATTTATTAAAAAAAAAGAAAATGGGAACACTGGCAACAATTTCCAATCTATTGGAATGCTCATTTCACCAGGTGGGGGCCGTTATTTTGATTTTGTAGTTTTTACCCCAAAAAATTTCATGTAAAGAATTATAAATCTAAACAAGAACCCAAATTAAATCCTTAGAACAAATAAAAAATTTTAATATCACAAATAAAATCCAATTTACCAAAAATTAATAATAAAAATGAAAAGAGCTGACTAAGCAGAAGAAAATACACAAATAAGTGATACATCGAAAATGAAATAGAGGCTTAAAATAAAGAAATAATCCAAAAATATTAAAACCTAGTTAAACAAAACAACTTTATTAAATTATTAGGCCAAAAATGTTGTGAGCAACGTTATCAGATATGCAGTAGCATAGTTTTGGTAAAACATGGTAGATCTTTTCAAAACTTGCTAATCATTTCTCATGACCTTTGATCATATTCATACCTGTCGGCGGTCGTTGAGTTAGGGCTGCTTACCAAAAGGTTTGCAGCTCGATTCCACCAGCGGCTCCTTGGACACCATACTGGGCAGTTCTACTCTGTCCTACAGGGTGGCTTTGAGTCAGAATAGACTTGATGGAAACCGCTTTTTTTTTTTAACTAAGAGTTTCATATTAGGAATTTTTCTCGTGTAATTTATAGAAATACACTAAACATACAGGAGAGATTTGAAATGAAGGGCACATGATGAAAATGGAGAAAGGAACTAAAAACATCAACTTGTTGAGATAATGTGCATGTATTCAAAATCGGTTCTGAAAACTAGACAGTTACACATTATATACACACATATATACATATGCATATAAGCATATATATTTCACTAAAAATAAAACAATCTACAAAATATTTTAATACCACTGCATAAGTTTCTCAACAGGTGTTTGTATTGCTTGAAATACTTTACATAGTTTACAACCTTTCACCTTTCTAGTAATATTCCTGAACATGACTATGTCCTAAGCATAATACAAAGTGGTAAGGCAAAAATAAGAAAGAAATGTTTTTTCTACCCCAGTCAAGACTATGAGTGATAGCTGCACGGCCTTGTTGCCCAGTAGGGGTTGCATTGGACCTTCAAACCCTAACCCTTATCTCACCTTCCCAAGAAATGTCTCTCACCTTGCTCCTTTGTGGTTGCCGCCCCAAGAAAATTTCAATTCAATGTATGGTCAAATCAATCTCACATAACTTACCTTGATACTCATTTTTGCAGAAATTGTTCAAATGTAATCTGAATAATTTGGGCAGCCCAGAAATCATGCAAATCAAGGAAATGAGTGTGCAAAAAAAAAAAAAAATACAATCCACTCTACATAATTTATCAAATAAAACACATTCCTTTAAATAGTGTCCCTGAGATTAGTTGTATATTGATCTTTTTGATATGAATTGTAGTAAAGTCTCCAAGGTATTGTAATATTTTAGGTTAAATTCAGAGTAATTAGTGGCCTAAAACAGCTATTTGAGATTTGAATGGTTTTTTTTTGTTGTTGTTGTTATGAAGGAGACTGCTCACATCCAGCGGGTCATGTTTCTAAAACTGAAGAATAAGCTACTGCATTGAAAAGCACATTCTTCTTCATTAGATGTGTAGACATCCACATTCTTTTCTAGATATAAAGTAATTAATTTTAAAACTTATTTCAGTTGAGATATATAGTGTCTCATATGTTTCATTTTCCCAGGAAATTTTATTTGAAATAAAACATTAGGTCAGAAGCTGGGGAAGGGGTCTGCAAAATTAAATAGATTTCCCTGTCACCCCACTTGGGGACAGTGTTACATACTCACAGCAAGTCCGTCTTTCACAAAGTTTTAAGTTAAATTATATTGTTTGTTGGTTATATATATCAAAGAGTCACAGAGACAAACTGCATATATCATGAATAATCAAGCTACTTTATTTGGCACCTCTACGGGGTGGCAGAGAAATAGATTTGAAAAGGAACCCAAAACTGTAGAAACCTCTAATCTGAAACACATTTCAGGAACTGTTACCACACTACGAGTGTGCAAGATGGCCTTTGTTTTTTTTTTTGCTTCAGACAATAAGCCTTCAATCACTTACCATGAAAAATTTTAATAAAAAAAGAAATGTTCAAACTCATTTTCTCATCCTTATATGAGGCTTTCAACCTCTTGATAGACATGGGCTGACTGCCTAATCATGGTGGAATTCATATTTTGTTTCTCAGAGGCCTTCTGGGGGAACTAGGTCTCTAGCCCACAATTAAGCACATTGTAGAAATTGTAGGTGATATTTTATGAGGCCTGGTATCTATACTCCTGGGAGAAAAAAAAAAAAGAACAAAGGGTCAAGGCTCAAAATATATTTATTCAAGTGAAAAACAAATCAAATAACTGATCTCAACTGAATGTTAAAAAAAGAAAAGCCAGTTAACTCTATTTTACCTTTAAAATATGCGTGTAGATTTAGACTCCACATAATTAGTAATCAACTAATATTTACTTTGATTTTTTCCTGTACAAAATATGCATGCAATACTGAGAATTATATAATGTAGGAGATATTATGTTAAATACTGCAATAATTTTATTCTCAAAATAAACAAGTTGGCTTGACCATAGAAGTAAGAGACTCAGCTTTCTGGAAGTCCACAGATCCAATATAAATGTTTCAGCCCCTAAAGTTTAAATGTCTCCAAGTTCATAGACAGGAATTTAGATTTTGGCATGATGCCCACTTAAATTTGTTCTATTTGAATGAGATACATTTAATCTGGAAAAATTAAAGTGAAGTGGAATTTTAACCAGCCAATTCTCTTACCTAATTCCATGGGATGACATAAGACAGCTGCTGTGCTCAAGTAGGAAAAAGAAATGCGCAATAACTTAAGAAGAAAGGTGATGTAGGTCAGAGTTTAGAGAGAAAATACATAGGTTAACTCTATCACACACAGACAGAGATTAAGTCACATCAGTAAGCTCTTATCTTCATTTTTCCTCAATTATGTTATTTTATAATTTATAAATTATAATTTATAATAATTATAACATAATTATTCCTTAATTTGAAATATTTTATCTTATTCTCTAAAACACCTTACAAAGAAACTCCAGTCGTCAAACAATCGTTGAGTCAGTCATAGGATAAAACATAAGCATTCTGGAAACCAATCTCAGAGTTTAACTGAAGAATTGAGTCCTATGAATGGTCAACACTTGCCTCACTTTTGTTTACTGCTGGAAATATACCTACAATATCAAGGTGACATTTATAAATTTTGAATAATGTGAAACTTGTACAGTTTTTGGCACTTGATTTTAGAACCAGAAAACAAAAATGCAAATATAAAATCAATATGATCTTGGAAGGGTCCTGGACAGGTAAGAAGTATTTGCTCTCTTGATTCAGGTATTAATTATTAATTTTCAAGTGTTACTGGTAATAGCATCTACCACTAATATTGTTTATTAAAAAGTAAATTAGTTAACACATGCAAACAATTTACAACATTGTCCAGAATGCTGCAAACACTCAACAAACAGCTTTAATGATGATTATTATTGATGCTGCTGTTTTTACTGCTTTTTTGATTATTATTTTACATAAACTAAGATTCAGGGATGGAAGCATTGCCTGCACTGCTTTTCTCAAACACAGGCACAAATCCTTTTAACAGATTTCTACACCCCTGTGTTACATGGTTCTACTAAAAACTCAACAAACAAAAATAGAACAAACTCTCTGCACTGAGAATTACTTAAATAAACTCTATATAGTTGCTCTCTCTGCTCAGGTTCAAAGACTCTCTCAACAGCATGATCACTGTTGAGGGCTGACCTCCTTCCAGCCAGGGGTAGCCTTCCTACCTAATAGCCAACACAGGGCAAATGAATGTTTTTGCCACCACTTGAGAAGCACTGAGTCTATACACATGGGTGCTTGGGCCCAAATAATGAACCAAGAGAGAATCATTAAGTCTCTTTTCCTCTAAATTTAAGCTCTTTAAATTCATACAAATAAGGAAAAAAAAAGAAAGAAAAGATCATCCAATTTTTTTGGATCAAGCTTAATGAGAAGTAATTTAAAGCAGATTTAAAGCAAACGTGTCATGAAGAAAACTAATCAAGTGAATCAATTTTTCCCATAGGCATAATTAAGAAGTCATTGACATCTTTTTTCCCTTAAAATCCAGGTCAATTTGTAGTTTGGTGTTGAAGAAATATGAAGCTCAAAAGGGTAATAAGTAAACAGAGAGAGAGAGATAAATAAATGAATGAACACATGCATGGATGGATGGGTGGATGGGTGGATGGGTGGGTGGGTGGGTGGATGGATGGATGGATGGATGGATGGATGGATGGATGGATGGATGGATGGATGGATGGATGGATGGATGGACAGGCATACAGAAAGACTGACATATGAATGAATGAATAGATGAATAAGTAGATAGCTATATCAACAAATCACTAAATAGATGGATAAATAAACAGATAAATAATAACAATTTGGCTTTCCAGAACTGTATTTTTGTGTGTTGATCTGATATCCTGCCATTCTGTTGAATTTGTATATTAAATCTAATAGCTTCTTTTTGTTTTTTATTTGTATTGTATATTTGTGTGTGTGTGTATGTGAGAGAGAGAGAGAGAGAGAATTCCTTAGGATATTCTATGTATAAGATCTTGTCATCTTGAATAGGAAAAATTTTACTTCTTTCCAAATTCAAATGCCTTTAAAAAAAATTTTAGCCTAACTTTTCTGTCTAGTATTTCCAGAAAAATGTAGAATAAGAGTTCTGAAATCAGGCATCCTTGTCTTGTTCCTGATGTTAGGGGAAAACTTGTAGTCTTTCACCAATGCATGTGATGTTAGCTGTGGGTATTTCATAAGTGTCCTTAATCAGATACACGTAGTTTCCTTATATTTCTAGTTTGTTGAATGATTTTATTATGAAAGGGTCTTGGATTTTGTCAAATGATGTTTCTGCATTCATTAATCAAATCATTTTTCCTTCATTTTCTTAATTAATTGATATTTATGCTTAACAACTCTTGCATTTGTGGGATAAAGTTCCACTGGGATGTGGTTTATAGTCTTTTCAATATGCTGCTATGTTTGGTTTGCTAGTATTTTGCTGCTGGATTTGGTTTGTTAGTACTCTGTTGAAGATTTGCATTCATATTCATAAGGGATATTGTGGGTTTTTTTGGCTTTGGTATCAGGGTGATTATGTCATCATAGAATCAGTTACAAAGTGTTCCCTACTATTTTCTTTTGCAAGAGTTTGGGAAAGATTAATGTTAATTTGTATTCGGTACTTTGTTATAATTTCTATCTCCTTATTGTTGTTGTTGTTTTTGCTAGGTGCACTCGAGTCATTTCCGACTCATAGCCACCCTATGCACAACAAAAGGAAACACTGCCCGATCCTGTGCCATCCTCACGATCATTGCTATACATGAGCCCATTGTTGCAGCCACCATGTCAGTCCATCTTGTTGAGGGCCTTCCTCTTTTTCACTGACCCTATTCTTTACCAAGGATGATGTCCTTCTCCAGAGACTGATCCTTCCTGACAACATGCCCAAAGTATATAAGATGAAGTCTCACCATCCTTGCTTCTAAGGAGCATTCTGGCTGTACTTCTTCCAAGACAGATTTGTTCCTTATTTTGGCATATCATGATATATTCAATATTCTTCACCAACAGATGCCAATTTTTCTTCAGTCTTCCTTACTCATCATCCAGCTTTCATTGCTTGGGTCAGGGGCACCTTAGTCTTCAAGGTGACATCCTTGCTTTTTAACACTTTAAGGAGGTCTTTTGTAGCAGATTTGCCCGCTGCTGCTTCCATGGAAGTTGATTGCTGAAACAAGTAAAATGAAATCCTTATTGTTTTATCTTTGATCCATTTTGAGTTAGTTTTTGTTTATGATGTGAAGTATGGGTCCGGATTCATTTTTTCTACAGATGGACATTCAGTTTTGCCAGTGCCATTTGTTAGAGACTGTCTTTTCCCAATTTAACAAAATTCGGCCCTTTGTCAAAAATCAGCGGCCCATAGCTGGATGGATTTACATCTGTGTTCTAAATTCTGTTCCATCGGTCTGTGTGTTTGTCGT
This sequence comes from Loxodonta africana, assembly GCF_030014295.1. Taxonomy (NCBI): domain Eukaryota; kingdom Metazoa; phylum Chordata; class Mammalia; order Proboscidea; family Elephantidae; genus Loxodonta; species Loxodonta africana. Next base: position 378,355 of record NW_026974888.1, read on the forward strand.
TGTACAAATACCAGTCTGTTTTGATTGCCATGCCTGTATAGTAGGTTCTGAGATTCAGTAGTGCGAGGCCTTCTTTCTACCTTGTTCTTCTTTAGTAGCACTTAACTTATCCAAGGCCTCTTTCCTTTTCACATTGGGTTGGTGATTAGTGTTTCCATCTCATTAAAGAATGCCGTTGCAATTTGGATCGGTCTTGCATTATATTTGTAGATCACTTCAGGTAGTACTGACATTTTTATGGTGTTGAGTCTTCCTATCCATGAGCATTTTTTTTTCTTCCAATTATATAGGTCTCTTGGTTTCTTGCAGTAGCATTTTGTAGTTTTCTTTGTATAGGTCTTTTATATCCCTGGTTAGATTTATTCCCAAGTATTTTACCATTTGGGGGGCTATTATAAATGGCATTCTTTTTGTGATTTACTTTTTGAAGTTCTCTTTGTTGATGTAGAGGAATCCAACTGATTTTTTATATGTTGATATTGTACCCTGCTACTTTGCTGAATCCTTCTATTAGTTCCAGTAGTTTTTTGTGGAATCCTTGGAGTTTTCTACGTATAGGTTCATTTCATCTGTGTATAGGGAAAATTTTGCTTCTTCCTTCCAATTTGGAGGTCCTTTGTTTCTTTCTTTTTCCATATTTCTTTAGGTAAGACTTTCAGTGCAATGACATTTTGGTTAGCAGCTGAGCACTTAACCAATGCACTACCAGTCCTCCTCTATGTCGTTACCTTGAAATTTACTGTTATCTTCCTAAGTTTAAAACAGTCTTTTATTTATTGATATCACTTTGGCTTCCTCTCCACATGAAAGTTCTATAACTACACCATTCATTCCGTTTTTTTTGTTTTGATGTCATCGTTTACGTATTGATGTCTTTGGTTCCCTGTTTTTAGCCTTTTAGCTTTGTTTTATTTTTAAAATTCTTTATTTGGGTTGGTATCTGGGTGGTCTGTCCTGTGTCCAAATATCAGATTATTGTTTAATGTTTTTGGTTCTCTATTCGAAGGACTCTCTTTAATATTTCTTGTAAGTTTGGTCTGGTTTTTACAAATTCCCTTAATTTCTGCATATCTGGAAATATTCTAATGTTGCCATTGTATTTGAGAGACAGTTTTACTTAATATAGAATTGCTGAGTTTTTTTTTTTTTTTTTTTACTTTCGACCTTTTATATAGGTCTTCCCACTGTCTTCTTGCCTACGTGGTTTTAGCTACATAGTTGGAGATTAGTTTTATTGGTTCCCCTTTGTAGATAGGTGACTTTATTTTTCCTTAGCTGATCTCAGGATTCTTTGTTTGTCTTTGGTCCTTTTTTTTTTTTTTGCACGTTTGTTTATAAGTCTTGGTGACTTTCTTTGGGCTGTATCCTGTATAGGGTTCATTGCGCTTCTTGGATGAGTATCTTCTTGTCTTTCATGATGATAGATAGTGAAGTTTTCTGCCAGGATTATTTGACAATTGTCTCTGTGTTTTGCATTGCACCCCCACCCCCCGCCCATTGGATCTCTTATCATATGCAAGTTTTTCCTCTTGATAGTGTCCCACATAATTATTAGTATTTCTTCATTCTTTTTTCTGATTTTTCCTCAAACAAATTGGTATCAAGGGATTTTTCTTTAATTTCACTATCTGTCTTCCATTGCTTCAATTCTGGTCCTATATCTTTCTTTTGAGTTGTCTGTTTCTGAAATTTTATTCTTAATCTTTTGGCTTTCTAGTTGATGTTTTTGTATGGTTTCTAGTTGTTTCGTTTTTATATTGTTTTCCTGAATTCTTTATCGCTTTTATGAGTTGTAAACAACTTGACAACAATGGGTTTTTTGTTTGTTTGTTGCTTTCTTTCATTTTGTCAGTGCCTTCCTTGATTTTGTCTATATTTTTCTTGGTTTTGCCTGTGTTTTCTCAGGCTGTTTCTTACCCCCGGCAGTTTTTTTGTTCTTTATTTCAGTCGCTTGCTGACTCCATCCTGTCCTGCTTCTTTTTGTGATTTGATATTGTCTGTTGTTTCCGAAGCATCAAGAAATTATTATATCTATTTATTTACTGTGTGTTTGTTGAACCCTGAAATTTTGTTTTGTTTTGATATATCCAAGTAGGCTGGGCCTGTGTTTTGCTCTGGTCTCTAATTTTGCCATTTTGATGCTCTCACTACTTTTCTCAGGGTTGGTGGAGGAATGACTGCACGTGTGAGTGTGGGTCTCTCGTGGGGCTGTTGAGGATACAGGTGGTGTTTCTGTTGAGGTGGTGTGTTTGTCTGTCCAGCTGGACCCTGGCTGTGGGTGCAGTGGGTGATCTTCCTAGTTTTGGGGTTGGGTGCTGTGTGTGTGCTCTGCTGATAGCAGGGTGGTTGGGTTTGGGGTATCTGGGTTGTTGGTCCCCAGATGAGTTGTCTGGAAACTCTCATCAATGGTTCCAGGTGAGCAGGGTTATGTGGGGATGTTTAGAATTAGAATATAGAATACAGAAGAATATACAATATACATTATAGAAGAATATACACAGTAGACTATACAATACAGAATATAGATTATACAAGAGCATATAGTACAGAATTTAGAATATAGAAAGTAGAATGTATAATACATAATATAAAATGTAGAATAAAGACTATAGAATACAGAGTATAAAATATAGAAAATTATGGAATGTAGAATGTAAAATATAGAAGAATACACTATATTCTATTTTCAAAGTTCTTTTATATTCTGTATTCTATCTTCAGTGTTCTATTTTCCATATTCTATGTTTCAAATTCTCTATTTTCTATAATCTATGTTCTTCTATATTCTATATTTTTGTATATTCTATATTCCATACTCTGCATTCTATATTTGATGTTCTACATTCTATATTTTTCTACATACAATATTCTTCTATATTCTATATTTCATATTCCATATTCTACATTGTATATTTTAAATTCTTCCATATTCTATGCTCTATATTCTGTATTCTACATTCTAAATTCTTATTCTATGTTCTTCCATATTTTTCTATATTCTATATACTGTATTTTTCTGTATTCTATATTCCATAGTCTACATTCTTCCTTCTATATTCTACATTCTTCTATATACTGTATTCTATATTCTTCTATAGTGTATATTTTGTTTTACAGTCTATATTCTTATTCCATTATCTTCTATAATCTATATTCTTCTATATTCTGTGTTCTTTATGCTTTATTTATATTCTATATTTTGTATTCTATATTCTTCTATATTCTATATTCCATCCTGTGTTCTGTATTCAATGTTCTTTTTCTATATTCTATAATTTTCTGTATTCTATATTCTACATTCTATATAGTCTGTATCATATATTGTTCTATATTGTATATTCTGTATTTTGCATTCTACATTCCATAATCTTCTATATTGTATAATGTATATTCTCTATATTATGTATTTTATTCTATATTTTATATTCTACATTCTATTTTCTAAATTCTGTATTTTCTATATTCCATTGATTGTATTCTATATTCATTTTTCTCTATAGTCTATATTTTTTAATAATTTTCTGTATTCTATATTCCATATTGCATATTATGTATACTCTATTCTACATTCTATATTCTCTTATAGTCTATCTTCTATATTTAATTCTACATTCTATATTCCAGAATCTTCAATATTCTATAATCTATATTCTTCTATATTCTATGTTCTTTATTCTATATGTTATATTCTATATTTTGTATTCTACTTTGTACATACTCTATTCTATATTTATCTCTATTTTATATTTTTCTATATTCTCTATTCCATACCCTGTATTCTATATCACATATTCTATATTCTGTGTTCTATGTTCTATATCCAATATTTTTATATACTATATTCTTCTGTATTCTATATGCCATATTCTATATTCTACATTCTATATTCTATAGTCTTCTATGTTCTGTATTCTATACTCTTCTACATTCTTATTCTACATTCTATATTCTTCTCTTATAATCTATATTCTTCTGCTATATTCTATATTGTACATTCTAAATTGTATATTAAATATTCTACAGTCTACATTCTATATTCTAAATTTTGTAATATTCTTTATTCTTCTCTATACTCTATTCCACATTCTATGTTCTCTATTCTACATTCTATATTCCATTTTCTTCTATATTCTACATGTTCTATTCTAAATTTTTCTGAATTCTGTATTCTTCTATATTCTATATTTTTTAGTGTTTATTCTACCTTCTAATCTCTATATTCTATATTCTTCTGTAATCTAATATTCTCTTGTATTCTCTATTCTACATTCTATATTCTTCTATAGTCTGTAATCTATATTCTTCTACTTTCTTTATTCTATATTTTTCAATAGTGTATATCTGATACCTTATATTCCATATTTGTCCATATTCTATTTTCTTCTATGTTCTATCTTCTATTTTCTGTAGTCTGTTATCTATATTCTGTATTCTTCTATATTCTGCATTCTATATCCTATATCTTCTATATTCTAAATTTTTGCTCTATATTTTCCTATATTCCATATTCTGTTTTTCAGTTTTCTATATTCTTCTATAATTATACTCTACATTCTTCTATTGTCCATATTCCATATTCTTCTATACTCTATATTCTTTTATATTCTGCATTGTCTTTTCTGTCCTATGTTCTTCTATATACTATATTCCTCTATATTCTATGTTCTACGTTCTAAATTCTTCTATATTCTATATTCTGTATTTTATATTCTACATTCTAAATTCTATATTCTCCAATGTTCTATATTCTTTTATATTCTCTTTCTATATTTTTACATATTCTAGGTTCTATATTCCATACTCTGTATTCTATATTGTATATTCAAAGTTCTATGTTCTATATTCTTTATTTTTATATATACTATATTTTTCTGCATGGTATATTCTATGTTCCATATTCTACATTCTGTATTCTTTTAAATTCTGTATTCTTTTATATTTTACATTCTACATTCCGTAATTCTCTGTATTCTACAATCTGTATTCTGTATTATATAGTCTTTATTCTATATTTTATATTCTGTAGTCTACATTCTATATTCTGTATTCTATGTTCTTCAGTAATCTATATTCTTTCTTGTATAGTCTTCTACTGTGTACATTCTTCTATAATGTATATTCTGTATTCTATATCCTAATTCTTCTATATTCTCTATTCCATATTCTGTATTCTTCAATATTCTGTATTCTACATTCTACTATATTCTTTTTCTTGTATTTTCCATACCCTTGTATATTCTATATTCTTCTATATTCCGTATTCTATGTGCTCCTATATTCTATATTTTACATTCTACATTCTATATTCCATTATTTTCTATATTGTATGATTTATATTATATTCTATACTTTCCTATATTCTTCATTGTATACTTTGCATTGTATAATCTGTATTCTACATTGTACATTTTATATTCTTCTGCATTCTATATTCTAAATTTATATTCTATTTTCTTTTATATCCTGTATTCTTTATGCTATATTCTTCTATAATGTATATTCTATATTCTTCTTTATTCCAAATCCTCTATACACTATATTGTTCTGTTTACAAAGTTCTTTTATATTCTGTATTCTATCTTCAGTGTTCTATGTTCCATATTCTATATTTTAAATTCTCTATATTCTGCAATCTATGTTCTTCTATATTCTGTATTTTTGTATATGCTATATTCCATACTCTGTATTCTATATTTGATGTTCTATATTGTTTTGCCACATACACTATTCTTCTATATTCTATATTTCATATTCCAATTCTACATTCCACATTGTATATTTTAAATTCTTCCATATTCTATGCTCTGTGTTCTATATTCTACATTCTAAATTCTATATTCTTCCATATACTTCGTCTATATTTTTCTATATACTATATTTTTCTGTATTCTCTATTCCATATTCTATATTCTTCCTTCTATATTCTATATTCTACTATATTCTGTATTCTTCTATATTGTATATTCTGTATTTTAAATTCTATATTCCATTATCTTCTATATTCTATAATCTATATTCTTCTATAGTCTGTGTTCTTTACCCTTTGTTTTATATTCTGTATTCTACATTCTATATTTTTCTATACTCTATATTTTCTATATTACATATTCCATACTCTGTGTTCTATATTCAATGTTCTTTTTCTATATTTTTCTATACAATTTTCTGTATTCTATATTCTTCATTCTTTACTCTATATTCTTCTATAGTCTGTATCATATATTTTTCTATATTGTAAATTCTGTATTTTACATTCTACTTTCTATATTCCATAATCTTCTATACTGTATAATGTATATTCTCTATATTATGTATTTTTTCTATATTTTATATTCTATATTCTGTATTCTACATTCCGTATTCTAAATTCTATATTTTTCTATATTCCATTGTCTATATTCTATATTCAATGTTGTTTTCTATATTCTATATATTTTATAATTTTCTGTATTCTATATTCCATATTGCATATTCTGTAAACTATATTCTACATTCTATATTTTCTTATATTCCATCTTCTATATTCTATATTTAATTCTATATTCGAGAATATTCTATATTCTTCTGTATTCTATGTTCTATATTCTACTTTGTACGTACTCTATTCTACATTCTATATTTAAGTCTATTCTATATTCTATATTCCATACTCTGTATTCTATATTCCATATTCGATGTTCTATATTCTGTATTTTTTATATCTTATATTCTTCTGTATTCTACATTCTATATTCCATATGCTATATTCTACATTCTGCATTTTATATTCTTCTATGTTCTGTATTCTATACTCTTCTACATTCTATATTCTTCTGTTGTAATCTATATTCTTATACCTGCTATATTCCATATTGTACATTCTAAATTCTATATTCAATATTCTAGTCTACATTCTATATTCTAAATTTTTCAATATGCTTTATTCTTCTCTATTCCCTATCCCATATTCTATGTTCTCCATTCTCCATTCCATTTTCTTCTATATTCTATATTCTACATTTTGTATTCTAATTTTTTTCTGAATTCTATATTTTTTATGTATATTCTACCTTCTAATCTCTATATTCTATATTCTTCTGTAATCTATTCTCTTGTATTCTCTATTCTACATTCTATATTCTTCTATATTTTGTCATCTGTATTTTTCTACTTTATTCTCTATTCAATACTATATATCCTATACCCTATATTCCGTTTGTCAATATTCTATTTTCTTCTACATTCTATCGTCTATATTCTGTAGTCTGTCATCTATATTCTTTATTCTTCTATATTCTGCATTCTATATCCTATATCTTCTAAATTTATGCTGTTTTCCTATATTCTGTATTCTATATTTTTCAATATTCTACATTCTTCTATAATTATATTCTACATTCTCCTATTTTCCATATTCCTTATTCTTGTATACTCTATATTTTTCTATATTCTTTTTTCTTTTATGTTCTGTATTGTATCTTCTATGTTCTTCTATATACTATATTCTTCTATATTCTATAGTCCATATTCTATATTCTACATTCTAAATTCTTCTATGTTCTATATTTTATACTCTACATTCTAAATTCTTTTATATTCTATTTCTATATTCTTCCATAATCTAGGTTCTATATTCCATTCTCTGTATTTTATATTGTATATTTAAAGTTCTATGTTCTGTATTGTTTATCTTTCTATATACTGTTTTTCTGTATGGTATATCCTATGTTCCATATTCTATATCCTATATTCTACATTCTGTATTCTTCTATAGTATGCATTCTATATTCTTCTATATTTTACATTCTACATTTCATAATTTTCTATATTCTATAATCCGTAACCAATACTCTTCATTTTATATTTTATATTCTGTATTCTACATTCTATTTTCTATATTCCAAATTCTGTATTCTATGTTCTTCTATAATCTATATTCTGTATCGTATAGTCCTGTAGGGTAGCCCGCATGCACGAACAGGCCCGAATAGCGGAGCCCCGCAGGTAAGGCGAAGCCCGAAAGGAGAGTCCTGCAGGCAACAATAGTCTCGAAAGGAGAGCCCCGCAGGCATGAACAGGCCCGAACAGAGAGTCCCGCAGGGAAGAACAGGCCCGAACGGAGAGTTCTGCAGGCAAGTATATGCCCAAATGGAGAGTCCCGCAGGCAAGAATAGGCCCTAACGGAGAGTCCCGCAGGCAAGAATATCCCCTAATAGAGGAGCCCCACAGGCAAGAACAGGCCCAAATAGCGGAACCCTGCACGCAGAAAAAGGCCTGAATAACGGAGCTCCACAGGCACTAAGAGGCCCGAATAGAGGAGCCCTGCAGACAAGAGGAAGCCTGAAAGGAGAGTCCCGCAGGCAAGAATAATCCCGAACTGGGACTCACGCAGGCAAGAATAGGCCCGAATTGGAGCCCGGCAGGCAAGAAAAGGCCCTTACACAGTCCTGCGGGCAAGAATAGGCCTGAAGAGAGGAGCCCCACAGGCAAGAATAGGCCCGAACAGAGTTCCACAGGCAAGAATAGGCCCGAACAGGGAAGCCTGGAGTCAAGAACAGGCCCGAACGGAGAGTCCCGTAGGCGAGAACAGGCCTGAAAGGAGAGTCCCGCAGCCGAGAAAAGGCCCGAACAGAGATTCCCACAGGCCAGAATAGAGGAGCCCTGTAGGCAAGAATAGGCCTGAACAGGTTCCCGCAGGCAAAAATAGACCTGAATGGAGAGTCCCGCAGGAAAGAATAGGTCCAAACGGAGAGTGCTGCAGGCAAGAATACGCCAGAAAGGAGATTTCTGTAGCCAAGAATAGGCCCCAACAGAATCCGGAAGGCAAGAACATGCCCTAATAGAGGAGTCCTGCACGTACGAACACCCGAATAGCGGAACCCGCCACACAGAATCACGCACAAATACTGGAGCCCCGCAGGCACGTACACGCCCGAATAACGGAGGCCCGCAGGCTCAAACAGGCCTGAATAACGGAGCTCCGTAGGCACGAACGGGCCCGAATAGAAGAGCCCCGCAGGCAAGCGGAGGAACGAAAGGATGCTCCCGCAGGCAAGATTAGGCCCGAAGAGAGAGTTCTGCAGGTAAGAATAGGCCCGAACGGAGATTCCCACAGGCCAGGTTAGAGGAGCCCTGTAGGCAAGAATAGGCCTGAACAGGGTCCGGCAGGCAAAAATAGACCTGAACGGAGAGTGCCGCAGGAAAGAATAGGCCAGAACGGAGATTTCTGTAGCCAAGAATAGGCCCCAACAGAATCCGGAAGGCAAGAACAGGCCCGAATAGAGGAGCCCCGCACGCAAGAACAGGCCCGAATAGCGGACCCGCCACACAAGAACACACACGAATATCGGAGCTCCGCAGGCACAGCAGGCCCGAATAGAAGAGCCCCGCAGGCAAGAGGAGGAGAAAGGATGCTCCCGCAGGCAAGATTAGGCCCGAATGGAGGTTCCGCAGGCAAGAATACGCCGGAAGGGAGAGTCTCGCAGGCAAAAACAGGCCCTAACGGAGAGTCCTGCAGGCAAGAATAGGCCTGAACGAATGATCCCACAGGCAAGAACAGGACCGAAGAGTGTGTCCCACAGGCATGAATGGGCCCTAACAGAAGGTCCCACAGGCGAGAATAGGCCAGAAGGGAGAGTCCCGCAGGCCAGGATAGGCCCGAACGGAGATTCCCAAATGCAAGAATAGGCCCAAATACAGGAGCCCCGCAAGCAAGAATAGGCCCTAAGGGAGAGTCCCGCAGGGGAGAACAGGCCCGAACGGAGAATCCCACAGGCAAGAAGAAGCCAGAATAGAGGAGCCCTGTAGGCAAGAATAGGCCTGAACAGGGTCCCGCAGGCAAGAATATAGAATGTTGAATACAGTATAAAGAATATGGAATATAGAATACACAAAAATATAGTATATGTAAATGTATAGAAAATAGAAGATTGAATATAAAAAATATAGAATATAGAAAAATTTCAAATGTTTAATATAGAATGTAGAATATAGAAGATTTTAAAATGTAGACTACAATATGGAATATAGAATACAGAAGAATATAGTATAGAGAAATATAGAACATAGAACATCGAATAGAGAATAGAGAGTATGGTATATAGGATATAGGAAAATATAGAATATAGAAGAACATAGAATTTAGAATGTGGAATATAGAATATAGAAGAATTTAGAATATAGAATATGGAATATAGAAGGAAATAGTACATAGAAGAAAACTGAACATAGAACACAGAACACAGAAGATAGAATACAGAATGTAAAGGAATATAGAAAATAGTAGAATATAGAATATACAAGAATATGGAATACAGAAGAATATAAACAAGAATATGGATTATAGAATATACATTACAGAAGAATATAGAATACAGAATATAGAAGAATATTGAATTAAATTTAGAATATAGAAGAATATAGAGAAGGCTATAGAAAATACAAGAAAAAGAATATAGTAGAATGTAGAATACACAATATGGAAGAAGAGAGAATATAGAAGAATTAGAATATAGAATACAGAAGAATATAGAATATACATTATAGAAGAGTATACACAGTTATATACAGTAGAAGACTATACAATACAGAATATAAATTATACAAGAACATGTAATACAGAATTTAGAATATAGAAAGTAGAATACAGAAAACAATATAAAATATAGAATAAAGACTATAGAATACAGATTATAAAATATAGAAAATTATGGAATGTAGAATGTAAAATATAGAATACACTATATTCTTCTATTTTCAAAGTTCTTTTGTATTCTGTATTCTATCTTCAGTGTTCTGTGTTCCATATTCTATATTTTAAATTCTCTGTATTCTATAATCTATGTTCTTCTATATACTATATTTTTGTATATTCTATATCCCATACTCTGTATTCTATATTCTATATTTTTCTACATACAATATTCTTCTATATTCCATATTCTATATTCTACATTGTATATTTTAAATTCTTCCATATTCTATGTTCTGTATTCTACATTCTAAATTCTTTTCCTTCCATATTCTATATTTTTCTATATACTATAATTTTCTGTATTCTACATTCCATATTCTACATTCTTCCTTCTATATTCTATATTCTGAATTCTATATTCTTCTATATTGTAGATTCTGTATTTTACATTCTATATTCTATATTCCATTATTTCTATATTCTATAATCTATATTCTTCTATATTCTGTGTTCTTTATGCTTTATTTCATAGTCTATATTTTGTATTCTACATTGTATATTCTTCTGTATTCTATGTTCCATACTCTGTGTTCTATATTCAATGTTCTTTTTCTATATTCTATATTTTTCTGTATAATTTTCTGTATTCTATATTCTACATTCTATATTCTTCTATAGTCTGTACCATATGTTCTATATTGTATATGCTGTATTTTACATTCTACATTCTATATTCCATAATCTTCTATATTCTAGAATGTATATTCTCTATATTATGTATTTTTTATTCTATATTTTATATTCTGTATTCTACATTCTATATTCTAAATTCTATATTTTTCTATATTCCATTGTCTGTATTCTATATTCAATGTTTTTTCCTATAGTCTATATTTTTTAATAATTTTCAGTTATAATTTTCAGTATTCTATATTCCATATTGTATATTCTGTAAACTATATTCTACATTCTATATTCTCTTATATTCCATCTTCTATTAAAAAAATTTTTTTATTCTATATTCCAGAATCTTCTATATTCTGTAATGTATAGTCTTCTATATTCTATGTTCTTTATTCTATATTTTATATTCTGTATTGTACTTTGTACATACTCTATTCTATATTCTATATTTATCTCTGTTCTATACTTTTCTATATTCTCTATTAATACCCTGTATTGTATATTCAATATTCTATATTCCAAATTCTTCTATATTCCATATTCCACATTCTAAATTCTATGTTTTCTATATTCTATATTTTCCTATATCCTATATTCCATATTTTCCTATATCCTATATTCCATACTCTCTATTCTATATTCGATGTTCTATGTTGTATATTCTCTATTTTTCTCTATACTATATTCTTCTGTATTCTACATCCCATATTGTATATTCTACATTCTATATTCTAAAATCTTCTATATTCTACATTCTGTATTCTATATTCTTCTGTATTCTACGTTCTATATTCAATCTTCCATTTTCTATATTTTTACATATACTATGTTTTTGTGTATTCTGTATTCCATATTCTTGATACTATAGTCAACATTCTATGTTCTTCTATATTCCATATTCCATATTCTCCTACATTCTATATTTTACACTGTACATTCTATATTCCATAATCTTCTGTATTGTATAATTTACAATCTTTTATATTCTATAATCTATATTCTCCTTTATTGTTCATTCTATACTTAGCATTCTGTAATCTGTATTCCACATTGTACATTTTATATTCTTCTGTATTCTATATTCTAAACATATATTCTATGTTCTTCTATATTCTGTTATCTATGCTATATTCTTCTATATTCTGTTATCTATGCTATATTCTTCTATAATGTATATTCTATATCCTTATTTATTCCAAATCCTCTATACACTATATTCTTCTATTTTCAAAGTTCTTTTATATTCTGTATTCTATCTTCAGTGTTCTATGTTCCATATTCTATATTTGAAATCTTTACATTCTATAATCTATGTTCTTCTGTATTCTATATTTTTCTATATTCTATATTCCATACTCTATTCGATGTTCTATATTCTGTATTTTTCTACATACAATATTCCTCTGTTCTATATTGCACATTTCATATTCCATATTCTACTTTCTGCATTGTATATTTTAAATTCTTCCATATTCTGTGTTCTATATTCTTCCATATTCTTCTATGTTCTATATTTTTCTACATACTATATTTTTCTGTATTCTATATTCTTCATTCTTCATTCTATATTCGTCTATATTCTGTACTCTATATTCTATATTGTATATTCTGCATTTTATATTCTATATTCCATTATCTTCTATATTCTTTAATCTATATTCTTCTATATTCTGTGTTCTTTATTTCATATTCTATATTTTGTATTCTATATTCTTCTATATTCTATATTCCATACTCCGTGTTGCATATTCAGTGTTCTTTTTCTGTATTCTATACTTTTCTATATAATTTTCTGTATTCTATATTCTTCCATAGTCTGTATCATATATTCTTCTATATTGTATATTATGTATTTTACATTCTACATTCCGTAATCTTCTATATTCTGTAATGTTTATTCTATACATTATGTATATTTTTATTCTGTTTTATATTCTATATTATTCTATATTCCATTGTCTGTATTCTATATTCAATTTTTTTCTATAGTCTATATATTTTATAATTTTCTGTATTCTATATTCCATATTGCATATTCTGTATACTATATTCTGCATTCTATATTCTCTTATATTCCATCTTGCATATTCTATATTTAATTCTACATTCTATATTCCAGAATCTTCTATATTCTATAATCTATATTCCTTTATATTCTATGTTCTATATTTTATATTCTGAATTCTACTTTGTACATACTCTATTCTATAGTCTATATTTATCTCTATTCTATGTTTTTTCTATTTCTCTGTTTCATGCTCTGTATTCTATATTCCATATCAATGTTCTATATTCTATATTTTTATATACTATATTCTTCTGTATTCTTCATTCTATATTCCTTATTCTGTATTCTACATTCTGCATTCTGTATTCTTCTATGTTCTGCATTCTATACTCTTCTACATTCTTGTTCTATATTCTTCACTTATAATCTATATTCTTCTATCTGCTGTATTCTATATTGTACATTCTAAATTCTATATTCAATATTCTACAGTCTGCATTCTATATTTTAAATTTTTCAATGTTCTTTATTCTTCTCTATACTCTATTCCATATTCCATGTTCTCCATTCTAAATTTTATATTCTATTTTCTTCTATATTCTACATTTTATGTTCTAAATTTTTCTGAATTCTTCTATCTTCTATATTTTTATTGTACATTCTGCCTTCTAATCTCTATATTCTTCTATAATCTAATATTCTCTTGTATAGTCTATTCCGTATTCTCTATTCTACATTCTATATTCTTCTATGTTCTATATTCTTTTATATTCTATTTCTATATTTTTCTATAGTCTAGGTTGTATATTCCATATTCTGTATTCTATACTGTATATTCTATGTTCTATATTCTAAAATCTTCCATATTCTACATTCTGTATTCTAAATTCTACATTCTATATTCTTCTAGATTCTGTATTCTAGATTTTTCTATATTCTGTGTTCTATATTCAATCTTCTATTTTCTATATTTTACATATACTATATTTTTGTGTATTCTATATTCCATATTCTTGATACTATATTCAACATTCCATATTCTTGTATATTCTGTATTCCATTTTCTCCTATATTCTACATTTTACATTCTACATTGTATTTTCCATAATCATGTATATTGTATAATTTATAGTCTATATTCTGTAATTTATATTCTCTTATATTCTTCATTCTATAGTTTGCATTCTATAATTGCTATTCTACATTGTACATTTTATATTCTTCTGTATTCTATATTCGGAATTTATATTCTATTTTCTTCTATATTCTGTATTCTTTATGCTATGTTCTTCTATAACGTATATTCTATACTTTTCTTTATTCCAAATCCTCTATACACTATATCCTTCTATTTTCAAAGTTCTTTTATATTCTGTATTGTATACTCAGTGTTCTATGTATCATACTCTATATTTTAAAGTTTCTGTATTCTATGAGCTGTGTTCTTGGATGTTTTTCTACATTCTGTATTTTTGTATATTCTGTATTCCATACTCTGTATTCTATATTCGATGTTCTATATTTTTCTTCATACAATATTGTTCTATATTCTATATTGCATATTTTGTATTACATATTATATATTCTACATTCTATATTTTAAATTCATCTATATTCTCTATTCTATACTCTATGTTCTTTCATATTCTATCTTTTTATATACTATATATTTCTGTATTCCATATTCTATATTTGTCCTATATTCTATATTCTTCTATATTCTGTTTTCCTCTATATTGTGAATTCTGTACTTTACAATCTATATTCTATTGTCTTCTATATTCTATAAAATATATTTTATGTTCTGCGTCATTTATACTTTATTTCCTAATCTATGTTTTTTATTCTACATTATATATTCTATGTTCAATATTCTATATTCTTCTATATTCTATATTTCCTATTCCATACTATGTGTTCTATATTGAATGTTCATTTTCTATATGTGGCAAACAGGTCATCCGTGTCCCCACATCCATAAACCATTGGACTGCTGGGGCCCAGGCTGCCAGGATTTCGGCCTTGCCTTCGGAGCCTGGCCACATACGCAGCTTTTGACCGGAGGCAGGGATGGGTAGAAAGCAAAAATTTGGAAAATGGCAGTGTCTCCTCGATTTTCCTGGCATTGTCTTTTTGAGCGGAATGCTTTTTTTCCTAGTAGGATGAGACACTGATGGAAAAGGCAGGATTATGTGTGCAGGAAAGGTGTGTGCTGAGAGGGTGACGACGTTGAGACTAGGTTGGGATCTTTCGTCCCAGGAAAGGCCCCTGGCAGGTGTGGGTCAATGTTCTCTGCCCTTCCCGTTGTGGGGGGCAGTTTCACCATACAAAGCAGCAGAGGAATTATTCCTCGCCTGAGAACTTGCATTTCCCCCAAGCTACAACTGGCCAGGGTCCACCCTACTTTATTCCTCATGTCAATCAACAAGAGCTAAGACATTCCAGAGAGACTACCTGCTATTGTCTGTCCATGGGAAAGTGGTACAGCCAGAAGCCTCCTCCGTTTCATCTCTAGGCTCTCTCTCAGGCCCCTCGTACTTGTGATGTGTCTCAGAGGTAGAATGAATAGATTTCTCTGAATGACCACATACAGAGAGGGGCCATAGATGCTGAGGAAGGGTGTATTGAATACTGATATTCTAGCATAAGTGGAACAGAGATACTTCCCTGCTATCCCAGTGTGTCGAACCTGTCCACATCAACAGTTACCTACTGTGAAGATATTCCCTGGGTGCCCTCCATTTTGTGGCCAAAGACAGAAGGGGCCGTTGTGTATCCATGGGTAAAATGGAGGGCTCTGCGGAACCGGCGGGTTAGGCTGGACCTCTCCTATTGGCTCAGTGTTTGTAACCCGTCCCCATCAGAAGTTCCGCCCAGCCTTCCGGTGGCTGTCTCCATGCTGATTAGGAAAAAAACCTTACGCCCCGCACTCAGCCTTCACCTGACCTACCTGGCCTCTTTACCCTCATCGAGACCACTGTTTGGATGAAAGAAAGGATGTCGGCCAGTGACCAAGTGTCCTCATTGCCTTTGAAGGATTAGGCTCCTGGCCTGGGCAGAAGACAGCCAAGGTCAGCCTGAGCCTAGACACCTAGTGACCTGTGACACTGCAACCAGTGATAGATGTTGATTTCCACGCTCACGTATCCTCAGGTGGCGGATTCACAGTGGTCAGAGGAGAACTCTAAGTAGAGATCACACACTCACGAGGGCATGGGTCAAAGGTCGGGGAAAATACCTGAGGTCGTGGAACTCTAGCAGAGCCAGCCTAGGGCCAAGGCCTCCCTCTTGTACGTGGCAAAGTGGTGAACCATAGGCATGAATTTCGGTGGCTGGATATGACTCTAGAACTTATTCAACTTGTTTTATGCTGTTGGGTACTTGGACTTGTTTCAGAGTATCACTATTATAAATATAACTATAATGAAGATGCTCATATATAAATCTTTCTCTAAATCTGATGATTTCCTTAGGATAGATTCCAAGCAAGGGCTTTGCGATAGTGTTTAAATTGTATTGTTTTCTTTCCCTGACTCTATGCCAGACTCCACTGCAGCTCAAACCTAATAACCACTCGGTGTTTTCATTGTTGCAGGATTTTTAGACATGCCTCAGGAATTTAGACAGTGACTGGTCATTTTCTTTAGTTAAAACATTTTCTTTTGATGTAATAACTCCAACAGAAACATTCTTTCAATTTTCCTAATAATGCTACATGTTTATTTCTGTATTATTTAAGCATCACTTATCAGTAAACCAAATTCCAGCTTAAATGATTCAGCACACTGATGAATATTTAGAACGCTTCCCCTTGGAGATATGCACTTCTATAGTCATCAGTGATGATCAAAAGCAAACTAAATTGCTTAATTTTCTAACAGAAAACATTGGTGCTTTCATGACTATTAACTAACTCAATCAATCTTAATTACTTATTCTACACTAATCATGTCAGTTGCTAAGACCTTAAATTGGAGAAAAAGAATGCATTTGGGAGGTGATGTTTACTTTCTCCCAAACTGAACATCAAGACTGCACCCAAAGTATATAATGTCCATCAACATTTACTGAATATCTGACGGCTTCAAATTTGGTGTTGATATGTGAAGAATGCTTAGAGCTAACATAGAGCCTAAATATTTATGAAAAACGTATAAAAAATACATACAAAGAACACTGCTTAGTAAAAACAACTGTGCAGAAGTGATCTGAAAATGCTGAGGTAGGCACATTTTCTAGCAGATCTAACATGAGAAAGGACGGAAAGTTGGAAATGAATCTGAAAAGGACTCAAGATGAGACAAGGATCTTTTAAAAGCAGCTTCTTTTTGTTGTGAGGTGCCGTTGAGTGGATTCCGACTCATAGCGACCCTGTAGAACAAAGTAGAACTGCCCCATAGGGTTTCCAAGGAGCAGCTGGTGGATTTGAACTGCCAACCTTTCGGTTAGCAGCCGTAGCTCTTAACAAGTGTGCCACCAAAGCTCCATAAAAGTAGCTGGGACTCCTCAAATATTGTTGTTATTATCTGCCTTTGAGTTGGCCCTTGACTCACGGCCACTGTATGTACAATGGGATCAGATCATTGTGATCCACGGGATTTTCATTGGCTGATTTTCAGTAGATCACCAGGCCTTTCTTCCTACTCTGTCTTAGTCTGAAAGCTTCACTGAAACCTGTCCATCACGAGTGACCCTACTGGTATTTGAAATCCTGTGATGGCTACCCTGAGGTTCACTGTCTGGGAATCAAACCCAGGTCTCCTGCATGGAAGGTGGGAATTCTACCACCGAACCACCACTGTCCCCTCAAGGAAGAATCCTTTTATAAATGAGGGGTGATATTTTGTGCCCAGGGTGATAAATTGGTTTACGAAGCTAATTCTGTTAGAAATAAGGGTTATTAGAATTTGTGAGGAAGATGTCATTCAAACTGAAGTGGTGGGGGACCATGGTCCTTTATTCCTGGATGCATATACAGAACTTAGCAAAATCACAGCCTCGTTGTTTATTCTTGGGGATATTTCTTGTATAAATTTTTGAAACACTTGAAATTAACCCCTGGGAGCTAAAGGTCAAGGTTTTACAGGATTTCTTTTAAGACGAATATTTAAGATTGAACGTGTCCAGTATTCTTATTAGGAGTCCCTTGGTGGCACAAATCGTTAAACCCCACTACTAGCTGGAAGGCTGGCGATTTAAACTCACCCAAGGTGCATCAGATGACAAGCCTGGTGATCTGCTTCTGAAAGGTCACAACCATTGGAAACACTACAGATCAGACAGATTTTAGACAGATATATGGATGGATAGATGGATGGACAGGCAGATGAAAGGATAGATGGATGGATGATAGGTGGATAGTGGATGGACAGATGGACAGGTGGGCGGATGGACAGATGGATGGATGGATGGATATTTAGGTAGGTAGGAGATAAAGATAGCTGCCCTTGAGTTGACTCCAACTCAGTGAGATCTTATGTACAGCAGAAAAACATGCTGCCTGGTCCTGAGTCATCCTCATGATCACTGGCATTTGCAAGTCCATCCTTGTTCTGTTGTGACAATCCATCTCACCAAGGGTCTCCCTTACCCTTGCTGGCCCTCTACTTCACCAAACACAATGCTGTCCTTCAGCCATTGATCTCTCTTGATGATGTGTCTAAATTTAGCAAGCTAGTTGGCCAATCTTCTTGTATGACCTCATTAACGTAAGAAAGGAATAAGCTATTTCCAAACAGAATCATATCCACATGTCCAGGAGCCAAGCTTTCATATTTTTTGGGGGGGACATAATCCAATCCATAACAAAGTATTCAAAAACAGACAGAGCTGTGTAGACAACACCTTTCTTTCCAAACTCCAATTTCCAAAACGTAGGTGTTTAGCAATATTACATTCTTTTCTTCTCCCTTTTTCTTGCTTCCCACAGTCCCCTTCCCAAGCCCTGCTGCATTGTAGGAAGAAAACACCACATATATTTAATGAGTGTGTGATTTCTTTTTTCATTCCTACGGCTTTATTTTTTAGTGATAGAGAAAATTGGAGTGCAATTTATGTATATTCATCAGTACTCACTCCGCCTCCATAGGTGTCCATTAAGGTAAAATGAATGCTGTGTAAATTAATTAAATCTGAGCCAAAGCTGTATATTTTCATTTGATGAGGGTGCTTTAAGGGTCTGTGACTGATACATTATTAAAAGAATTAAGTTTGAGGTTAAATTAGTTCTTGAGCCTCCTCCAGGCTGATACCCTGTATTTTGCGTGTACAACTGGACAGGTTGACCAGCCTCCCTGAATAAATAAAGCTGTTACACCAGGGCTGGCCTGCTACTTGGAACATCTAGATACTCTTAGCTACAGAGAAGGATGAAACACTCATTTAAAAATAAATGCAAATAAATTAATTTCCAAGACAAAGGAATTGCACTAATAGCTGAAGTAAACGTATGGCGGCAAAACTGTGTGATCAGGGAGTGTCTTGCCTTTTGAATGTTTGGGTTTGTCCATTATGTAGTTATCTAGGACTCACTTCAGCAGCGCAGGTTCAGACAATGCCCTCGGAGTAAAATGTTTTATTTTAACAACGTACTATGCACTCTGCAGGAACCTGGTGGTGCAACGGTTAAGCACTCAACTGCTAACTGAAAGGTTAGCAGTGTGACCTTCCCCAGCACCTCTGCTGGAGAAAAGACTTGTCGATCTGTTTCTGTAGAAGATTATAGCCTGGAAAACACTGTGGGGTAATTCTTATTTTGTCACACGGGGCCACTATGAGTCAGAATTGACTCCATGGTACCCAGTGATAACAACATGTATTGTGCGTTAAATGCAAGCCAAAGATGCAGATCTTGAAATGCAATTTATCTTGGGTGGCTATCGCAACTTAGATGGAAAGATTTACTAGTAAATGGAGCTCCGCCGTGTTGTAGGCTGCAGTATGAGGATGGTTCAAGTGAACAGACTTACCATGTGTCTTAGTCACTTAGTGCCGCTGTAAAAAGCAGGTGGCTTCAATGAACAGAAGTTTATTTTCTAACAGTCTAAGAGGCTACAAGTCCAAATTCAGGGCACCAGCTTCAAGGGAAGGCTTTCTCTCTCTGTTAGCTCTGGGGAAAGGTCTTTGTCATCAATCTTCCTCAGCTCTAGGAGCTTCTCAGCACTGGGACGCTGGGCCCAAAGGACGTGCTATTCTCCATGCTCTTGTTTCTTGGTGGTATGCGGTCTACATGTCTCTCTGCTAACTTCTCTCTTTTATATCTCAAAAGAGATTGTCTCAAGACACAATCCAACCTTGCAATTGAGTCCCGCCTCATTAACATAATTACCACCTACCCCACCTCATTAACATCATGGAGGTTGTATTTACAACACATAGGAAAATCACATTAGATGAGAAAATGGTAGACAACCACACAATACTGGGGAATCACGGCCTAGACAAGTTGACACATATTCTATCCATAACAACATGCTACCCCTCTGAGTTGTGATGGCTTGTTTGTTACTGCACCATCTCTGTCCTAGCCTGACTAACACAAACCAGTCCTGGCACATGGTAACTGCCTTCTCATTGTTAACAATTATAACTTGCTGCCCTTCACTTGGAGGGAGCTCTGGTGGCACAGTGGTTAAATGCTTGGCTGCTAATTAAAAGTTCGGCTGTTTGAAACCACCAGCCACTGAGCAGGAGAAAGATGTGGCAGTCCACTTCTGTAACTATTACAGTCTTGGAACCTCTATGGGGCAGTTCTACTCTGTCCTACAGGGTTGTTATGGGAATCATCTTGACAGCAACAGGTTTCTTGGTTTGTCTCCTGGCCTCCTTATTGCAGAAATGAGGTTCAGTGTGGCCTAAAGCTTGGGTCTGGTAAGGGCTGCTGATTTGTTTTGCCTAGTCTTAAAGTTTTAAAAAAGCAAAGATGTCACTTTGATGACTAAGGTGTGCCTGACCCAAGCCATGGTCTTTTCAATGGCCTCATATGTGTGCGAACACTGGGCAATGAAAAAAAAAGTCAGAAGAAGAATCGGTGCATTTGTGTGTCATGTTGATGAAGAATATTGAACATACCGTGGACTGCCATATGAACGAACAAATCAGTCTTAGAAAGAAATCCAACCAGCCTGCTCCTTGGAAGTGAGATGGAGAGACTTTGGCTCACTTACTTTGGACACGTCATCAGGAAAGTCCAGTCGCTGGAAAAGAACATCCTGGTTCGTAAAGTACAGGGTCAGCCAAAAAGAGGGAGCCCCTCCATGAGATGGGGTAACACAGTAGCCTTCACGTTGGACTCCAACATACCAGTGATGAGGAAGGTGGCACAGAATGGGCAGCATTTCATTCTGTCATATGTGGGGTCACCATGAGTCAGAGGCAGCTCAGCAGCAACTAACAACAAAAACAACAAAATCATATTATCGCCACCTAATGAAGCTTTCACCTGATGTTCAGCTAGATACACGGAGAGCATCAAGACAGCTTACTCAGCTCAGTTAGCGACATCACAATCTCAGTAGGAACTCAGGGACTCTGAGACACCCCCACCTCTCGCCCAGAGAGCATGCAGTGACTACTTCTGGACAGCTGTATTTCTAGATGCTTTTCCAGGAGTCAAAGTTTACACCCTTAGACACATCTGTTGGTGTTCCCCATCCACTACCCCTTGTCTGGCTGTAACGAGCTTGTCCTCATTGGGGCTCATCTCACTTCCCTCAACATCATGTTTTCAGCCATAAAAAAAACCCATTCTGAGTCGATTCTGACTCATAGTGACCCTGTAGGACAGAGTAGAACTTCCCCATGGGGTTTCCAAGGAGTGGCTGGTGGATTTGAACCACTGACCTTTTGGTTGGCAGCTTAACCACTGTGCCACCAGGGCTTCCCCTTGTACCCTAAGATCCTGCTTCTCAGGGTTTCCATGTGAGGTTCCCCAGCACACAAACATTCTCACCTTCTCCCTGAGACAGCTCTCCTTCTCCCCTTTTTCCTTCATAAAACTGACATTCACCCTGAGCTTGTGTGGATGTTTCTCCCTTGCCTGTGTCCAGCGTGCACGTCCTTTGCAAGCTTCCACAGATGCTCCCTGCCCTTATGTCTACGACAGCTTCGCCCCGCATTGTTGTAGCAGCTGGATTATTTCCCTGTTCACCCTTGTCTTAGTCTCCGTGTGCTGTTGTAACAAAAATACCACAAGTGGGAGGCTTTAACAAACAGAAATTTGTGTTCTCACAGTTGGGGAGGCTAGAAGCCTGAATTCAGGGCACTGCCTCTAGGAGAAGGCTGTCTCTCTGCTGGTGCTGGGGAAGGTCCTTGTCTCTTTCAGCTTCTATACCTGGTTCCTTGGGGATCTCCACGTGACATCTGCCTTTCCTCATCTGTGCTTGCTTGTTTGTGTACCACATCTGCTCTTTTTATGTCTCAGAAGTGATTCGTTTAAGACACACCCTACACTGATATGACCTTATTCACATAACAAAGAAAACCCTATCCTTAGATGGGATTTCATTTATAAGCATAGGAGTTAGAATTTGCAAGACCAATTACGTCTTGATTGCAAATACCTTCTTTATACACATGGGCCTTGCCAGATGGAATGCACACAAATAAAATTGACTACATCTGTGGAAAGAGGCGATGAAAAAGCTCAATATCGTCAGTCAGAACAAGGCCAGGGGCCAACTATGGAACAGACCATCAATTGCTCATGTGCAAGTTCAAGCTGAAACTGAAGAAAATCAGAGCAAGTACACGAGAGTCAAAATATGACCTTGAACACATCCCACCTGAATTTAGAGTTTATCTGAAGAATAGATTTGACTCACTGAACACTAGTGACTGAAGACCAGATGAGTTTGGAATGACATCAAAGACATCAGACATGAAGAAAGCAAGAGGTCATTGAAAAGACAGGAAAGAAAGAAAAGACCAAGACGGATGTCAGAGGAGACTATGAAACTTGCTCTCCAACATCGGCTAAAGTAAAAGGAAGAATTGATTAAGTAAAAGAACTGAACAGACGATTTCAAAGGGTCTCTTGAAAAGACAAAGTAAAATATTGCAATGACATGTGCGAAGAGCTGGAGATGGAAAACCAAAAGGGAAGAACACACTCGGCGTTTCTCAAGCTGAAAGAACTGAAGAAAAAATTCAAACCTCGAGTTGCAATAGTGAAGGATTCTATGGGGAAAATGTTAAATGACGCAGGAAGCATCAAAAGAACATGGATGAAATACATAGAGTCATTATACCAAAAAGAATTAGTCGATGTTCAATGATTTCAAAAGGTAGCATATGATCAGGAACCAATGGTACTGAAGGAAGAAGTCCAAGTGCTCTGAAGGCATTGGCAAAAAAGAAGGCACTAGGAATTGATGGAATATCAATTGAGACGTTTCAACAAACAGATGCAGCACTGGAAGTGCTCACTTGTCTATGCCAAGAAATATGGAAGACAGCTTCCTGGCCAACTGACTGGAAGAGATCCATATTTATGCCTATTCCCAAGAAAAATGATCCAACCAAATGTGGAAATTATGGAACAATATCATTAATATCACATGCAAACAAATTTTGCTGAAGATCATTCAAAAGTGGCTGCAGCAGTATATCGACAGGTTACTACCCAAATTTCAGGCCAGATTCAGAAGAGGATGTGGAACCAGGAATATCACTGCTGTTGTCAGACGGGTCGTGGGTGAAAGAAGAGAATACCAGAAGGATGTTTCCCTGTGTTTCATTGACTATTCAAAGGCATCCGACTGTGAGAATCAGAACAAATTATGGATAACATTGCGAAGAATTGAAATTCCAGAACAGTTAATTGTGCTCACGAGGAACCTGTACATAGATGAAGAGGCAGTTGTTCGGACAGAACAAGGGGATACTGAGTATTTTAAAGTCAGGAAAGGTGTGTGCCAGGGTTGCATTCTTTCACCATACCTATTTAATCTGTATGCTGAGAAAATAATACGAGAAGCTGGACTATATGAAGAAGATCGGGGCATCAGGTTTGGAGGAAGACTCATTTATAACCTGTGATACGCAGATGATACAACCTTCCTTGCTAAAAGTGAAGAGGACTTGAAGCACTTACTAATGAAGATCAAAGACCACAGCCTTCAGTATGCATTGCACCTCAACATAAAGAAAACAAAAATCCTCACAAGTGGACCAGGAAGCAACATCATGATAAACAGAGAAAAGATTGAAGTTGTCAAGGATTTCATTTTACTTGGATCCACAATCAGCACCCATGGAAAAATCACTCAGGAAATCAAAAGACACATTGCATTGGGGAAATCTGCAGCAAAAGACCTCTTTAAAGTGTTGAAAAGCAAAGATGTCACCTTGAAGACTAAGGTGGGTTTGACCTAAGCCATGGTATTTTCGATCATTACATATGCATGTGAAAGCCGGACAATCAATAAGGAAGACCAAAGAAGAATTGAAGCCTATGAACTGTGGTGTTGGAGAAGAATATTGGATATACCATGGACTGCCAATAGAACAAACAAATCTGTCTTGTAAGAAGTACAACCAGAATGCGCCTTAGAAGCAAGGATGGCGAGACTGCGTCTTACATACTTTGGACTTGTTATCAGGAGGGATCAATCCCTGAAGAAGGACATCACGCTTGGCAAAGTACAGGGTCAGTAAAAAAGAGGAAGACCCTCAATGAGGTAGATTGACACAGTGGCTGCAACAATGGGCTCAAGTATAATAACAATTGTAATGATGGTGCAGGACCAGGCAGTGTGTTTGGTTCTGTTGTGCATAGGGCTGCTGTGAGTTGGAACTGACTCGACCACACCTAATAACAGAACAACAACAGTGATGATGTCATCACCTCCATGATGAGCTTTGATATCAAAGATAATCTAAGAATTTCTGTCATTTAGTAGATTAATTTTTAATTGAACTATCGGTGGTTCGCGTATTCAAGGATGCTGTATGAGGGTAAGTAGTACAGAAAAGTGTTTTAGAGATGGTAATTACCAACTCTATTAGTGTGATGGTTAAAGTTGTGTGTCACCTTAGCTGGGCCATGACTTTCAGTGGTTTGGCAGTTATGACGTAGTTGGGCAGTCGTACGATGATGTGATCACCTCCATGATGAGATTCGATATAACATGATCACCTCCATGGTGGGATCTGCGGTGAGCAGCTGATTAGTGGAAAGGGAGTTTCCTTGGGAATGTGGCCTGCATCCAGTCTAGGTAGACTTCCTGGCAAGGCTCAAAGTTTTCGCTGACTCTGAATCCCTCAGCTGCCTCCTGTTGGTCTGATCTCTGGCTCTTGTGACTTGAGCTAGCAACTTACCTGCTGTCTTGCCAGCTGATCTTGGCATTCATCACCCTCTGCAGCCTGTGATCCAGAGCCCTGCTCTCTGGCCTTTCGACCTTGGGTTTGCCAGGCTCTGCAGCTGTGTGAATCAGGAGAAGCCTGTATCCTGGCCCATTAGAGCTATGATAAGATTTGGCCAGTGAAAAACATTGTTTCATGAAGTCAGTGAACAATGAATGAAATGCCATCAGAAGAAGAACAAGTAAGCCAAGACTAGAAGCTGGGACAGAGAGTGCTCAGTCTGAATACTATGCTATGTCTGAACGGGAGGCATAGCATACACAGAGAAGACTAAATTTGTGAAGTACTGGCCCAGTGGTTAAGAACTCGGCTGCTAACCAAAAGGTCGGTCCTTCAAATCCATCAGCAGCTACTTGGAAACCCTATGACACAGTTCTACTCTGTCCTATAGGGTCTACAAGTCGGAATTGATGCCCACAGGTGTGTGTGTGTATGTGTGTGTATGTGTGTGTGGGCTAGTTGCTGCGAAGTCATTTCCAACTCATTGTGACCCCATGTGTTTCAGAGTAGAACCACATTCCATATGGTTTTCAATAGCTGATCTTTCAGACGTAGATTGACTAGACTTTCTTCCTAGGTGCCTTTGGGTAGACTTGAACCACCAATCTTCTGGTTAGCAGCTATCTCAGTTATCTAGTGCTGCTACAACAGAAATACCACAAGTGAATGTCTCTAATGAAGAGAAATTTATGCTGTCATAATCCAGGAGGCTAGAACTGTGGACCCTTTGGTTAGCAGCCGTAGCACTTAACCACCATGCCACCAGGGTTTCTAGCCGCATGATATTCGGAGCCGTATCACAGTCACATCCATTTATTTGTGAAAGACCCCCACTGATTGCCCTTGTCATCGAAAACAAGAACTTAACAAAAATCAAGTTCTGACTTTTGCTTTGCGTGTCCAAGGAAGGCTGACACCACCTGACTGTCAGTGGAGGCTTGAGTGTTGCTGTCATGCTGAATAGTTTTCTGAGGAGCTTCCAGACCAGATGGACTAGGAAGAAAGGCCTGGCAATCTGCATGCAAAAATCAGCCAGTGAAAACCCTGTGGATCACAATAGCTCCATTTGCAACCCATCATGGGGCTGGTACAGGACCAGCCAGCGCTTTGTTTTGCCGTGTTTGGGATCCCTGTGAGTCGGGGGCCAACTCGACGGCAGCTAGCAACAACAGGAGCATTCAAGGAACGAAGATAAAAGATATGTAGATGTCATTGTGGGCTGCCGTCGAGTCATCCCCCGACTCATGGAGACCCTGTATATTACAGAGTAGAACTACTCCACAGCCTTCTCTTGGCTGTAATATTTACCAAAGTAGATCACAGGCCTTTCTTCCACAGAACCTGTGGGTGAGTTCAAATAGCCACTCTTTAAGTTAGCCAAAAAATAAAAAATCAAACCTGTTGCCATTGAGTCGATTCTGACTCATCGTAACCCTATAGGACAGAGTAGAACTGCCCCATAGAGTTTCCAAGGAGTGCCTGGTGGATTCGAATTACCAACCTTTTGGTTAGAAGCTGTAGCACTTACCCACTGAGCCACCAAGTTTCCTTTAAGTTAGCAGCTGATGGCAAATCATTTGTACCACTCAGCCTCCTCTGATAAAAGATAAGCCTTGTGTAATTATAGATAACAACTACGTCCCCTTTGGGAAAGCAAGCACATAATTAAAATCTGAACTGTTACCTAGTGTTATAATGGAACAACGGGATTATTGAAGGGCCAAAACCTTTTTCTTTTTTGTAATGGGAAGCGTTTGCTTCCTTGTTTTTCTTGCTTCACTCTCCCATTGGCTGCCCCCACTACCTGCCCACATTTTTTCCCAGAAAGATGCCAGAAACAAACAAACAAACAAAAAAACCAAACCCACAGCCATCTAGTCCTTTCTGACTCATAGCTACCGTGTAGGACAGGGTAGAACTGCCCCATAGTGTTTCCAAGGCTGCGATTTTCTTTTTATCAAACTTCAGATGAAGGCTTACAGAACAAACTAGCTTCTCCTTAAACATTTAGCGCACATATTCTTTTATGACATTGGTTAACACGCCCATGACTTGTCAACACTCTCCCTTCTCAACCTTGGGTCCCCTATTACCAGCTTTCCTGTCCCCTCCTGACTTCCATTTCCTGCCCCAGGGCTGGTGCTCCTCTTCAGTCTCATTTTGTTTTATGGCTCTGTGTAATGTTTGGCTGAAGGGTGAGCCTTAGGAGTGACTTCATTATTGAGCCAAAAGGGTGTCTGAGAGCCATACTCTCAGGGTTTCTCCAGTCTGTCAGGCCAGCAAGTCTGGCGATTTTTTTTCAAATTAGAATTTTGTTCTACATTTTTCTTCATTTCTGCCTGGACCCCTGTACTGTGATCCCCGTCAGAGCAGTCAGTGGTGGTTGCCGGGTCCATCTAGCTTTACTGGACTCAATCTGGTGGAGGCCGTGGTAGATGCTCCCCTGGACTTTCCTTTTTTTATAATTTCTATTGTGCTTTAAGGGAAAGTTTACAAATCAAGTCAGTCTCTCACACAAAAACCCATATACACCTTGCTACACACTTCATATTACTCTCCCTAATGAGATAGCCCACTCTCTCCCTCCACTGTCTCGTTGCATGTCCATTTCACTAGCTTCTAACCCCCTCCACCCTCTCATCTCCCTTCCAGGTAGGAGATGCTAACATAGTCTCAAGTATCCACCTGATCCAAGAAGCTCACTCATCACCAGCATCCCTCTCCAACCCGCTGTCCAGTACAATCCATGTCTGAAGAGTTGGCTTCAGGAATGGTGCCTGTCCTGGGCCAACAGAAGGCCTGGGGGCCATGACCACCGGGGATCTTCTAGTCTCAACCATATCATTAAGTCTGGTCTTATAAGAATTTGGGGTCTGCATCCCACTGCTTTCCTGCTCCCTCAGGGGTTCCCTGTTGTGTTCCCTGTCAGTGCAGTCATCGGTTGTAGCCAGGCACCATCTAGTTCTGGTCTCAGGATGATGTAGTCTCTGGTTCATGTGACCCTTTCTGTCTCTTGGGCTTGTAATTACTTTGTGTCCTTGGTGTTCTTCATTCCCCTTTGATCCAGGTGGGTTGAGACCAATTGATGCATCTTAGATGGCTGCTCACTAGCGTTTAAGACCCCAGATGCCACCCTTCAAAGTGGGATGCAGAATGTTTTCTTAATAGGTTTTATTATGCCAATTGACTTAGATGTCCCCTGAAACCATGGTCCCCAGATTCCTGCCCCTGCTACACTGGCCTTCGACGCATTCAGTTTATTCAGGAGACTTCTTTGCTTTTGGTTTCGTCCAGTTGTGCTGACCTCCCCTGTATTGTGTGCTGTCTTTCCCTTCACCTAAAGTAGTTCCTATCTACTATCTAGTTAGTGAATGCCCCTCTCCCACCCTCTTTCCCTCCCCCTTCTCGTAACAACAAAAGAATGTTTTCTTCTCGGCTCAAACAGTTTCTCAAGTTTTTATAATAGTGGTCTTATACAATATTTGTCCTTTTGCAACTGACTAATTTCACTCAGCATAATGCCTTCCAGTTTCCTCCATGTGATGAAATGTTTCACAGATTCCTTGCTGTTCTTTATCAATGCATAGTATTCCATTGTGTGAATGTTCCATAATTTATTTATCCATTCACCTGTTGATGGGCAACTCAGTTGCTTCCATGTTTTTGCTATTGTAAACAGTGCTGCAATAATCATGGGTTTGCATATATCTGTTCATTTAAAGGCCCTTATTTCTCTAGGATATATTCCAAGGAGTGGGATTGCTGGATCGTATGGTAGTTCTATTTCTACCTTTTTTTTTTTAATAATTTTTATGTGCTTTGAGTGAAAGTTTACAAATCAAATCAGTTTCTCACACAAAAACCCATATTCTGTCTTTATTTTAAGAAACTGATATCGTTATGACTTTGCAAAACAAACTTTCCAGTTGAGAGATGCTGCTATTGCTATATCCATTATGGGTGTTGAAGAATTTTGCAAAGAAAAAAATACACATTTTATAAATCTTGCATACGATAGTAATTATATTTTCCTTTTCATTTCAGATCAGTCAGGTATAAATAGCCTCACATTCACCGTGACTCACGACGTGGCTCGTCTGGTCCTGTGCAAAGCGAGCCAAAATGTGTCGTAAGATTGAGTATACCCTTGAATTTGTGTCAAGGTCTTTGAGATTGCTCTCACTGCTGATGAATATTGGCAATAGTCCAATTAACTTTGAAGACATGGCATCAAAGACCAGAAAGAGAGTGCACAAATTTTTAAGTATTTCAAAATGAAACCCGTGGTGTTCTATGAAGGGCCTGGCGACAAACATCATAGGATAAACTAATAAAATTATTTCTCACTACATTGTAAACACTATTCCTTTTAATTACCTCACAACTGAAGAAGAAATTACATGGTCCAAATAAAATTCCTTTTTTTACTTACTCATTTTCAAACATAAATTTTTGTGTTAACTTTCAAATTCGAATGTAAATTTTATTTTATAAATTTTACTGGTTTCATAAATTTTCTTTATTTTCCATTATTTAAATGTATTGGCTATGGACATGTTATCAGGAGGGATCAGTCCCTGGAGAAGCATATCTTGCTTGGTAAAGTAGAGGGTCAGCAAAAAAGTGGAAGGCCCTCAACAGCGTGGACTGACACAGTGGCTGTAACAATGGGCTCAAGTATACAATTATTGTGAGGACGGCACAGGACTGGGCAGTGTTTCGTTCTGTTGTACTTAGGGTTCCTGTGAGTCAGAACCTACTCGAAAGCACCTAACAACAATAGTGGCAGAACAGAAATTTTTTTTAAACGCCGTAATATGGATATACCATGTAAAATGAAATGGCAACATCTAACTAGAGTGCAAAAAATGAAAACCTGAGAAGATGAAAAGAAAATAATTTGTGAATCCCTAAAGACAATTCCAGAATTAACTCCCTTTTTAAAACATAATGAAGGAGAAGAGAGTTCTTTCCTTGAACACTTGAGTTTAGTGGGTGCAGATCATTGTACTTGCACAAATGGTTCTGAAATTACAAATAGCAATGCAACTGTAACAGAATTTGTTCCAAATTCTGCATGCATTCCTTGAGGTAGTAAAAAATTAATAATGGTGTAGAAAGTGAAACGATCTTAGCATCTGAAATTGTTGCATCTACAGACCACGAAAATAACAGAAACACAGATCCTACTTTGGGGAATAACTTTTCTTGTAATGATGTAAATTATCAGATTGAAAGAAGGCCAAGTGATTGTCAGCATCACAGTGGTCCATTTGAAAATTCATGCCAAAATTTTCTGGGTGGTAAACAAATATCTGTAGCCAGAAGATATTTCTAGGGTGCAAAGCTAGTAGTGGAAATTATGAGAGGGAGTGGCTACTGTCTTCTCCATCAGTGGGTTCTGCATATTGTTTTGTTTGCAAACTATTCAGTCCTAAATCATTTAATTCCTGATTTGCTAAGAGTGGATTTAGCAACTGGCACAACTCAAATATGATCGATAAACATGAAAACAGTTCAATGCACAGAAGTTGTATGTTGTCGTATTTATACTGAAGACATGGCTTTGGCTTAACTCATGGACTAGAAACATAAATTAACGAAGATTGTCAATACTGGAAACTCATTTTGCAATGTATTATTGTTGTCATTCTAACAATCGCTGAATTCGGACCACCGTTTTGAAGAAGAAATGAAGTGTTTGGGTTACCACAAAATGGAAATTTTGGGGGTTTACTTGAACTTGTTGTTCAGTTTGATGCACTTTTAGTAGGTCAGATCTCAAAATATAATAACACAGGAAAGCAACCCATCATATGTCTACAAAAATGTGTGAGAAATTAATAAATGTAAAAAGTGATAAAGTTTGATCAGCTATTTTCAGCAAAATAAGTATAGCTCAATCCTTCAGTTTATCAGTAGATTCC
Organism: Loxodonta africana; assembly: GCF_030014295.1. Taxonomy (NCBI): domain Eukaryota; kingdom Metazoa; phylum Chordata; class Mammalia; order Proboscidea; family Elephantidae; genus Loxodonta; species Loxodonta africana. Next base: position 410,009 of record NW_026974888.1, read on the forward strand.
ACTCATGATCTTTCTCATATAGAGCAGCTAAGTATTGTTTTAAGATACATATCTACAAGAGATGGAAAAACCTATTGAGTGATTTGTTACAATTACTAGCTTAAAAATTCATACCAGTGAAGGAGTGGCAAATCAAGTACTTCACTATGTATGCAAAGTTTACAAAATCAGTTTTTCTAAGTGCAGAGGCCAGTCCTATGACAATTCTGCCAGTATGTCAGGGTATTATAAAGACATGCAACAGAAAGTTTTAGAACGTAATGAATATGCCATTTTCTAGCCACATTCTATTCATTCACTTAATCTTGTAGGACATAGCTCAGTAGATTGTTGTCCAGATATAGTTGAGTTTTTTCTACTGTTCAGTTACTCTACATATTTTTTGCCTCCTCTACTTACCAATGGACAGTTTTTAAAACATATTTAGACAATGGCTGAGTATTAAAACGTCTTTCTAATACTTGTTGGAATGCACATATTGTAGCAACAAGTCCAAGTCTGAAATCCTACGCTAAGATTCTAGATGCCTTAGAAAGCATTGCTGAAGACCAGACACAAAAAAAAGGGATTCCAAAAAAGAATGTGAAAACATTACCAACAAAATGCAAACAATGGAGTATGTACTTATGATGGTTATGTAAGATAATATATTGAAATACCATGGCTTGGGTCAGGTACACCTTAGCCCTCAGATTGATGTCTTTGCTTTTTAGCACTTTAAAGAGATCTTTTGCAGCAGATTTGCCCAATGCAATGCATCATTTGATCGTTTGATTTCTGGACTGCTGCTTCCATGGATGTTGATTGTGATGCTCCCCCAAAATATGTGTCAACGTGGCTACACCATGGTTCCCTGTATTATGCGATTGTCCATCATTTTGTCATCTGATGTGATTCTCCAATGTGTTGTAAATCCTACCTCTATGATATTAATGAGGCAGGATTAGAGGCAGTTACTATAGTGAGGCTGGACTCAATCTATAAGATGAGGTTGTGTCTTGAGTCGATCTCCTTTGAGATATAAAAGAGAGAATTGAGCAGACAGTCATACCACCAAGAAAGCAAAGCTGGTAGTAGAGTGCATCCTCTGGACCCGGGGTTACTGTGATAAGAAGCTCCAAGACCAGGAGAAGATTGATGAGAAGTACCTTCCTCCAGAGCCTACAGAGAGAGAAAACCTTCCCCTGGAGCTAATGTCCTGAATTTGAACTTATCCCTTACTAGACTGTGAGAGAATAAACTTCTCTTTGTTAAAACCATCTTCTTGTAGCATTTCTCTCATAGCAGCACTAGATAACTAAGGTAACCTCTAAAAACAAAAACCAAACCAGTTGCCCTGGAGTCGAGCCTGAGTCATGGTGACCCCATGTGTGTCAGAGTAGAACTGGGCTCTGTAGGGTTTTCAGTGGCTGATTTTTCAGAAGTAGATTACCAGTCCTTTTTTCTAGGTTCCTCTGGGTGGACTCAAATCTCCAGCCTTTGGTTTAGCATCCAACTTCCTTAGCTGTTTAAACCATCCAGGGACTCCATAGATATTAGGAATCAAAAAAAATATCAAAACTTTTTGCTTTCCAGTGGATTCTGACTCATGGCTCCCCATGTGTGTCAGAGTAGAACTGTGCTCCATAGAGTTTTCAGTGGCTGGTTTTTCAGAAGTAGATCACCAAGCCATTATTTCACGGCACCTCTGAGTAGGCTTGAATTTCCCACCTTTGTGTTACCAGCTGAATGCTTAACCATTTGCTCCACTCAGGGACTCCACTTGGAGCCATTAAGTGGGTGGTAATTTGTTATGACAACAATAATGATAATACCCAGCTTGCACAGTTTATGAAGCCCTTCTTGTTGTTAGTTGCCCTCAGATCATTCCGAATCATGGTGAAGAACTGGCCTCCAAAGGGTTTTCAATGGCTGTGAACTTTTAGAGGCAGATTGCCAGGTCTTTCTTCCAAGGCACCTCTGGGTTGATTTGAACCACCAACCTTTCGGCCACTAGTCAAGAATGTAAACATTTGCACCACTCAGAGACTCCTATGAAGCCCTTGAAGTAACAAATTAATTGGTAAACTATTGAGGGAGCTGAGATTCTCTTAGTTCAATGCTGGAAATGTCAGCATTTCCTCCTGGAACTTTAAGCTGGTAGGAAGGTTACGAAAGGCCAATTTAGAGAACTGACCTGGAGTTATTTCAAATGGTTTTTATTGCCCTTGTAAGCAACTCTTCTGGATAAAGTACTACTTTTGTCAAAGACCCAACTCAAAACCAGCCAGGGTGACATCCGAGGACAATTTCCAGACCTAATTTACCCACAGAGCCTTCACCTTAGAGCACGTCATAAATCTCCCCCATCCTCAAAGGTCCAAGACTCTAGTGGAAGCTCTTTGTGCTTACCGTTGATATTGCAACTCACAGTATCACTTACAGAAAATTAGCTCTACCTCTACAGACTGGAGGGTTGATTTTTACTCCCCCCTGGGGTTGCCTTGTGCTTCTCTCAGCCAGTCCTCTTCTGCCTGCTTAGGCTCAGCCAGTTAATGCCCCATCAATATTCAAATTTCATTGTCTTTTTCTGCTTTTGTTCTCAACAGGATCCTTTAGCCCCAAAGAAAAGTGCTCAACTTTTGGTTCACTGCTAAGCTGTTGTTATTGGGTGTTTTGGAGTTGATTCCAACTCACAGGAACCCCATGTGAGAGAATACAACTGCCCTATTGGGTTTCCTAGGTTGTCATCTTTCCTTTGGAGATATTATCAGGAGGGGCCAGTGCCTGGAGAAGGACGTGTTTTGTAAGGTAGAGGGTCAGTGAAAGAGAGGAAAGTCCTCAACAAGATGGATTAACACAGTGGCTACAACAATGGACTCAAGCATAACAACGTTTGTGAGGATGGCGCAGGACTGGCAGTGTTTCTTTCTGTTGCACATAGGGTCGCTATGAGTCCGAAGTGCTTCGACGGCACTGAATAACAATTGTCTTCACAGAAGCAGATAGCTAGGCCTTTCTCCCTTGTAGCCACATGGTGAGTTTGAACTGCCAACCTTTTTGTTAGCAGCCGAGTGCTTAACTGTTATCCCTCCAGAGGTCCTTCACTGCTAACCAAAAAGAAACCAAACCTGTTGCAGTCCAGTCAATTCCACTCATAGCGACCCTAAGGATTCAAACTGCCAACATTTGGGTTAGCAGCTGCAGCTCTTAACCACTACGCCACCAAGGTTACCAAGCATAATAATTATGTAAGCTTTTCACTACTGACATTCAACAGCATGATTTATCATCAGTCTGCTATTTAATTTGTATTAATAATTCTTCATTCTACAAACCTTGACTCAGAGCCTACCATATTCTGGGATGCACTAGAAGACTGTACAGAAATAAACAGGAAGGGGTAAAAGTCTAGCAGGGGAGCTAGGCTTTCCAAATGTACAGTGCATGCCACCTGGAATACAAGCGTGCCATCTACAATGCTGCTAAATCTCCTGGGGACGGTCAGAAAGGTGTCCTGGAAGGGGGAGCATGTAATGGGTCTAGACGAGAGAGCAGAAGGTTCTCAAGAACATGCCAAGGGGAAGAACAAAACCACTCAGAGAGACTAACAAAGGAAATGCTTGAAGGTCGTGAATAGGTAGTATAGTCTGAGGAAGGATGTGTGTAGAGAACAGTCTACTACCCATCTATCAGTCTGTCCTACTGTAGTGGCTTGGGTGTTACTGAAATGCTGGAAGCTATGCCACTAGTATTTCAAATAACAGCAGGGCCACCCATGGTGGATAGATTTTGGTAGAGCTTCCAGACTAAGACAGACTAGGAAGAAAGGCCTGGCCATCTACTTCCAAAAATGAACCAGTGAAAAACCATATAGATCAACACAGAACATTGTCCAATTTGCTTGCCTTGGACACGTCATCAGGAGGGGTCAATTGTTGGAGAAGGACATCATGTTTGGTGAAGTAGAGGGCCAGCAAGGGCAGGGGAGACTGCATTTTGATTATCCATTCATCTGTTGATGAACACTTAGGCAGTTCTGTCTTTCGGCTGTTATGAAAAGCTCTGTAGTGAACATTGGTTTACAGGGTTCTGTTTGCATTCTTGTTTTGGCTTCTTCTGGGTGCATGCCTAGGACTGGGTTTGCTGGATCTTGGGGTCATCATATGTTTAACTTTTTGAGGCACGGCCAAAACTGTTCTGCACAGTGGCTGTAGCATTTTACACTCCCGCTAGCAATGCAGGAAGGCCTGGTTTCCTTAGAATCTGCTAGAGCCATCTACACAGGGAAAGCAAGATTCAAAGACTTTGAAAATGTCTGACCAATAAGGAAACTTATATGTAAGTCTGGAGTGTGTGTGTGTGTGTCTGTGCATATAGATAGGGAGAGAGAGAGACAGAGGAAAGAGACAGAGGCTGGGTTTATTCATGCTGGAAAAATTAAACATGATCTGCAGGGTCATTTTAATTCTAAGTGAGCAAATTCAATTTTCTGTAGAAAAATTCTACAGCCAAAATGAAGAAAAGCATATCATCTGCTGCAGACGTGTTTTGCGAGATTTTTCATTGTGATGGGCTTCACGGTTAGAGGCTGTGTTCCTGAGAGGTGAAATAAAAATGTTGCTATTAGGAATGGCATATCTAGGAGACTTTTTGAGAAAAGAGGAAAGTAAATGTCTGTAAAAGGAAAAAAGAGACAGTTCTCATACAGACTTAAATACAATCGTGGCCCCCGGCTCCCTGGCCACCCGAGAGGGCTGCTTGTTCACTGTATTCCTGTGGTTGTAGACAGAACATTCTCTCACCTTCTCTTCCCACCTTGCTCAGAAGAACAATGATCAGAATAGACCCTACATTCTCAAGATGCTTTTATCAATGCAATTCTTTGTTTCTAAAGAATTTTTTTTTCCAATAACAATAGAATTACATGAATTTTTTTTTATGCAAGTTTGGATTAAAGTTTCAAAGTTTCCTTCTGGCACAACCTAAAGGTTTGTGGTTCAAGCCCACGCAGCACTGCTGTGGAAGAAAGGCCCGGCACTCTGCTTCCAAGAAGGTTACAGCCAAGAAAACACTGTGGGGCAGTTCTACCCTGGGTTTGCCAAGAGTCAGTGTCAACTGGCAACTGTTTCTGTTTTTTTAGGTGACATAGGTGGAGTTCCTGCGTGACACGACAGGATATACATTTGTATGCATGTATATTTTATGTACGTGTGTATATATATATATGTGTGTGTATATGTATAAGAAGCCCTGGTGGCACTGTGGTTAAAGCACTCAACTGCTAAATGAAAGGTCGGCAGTTTGAAAGCACCAGCAGCTCCTTGGGAGAAAGGTGCAGCAGTCTGCTTCTGTAAAGATTTACATCCTTGGAAATCCTCTCAAGTCACTATGAATTAGAATTGACTCAACAGCAGTGGGTTTTTTTTTCCTTTTTTGTATATGTGTGTGTATATATATATATATATAAATCTATGTATGTATGTTTATGTCTGTCATTGTTGTTAGGTGCCGTTGAGTTAGGTTGAACTCATAGCAGCCCTATAGGACGGAGTAGAACTGCCCCATAGGTTTTCCAAGGAGGGGCTGGTGGATGTGAACCGCCCACCTTCTCGTTAGCAGCGCAATGCTTACCCAGGGCCCCACCAGGGCTCTGTATATAAGCATATGCGCATGCTTGGCTTCCCCCACATGTCTGTCAGTTTGACGTACTGTAGGGGTTCTTACACCAAACTTTTGACACCTCCTTTAACAATACTTTAAATCATTTCAAGCCCAAAATGTGTCATTTCTCCTTTTCCGTAACCAGCCCTGGATTTGCTCATTCATTCTTAGCATGCTTGAGATCACTCTGATTCCCATCTCCTCCCTGGCTACCTTCCATCCCCGTTTGTCTTTAAGGCGCATTGTTCCTCCTATGAGGAAAGAGAAGCTGGTTCCTCTGCCAAGGAAACCCCCGACCTCTGGAAAAGCTCTCAGAGTCTCCCAAGTGTGTGCAAATAAATTAATTCACTTTAATAGTATAGAAAAAGGTCTGGGAGGCTTGTTTTTACACCAGCCCTGAGAGGCACTTAATTTCAGGTCGCTGAATTGAGCATTGGATCTTGCTAAGTGGTGAAGCGCAGCTCAACCTCGGGGCTTTTCTGAACAAATAACTCTTCTACAGAAACTACTGGTAATTGGAAGGAATGGATTTCGCCTGATTGCCTCTTTGGCCCTGAAAGCAGCAGAAGCCCCCGAGGAGGCGTCTGGGCGCCCTGCTCCTTGCCCCGAAAGGCACCCAGAACATAATGGGAGTGACAGGCTACACTGATCCATTATGGACACACTGCCAGGGCGCAGCCCCACAAGGCCTTCGCAGAGACAGACACTGTGTTTCTGAACGCACTTTTTTAATTCGCGGTTAGTTTGTGCATCAAGGCAAGGAGGAGACAACCGTGAGTGTGCACGTCTGATATCTGTTCCTTTCCCCAACTCGCAGCGAGTAAGGCTTGTCCTTGCTGAGAGGGGTGGAGGGGTGGCTGGAGGTGTTCCAGACCTGCATGCCTAGGCCATCCCCCAGGCAAGGGTTCAAAGGGGAGAGGACGACCTACCTGGGGGGGTGGTTACCGAAGTCTTGGCACTGGTCATACTGGTGGCTGCGGTCCGTCCCCCTGCACCTCTGTGGCTCTGCGGGGCGTACCTGGAGGGTAAGGCGGAGAAGCCCGGTGAACCACGCGGCGCTGGTGCTTATCAGAGGCCGTATGTATTCCGGCGTTGCGGGGCAGCCGGCCAGCTGTCAGGTTTGCTTCCTTGCCATACCTAGTGTGCAGTGCAGAGGGGTCGCCAGAGCATGGCTGGCGCTGCAGGGATTGGTTCCAGGGCAAACTGGAGCCATGGCGGTGCCGCCGGAAGCACCTGGGAACCTGGGGCAGGGAAATAGGGGGTCTCTGCGACTAAGCGATAGGGCACGCGGGTCTAGGCGGGCGTCGAGGCGGGGCCTACCGCACTGGATTCACCTCAGTGGTGCTGGAGCAGTCTGTCGTCCGCGGGCCCTCTGAGACGGCTCCCAGGGCCTTCCAAGATCCACCTGCCCACCGGGTTGTCGCAGGGCAGGTCCACGCCCGAGATGTCGCCCAGGTGGGCCAGCAGCAGCTGCGAGAGCCTTCGATGAGCGTGTTGGTTCCAGTGCACGCCATCTGCCTGCCTGTGCTGCCGGAGTGCCGGAAGTGGAAATTCAAGTCCAGCACGTTGAAGCGGAGCCTGCTGGCCTCAGCGGCGCTGTAGAAGTTGGCCTCCACCACATCATCCCGCAGGCACGAGGTCGGGGGCATGCCCTCAGGCGGGAGGAAACCCCCCGAGACCGTCTCAGCCACTGGCATGGCAGTGTTCCACACCACGAGAGAGGACTCGGGCAGGACCTAGCGAAGGCACCAGAACAGGGTCTCCAGGTTCCTCCTGTAGCTCCACATGGAATCCTGGCCATACCTGGACAGGTCCCAGAGGCAGGAGTTCATGATGACCACGTCTGGGCCGTGCTCGCCCCTCAGCAGCTCCAGCAGGACTTTCTCCACGTACCGGGAGTAGGCGCGCGTGAGGAAGTAGAAGCGCACAAGGTGGTGTGTGGAGCAGAACTCGCGGACTTCGCGGTAGTGGGTCCCGTTGTGCATACGGCCCCACCCGCCGCCGTGCAGCAGCCTGTCCTGCTCGAAGCTCATCTCGCCCTTGGCCTTCAGGGGACTGCTTGAGAGCAGGCAGTCCTTCTGCAGCAGGAGCACCAGGTCCTTGTACACGGCCCTCTGCACCGAGTCCCCCATGACGACCACGAACTTGTTGTGCCGCAGCTGCCGGACTTCGGACGCCCTCACGTGGACCATGGTGGCTGGGTGAAGGTGGCCTAGCTCCTGCCTTCCCTCAGGGCGGGTCCCGAAAGAGCTCTGGACCGAGGGCTGAGGGGCTGCTGCCAGAGACGGAGAGAAGGCAGGCAGGCTGGCTGGCTGGCTGGCGGTTGTGGGGCGGCCGGGCGGGCAGACGGGGGCTGTTTAATGCCGCTGGACTGGCCTGGGCCTGGACGGGGAGGAGAAAGGGGGCAGCGTCCGGGGCCCTGAAAGCCGTCTCGCCAATCCTTAGGCCCACGGTGTGACCTCTGAACCCACGGCCCTGCCCCCGTACCCGGCTTGGCTCCCCCTGCTGGAGGGCAGCGGTGCTGACACTGATGCTGTTGGTCTGGATGGTTGTAGGCTGTTTCCGCCTCAGCCACCACCTGTGCTCCAGGCACTGGGACAAAGTCTGTCCACTGGAAGAACCAGGCCACTTCCAGGGCCATGGCCCAGTCGGTGGTGGATCCACACCCAGGATTTCCAGGCAGTGTAGGCGAGAATACTCAGGAAAACATACTCATCTTAGTTCCACGGTGCTTTCGTCTTTGTTTTCGTTTTGTCTCTCTCTTCCCAATCCCATTGTGAGTACCCCAGCCCTCCTGAGAAATGACAAGAACACATCCCATGACCTGATCACTGTCTTTGTCCCAGGGTAAAGTCTGGAGACCCCTTCTAACACAGTGTTACAACCGGGGTGTGGGAATCCATACCCACAAGGTACTGGCCATGATGGTATCCCCAAGCAGTCCACCCTTCACACTTCCATCTGCACACCCAGTGCTCCTGAGCTGAGGCCTGGCCACCACACAGCTCCTCTGCATTTATCCAGCATTGCCCTTTAGAGAATCGATGCAAAGGAACCCTACGGTATGTAACGTAGGTGGACGTTTTACCCTTCCTGGGCACCACCTTCTGGGCAGTCATTCTGCTTCTCTGGGGATCCCCCCGGGGTGTCCAGTGTAGAACTCCTGCCGTCCACCACCTTTTTGCACTAACAAACGGCCTCTGGTGTGGTTCAAGCAGGGTAAGCTTAGTATGCAACTTCTGGCTCTTACAAATTAGGCTCCTATTACACTTTTGTAGGTGGACTTGTGCAAAAAGAGAGCTCCAGCTCTCAGTAAAAGCCCTGAGCTGCACTTGTCTGCTGGTGTGGTGGTAGAACAATCGTTGCTTTGGGAAATGCTCAGACCCTTTTCCACAGTGGCTCCACCAGCCATTAGATCTGTTAATTTTAACATGCTCACTCCTTAAATTATGACACTATCTTCTGGGTGGCCCAAACCATTAAACATATGACTGCTAACAGAACGATTGACAGTTTGAGTCCACATAGAGGCCCCTGAAGTGAAAGTTCTGGCTATCTACTTCCCAAAGGGCATAAACTTAGAAAACAAAAAAACCTGTGGAGTACATTACTACTCTGCAATATCTGGGGTTGCTATGAGCCAGATGTACTGGTCAGTACTTGCTCCATGTACAATGGTCAGTACTTGCTCCACGTACAATGACTTCCTCTCCATTGAATATAAATGTTGACGTCCTGGCTGAAAGCACCATTCCTAATTCTTACTAAGATGTAGCATGATTTCCTTATCCCTTACATACAACTGTTTGTTTTTACATACTGGTGCTGGATTCCTGGCTGAAATCCAAGGCCTAATTCTCAACAGGATATTGACATCAACTTTGATAAAAGAACCCTTCCCTTCCCTCTCTTTAATATAGATGCCAGTATGGGGCATGGTTCTGTAACAACCATGCCCCATTACTTCATAGGGTGTTGATTTAGTCTCTTGGCTCTGTGAATCATGAACTTCTCTATTAGCAGATTCTGGCTGTAACACTCACGTCATATTCCTTATTAAAAAAATATGTGCATGTAACAAGCTCTGTGAACCCTGGCCTCTTGTCTGCTTGAATAGGATGCTAGCTTTCCAACCGTGCTGCCTTTGACTATTTCATTACCAGAATATGGGTCAAGCTCCTGGCTCTGTGAAACCTGATCTTTTTTGTTATTCTTTTTCCTTTGGATATGGTTGCTAACTTCCTTTTTGTAATAACCATGGCATAATCTTTACTATTATGTCAATATCTTAGTAAAGACATAGATATTGTTTTAAGGTTATGGATATTCCCTTTCTAGCTTTGTTTAAATGACCCTTTTCTCACTAGTACATACAGCTCTTCTTTATGAATCCTGCCTTCATGTTTCTCTGGGTATAGATGCTAATTTCCAGGCCTCACAAGCCATGTATCTTTTTTTAAGTAGGTTATTAAGGCAAATTTCCTTTCATATGGACTCTGACCATCTTTAATCATGAATATGAATACTACCTATCTGGCTGTACTTACTGTGGCCCCCTTTTCCCTTGGCTATGTTTTATGGATGCATTTTTCTGGCTCAATGAACCCTGACCGTCAGTCTCCCAACATAGGAGTTTCTTGACTCTAACAACCACGGCCTGTTTAATACTCAGATCCAGTTTCAGGTTTTTACTCGGATTTGCATTCTTTAAACTCTGTCTTTACGTTTCATAGGATATGGATTCTAGCTCCCTGGCCATGAGAACCATGGGCCATTTTCACTAAAATATGGATGTAGGCTGTTAGCTTTATGAACCCTAATCTGTTTTTGTCCATGAACGTGGTTGCTACTTACCTGCTTGTAGGAAACATAACACAATTCTTAGCACAATTTGAGTCAGACCAGGGCTTTATGAACCCTGATCTTCTCTTAAGTAGTATGTGAATGTAGCTTCCTGGCTTTAAGAAGCATAATGTATCTCTTATTAAAATATGATTTTGGGCTCATGATTCTTTGAACCCTAACCTCCTTTCTCCTTGTATATGGAGGTTGTAACATTGTGCCCCTCACTTTATGTTAGGATTTGGATGAATTCCAGGTTTTATTAATTCTGACCTCTTATTTCTTTGGCTATAAGTGCTAACTTTATGGCTGTAATGACCTTGACTTCAATATTATTACTATATTCTAGGTAAATATTTAGTCTTAGAGCTTGTTTTAACCCATCGTGTTTTTCTTTGGGTATGCATGCTAACCTCTTGACTGTAATAAATATGCCGTATTTACTGCTGCCCATTACTATTGCCATCAAGTGGTTTCTGATGCACAGCAACTCTATAGGAAGGAGTAGAACTGCCACATGGTTTTCAAAGGAGCGTTTGGTGGATTTGAACTGCTGACCTTTTGGTTAGCAGCTGTAACTCTTAAACACTGTGCCACCAGGGTTCCTATTGGGATGTGGATTTAGTTTCCAAGTATACATATCTTGAGTTCTTCTTCAGTTGGATATAGATGCTAATTTCCTGGCTGCAATAACCATGACCTGTTTCTTGCTATGATATTAATGCAGGCTCCTGCTGGTATGAACTTTGGCCTCTTATTTTCCCTTAGATAAGTTTTCTAGCTGTCTGATTCTAATACTCTTTGAAGATTACATAACAGGATATGTATCCACACTACCATCTTTGTTGTTGTTGTTTGGTGCCGTTTAGTCCATTCTGACTCATAGTGACTCTGTGTACAGCAGAATGAGACACTGCCTGTCCCTGCCCCATCCTCAAAATGGCTGCTATGTTTTTTTTAATAATTTTTATTGAGCTTTACGTGAATGTTTACAAATCAAGTCAGTCTGTCACATATAAGCTTATATACACCTTATTCCATACTCCCACTTACTCTCCACCTAATGAGTCAGCCCTTCCAGTCTCTCCTTTTGTGACAATTTTGCCAGTTTCTAACCCTCTGTACCCTCCTATCTCCCCTGCAGACAGGAGATGCCAACACAGTCTCAAGTGTCCATCTGATACAAGTAGCTCACTCTTAGCCACCATCTCTCTCCAACCCATTGTCCAGTCCCTTCCATGTCTGATAAGTTGTCTTCGGGAATGGGATTCCTCTAGTCTTAATCAGACCATTAAGTCTGGTCTTTTTATGAGAATTTGGGGTCTGCATCCCACTCATCTCCTGCTCCCTCAGGGGTTCTCTGTTGTACTCCCTGTCAGGGCAGTCATCGGTTGTGGCCGGGCACCATCTAGTTCATCTGGTCTCAGGATGATGTAAGTCTCTGGTTCATGTGGCCCTTTCTGTCTCTTGGGCTCATGGTTATCTTGTGACCTTGGTGTTCTTCATTCTCGTTTGATTCTGATGGGTTGAGACCAATTGATGCATCTTAGATGGCCACTTATTAGCACTTAAGACCCCAGACGCCACATTTCAAAGTGGGATGCTGAATGTTTTCATAATAGAATTATTTTGCCAATTGTCTTAGAAGTCCCCTTAAGCCATAGTCCCCAGACCCCCGCCATGCTCCACTGATGTTTGAAGCAATCAGTTTATCTCAGAAACTTCTTTGTTTTGGGTCCAGTCCAGTTGAGCTGACCTTCCGTGTATTGAGTATTGTCCTTCCCTTCACCTAAAGTAGTTCTTATCTGCTAACTAATCAGTAAATAACCCTCTCCCACCCTCCCTCCCTCCTCACCTTGTAACCACAAGAGTATGTGTTCTTCTCAGTTTATACTATTTCTCAAGATCTTATAATAGTGGTCTTATACAATATTTGTCCTTTTGCCTCTGACTAATTTCGCTCAGCATAATGCCTTCCAGGTTCCCCCACGTTATGAAATGTTTCACAGATTCGTCATGGTTCTTTATTAATGTGTAGTATTCCATTGTGTGAATATACCACAATTTATTTAACCATTCATCCGTTAATGGGACACCTTGGTTGCTTCCAGCTTTTTGCTATTGTAAACAGAGCTGCAATAAACATGGGTGTGCATATATCTGTTTGTGTGAAGGCTCTTAGTTCTCTAGCGTATATTTCAAGGAGCGGGATTTCTGGGTTGTATGGTAGTTCTATTTCTAACTGTTTAAGAAAACGTTAGATAGATTTCCAAAGTGGTTGTACCATTTTACATTCCCACCAGCAGTGTATAAGAGTTCCAGTCTCTCTGCAGCCTCTCCAACATTTGTTATTTTGTGTTTTTTGGATTAATGCCAGCCTTGTTGGAGTGAGATAGAATCGCATCATAGTTTGAATTTGCATTTCTCTAATGGCTAATGAGCGAGAGCATTTTCTCATGTATCGGTTAGCTGCCTGCATATCTTCTTTAGTGAAGTGTGTGTTCATATCCTTTGCCCACTTCTTGATTGGGTTGTTTGTGTTTTTGTGGTTGAGTTTTAACAGAAACATACAGATTTTAGAGATCAGGCGCTGGTCGGAGATGTCGTAGCTGAAAATTCTTTCCCAATCTGTAGGTGGTCTTTTTAATCTTTTGGTGAACTCTTCAGATGAGCATAGGTGTTTGATTTTTAGGAGCTCCCAGTTATCTGGTTTCTCTTCGTCATTTTTGGTAATGTTTTGTATTCTGTTTATGCCTTGTATTAGGGCTCCTAAAGTTGTCCCTATTTTTTCTTCCATGATCTTTATTGTTTTAGTCTTTAGTTTAGGTCTTTGATCCACTTGGAGTTAGTTTTTGTGCATGGTGTGAGGTATGGATCCTGTTTCATTTTTTTGCAAATGGATATCCAGTTATGCCAGCACCATTTGTTAAAAAGACTGTCTTTTCCCCAATTAACTGACACTGGCCCTTTGTCAATATCAGCTGCTCATATGTGGATGGATTTATATCTGGGTTCTCAGTTCTGTTTCATTGGTTTATGTGCCTGTTGTTGTACCAATACCAGGCTGTTTTGACTACTGTGGCTGTATAATAGGTTCTAAAATCAGGTAGAATGAGGCCTCCCACTTTCTTCTTCTTTTTCAGTAATGCTTTGCTTATCTGAGGCTTCTTTCCCTTCCATATGAAGTTGGTGATTTGTTTCTCCATCACATTAAAAAATGTCATTGGAATTTGGATCGGAAGTGCATTGTATGTATAGATGGGTTTTGGTAAAATAGACATTTTTACTATGTTAACTATCCATGAGCAAGGTATGTTTTTCCACTTAACTAGGTCCTTTTCAGTTTCTTGTAGTAGTACTTGTAGTTTTCTTTATATAGGTCTTTTACATCTTTGGTAAGGTTTATTCCTAAGTATTTTATCTTCTTCGGGGCTACTGTGAATGGTATTGATTTGGTGATTTCCTCTTCGATGTTCTTTTTGTTGATGTAGAGGAATCCAAGTGATTTTTGTATGTTTATCTTATAACCTGAGACTCTCCCAAACTCTTCTACGAGTTTCAGTAGTTTTCTGGAGGATTCCTTAGGGTTTTCTGTGTATAAAATTATGTCATCTGCAAATAGTGATAACCTTACTTCCTCCTTGCCAATCCGGATACCCTTTATTTCTTTGTCTAGCCTAATTGCCCTGGCTAGGACTTCAAGTACGATGATGAATAAGAGCGGTGATAAAGGGCATCCTTGTCTGGTTCCCGTTCTCAAGGGAAATGCTTTCAGGCTCTCTCCATTTAGAGTGATGTTGGCTGTTGGCTTTGTATAGATGCCCTTTATTATGTTGAGGAATTTTCCTTCAATTCCTATTTTGCTGAGAGTTTTTATCATAAAAGGGTGTTGGACTTTGTCAAATGCTTTTTCTGCATCAATTGATAAGACCATGTGGTTTTTGTCTTTTGTTTTATTTGTGTGGTGGATTACATTAATGGCTTTTCGAATATTAAACCAGCCTTGCATACCTGGTATAAATCCCACTTGGTCGTGGTGGATTATTTTTTTGATATGTTGTTGAATTCTATTGGCTAGAATTTTGTCGAGGATTTTTGCATCTATGTTCATGAGGGATATAGGTCTGTAATTTTCTTTTTTTGTGATGTCTTTACCTGGCTTTGTAATCAGGGATATAGTGGCTTCATAGAATGAGCTAGGCAATATTCCATCATTTTCTGTGCTTTGAAATACCTTTAGTAGTAGTGGTGTTAACTCTTCTCTGAAAGTTTGGTAGAACTCTGCAGTGAAGCCATCCGGGCCAGGGTTTTTTTTTTGTTGGGAGTTTTTTAATTACTGTTTCAATCTCTTTTTTGGTATGGGTCTATTTAGTTGTTCTTCTGATTGTGTTAGTTTAGGTAGGTAGTTTTTTCTCAGAATTCATCTGGGTTTGCAATTTCTTCTGGGTTTGCAAACTTGTTAGAGTGTACTTTTTCGCAATAATCTGACATGATTCTTTTAATTTCAGTTGGGTCTGTTGTGATGTGATCCATCTCGTTTCTTATTTGGGTTATTTGTTTCCTTTCCTGTATTTCTTTAGTCAGTCTGGCCAATGATTTATCAATTTTGTTAATTTTTTCAAAGAACCAGTTTTGGCTTTGTTAATTCTTTCAATTGTTTTTCTGTTCTCTAATTCATTTAGTTCAGCTCTAATTTTTATTATTTGTTTTCTTCTGGTGCCCGATGGATTCTTTTGTTGCTCACTTTCTATTTGTTCAAGTTGTAGGGACAGTTCTCTGATTTTGGCTCTTTCTTCTTTTAGTATGTGTGCATTTATCATTACAAATTGACCTCTGAGCGCTGGTTTTGCTGTGTCCCAGAGGTTTTGATAGGAAGTATTTTCATTCTCGTTGCATTCTATGAATTTCTTTATTCCCTCCTTAATGTCTTCTATAACCCAGTCTTTTTTGAGCAGGTTATTGTTCAGTTTCCAAGTATTTGATTTCTTTTCCATAATTTTTGCGTTATTGATTTCCACTTTTATGGCCTTGTGGTCTGAGAAGATGCTTTGTAATATTTGAATGTTTTGGATTCTGCAAATGTTTGTTTTAAAACCTAATATGTGGTCTATTCTAGAGAATGTTCCATGTGCACTAGAAAAAAAAGTATACTTTGCAGCAGTTGGGTGGAGTGTTCTGTATAAGTCAATGAGGTCAAGTTGGTTGATTGTTGTAATTAGGTCTTCCGTGTCTCTATTGAGCTTCTAACTGGATGTCCTGTCCTTCTCCGAAAGTGGTGTGTCAAAGTCTCCTGGTATAATTGTGGAGGTGTCTATCTCACTTTTCAGTTCTGAAAAAGTTTGTTTTATGTATCTTGCAGCCCTGTCATTGGGTGTATAAATATTTAATATGGTTATATCTTCCTGGGCAATTTTTCCTTTTATCATTATGTAGTGTCCTTCTTTATCCTTTGTGGTGGATTTAACGTTAAAGTCTATTTTGTCAGAAATTAATATCGCTACTCCTGCTCTTTTTTGCTTATTGTTTGCTTGATATATTTTTTCCATCCTTTGAGTTTTAGTTTGTTTGTGTCTCTAAGTTTAAAGTGTGTCTCTTGTAGGCAGCATATAGACGGATCGTGTTTCTTTATCCAGTCCGTGACTCTCTGTCTCTTTATTGATGCCTTTAGTCCATTTACATTCAGCGTAATTATAGATAAGCATGTGTTTAGTGCTGTCATTTTGATGCCTTTTTATGTGTGTTGTTCACAATTTCATTTTTCCACTTACTTTTTTGTGCTGAGACATTTTTCTTTGTAAATTGTGTGTTCCTCTTTTTCATAGTATCTGACTTTATGTTTGCTGAGTCGTTATGTTTTTCTTGGTTTTTATTTTGAGTTGTGGAGTTGTTATACCTCTTTGTGGTTACCTTAATATTTACCCCTATTTTTCTAAGTAAAAACCTAACTCGTATTGTCCTATATCGCCTTGTATCCCTCACCATATGGCAGTTCTATGCCACCTGTATTTAGTCCCTCTTTTAGATTATTATGATCTTTTACATATTGACTTCAATGATTCCGCTTTGAGTGTTTTTTTCTTTTTAAAATTAATCTTAATTTGTTTTTGTGATTTCCCTATTTGGGTTGATATCAGGATGCTCTGTTCTGTGACCTTGTGTTGTGCTGGTGTCTGATATTATTGTTTTTCTTATCAAACAATTTCCCCCTTTAGTATTTCTTGTAGCTTTGGTTTGGTTTTTGCAAATTCTCTAAGCTTGTGTTTATCTGTAAATGTCTTAATTTCACCTTCATATTTCAGAGAGAGTTTTGCTGGATATATGATCCTTGGCTGACAGTTTTTCCCCTTCAGTGCTCTGTATATGTCATCCCATTGCCTTCTTGCCTGCATGGTTTCTGCTGAGTAGTCTGAACTTATTCTTATTGATTCTCCCTTGTAGGAGACCTTTATTTTATCCCTGGCTGCTTTTAATATTTTCTCTTTATTTTTCGTTTTGGCAAGTTTGATGATAATATGTCTTGGTGATTTTCTTTTTGGATCAGTCTTAAATGGGGTTCGATGAGCATCTTGGATAGATATTCTTTCGTCTTTCATGATGTCAGGGAAGATTTCTGCCAACAGATCTTCAACTATTCTCTCTGTGTTTTCTGATATCCCTCCCCGTTCTGGGACTCCAATCACATGCAAGTTATTCTTCTTGATAGAGTCCCACACAATTCTTAGGATTTCTTCATTTTTTTTAATTCTTTTATCTGATTTTTTCCAGCTATATTGGTGTCAATTCCCTGGTCCTCCAGAGCTCCCACTCTGCATTCTAATTGCTCAAGTCTGCTCCTCTGACTTTGTATTGCGTTGTCTAATTCTCTAATTTTATTGTTAATCTTTTGGATTTCTGAATGCTGTATCTCTATGGATTCTTGCAGCTTATTAACTTTTCCACTATGTTCTTGAATAATCTTTTTGAGACCTTGAACTGCTTTATCAGTGTGTTCCTTGGCTTTTTCTGTAAATTGCCTTATTTCATTTCTGAGGTCATCCCTGATGTCTTGAAGAATTCTGTAAATTACTTTGTTTTTTATTCTGTATCTGGCAATTCCAGGATTGTATCTTCATTTGAAAAAGATTTTGATTCTTTACTTTGGGGAGTTGTAGAAGCAATCATGGTCTGCTTCTATATGTGTTTTGATATCGACTGCTGTCTCTGAGCCATCACTAAGATGTTGTAGTGATTTAATCTATATTTGATCACTGAGTCTTATCTTGTTTTGTTTTCTTTCAGTGTACATAGATGGGCTACTAGATTGCGCTGTCTTGAATGTTGTAGCCCTTGACTCACTTATGTCCTATTACTAGCTGGTTAGGGCTATTACCAGATATGTAAACCTAAGAGTCCATTCACTATTCTTCAGTAGAATCTGATTTTGGGGCATCAAGTGTGTGGAGCAGACTGTTACATTTCCACCTAGAGAAGTACTGGTGATAGTTTTGTACACCAGATTCTAGTAGCAGCAGGGGTTCATACTCCAGGGGGGGCAGGATGCTGACAGGCTTCCCCCAAGTGCCAGTGAGGTAGGTATGTCTCTATTCCTAAAGCACTTTGGTGGGTGGGCTCTGCGGCTGTACCTTAGGTGGCTGCTATGTTTGAATCCATTGTTTGCAGACACTGTGCTAATCCATCTGGTCGAGGGTCTTCTTCTTTCTTGCTGGCCCTCTACCAAGCATGATGTTCTTCCCCCCGATAACATGTCCAAAGTGTATGAGATGAAATTTTTCCATCCTTGCTTCCAAGGAACACTCTGCACTTCTTCCAAGACAGATTTGTTCATTCTTCTGGCAGTTCATAGTATATCCAGTATTCTTCTCCAACACCATAACTCAAGGGCATCAGTTCTTCTTCAGACTTCCTTATTCATTGTCCAGCTTTTGAATGCCTATGAGGTGATGGAAAATACCGTGGCTTGGGTCAGGTGCACCTTAGTCGAAAAAGGAACACCTTTGCTATTCAACACTTTAAAAGGTCTTTATGCAGAAGATTTGCCCAGTTCAATACATCATTTTATTTACTGACTGCTGGCACTGATGGTGTATCCAGGTAAAATGAAATCCTTGACAACTTCCACCTTTTCTCTGTTTATCATGATGTTGCTTGTTGGCCCGATTGTAAGGATTTTTCTTTTCACTATGTTGGAGTGTAATTCATACTGAAGGCTGTAGTCTTTGATCTTTACCAGTAAGTGCTTCAAGTCCACTTTGCCTTCAGTAAGCAAGGCGGTATCATCTGCCTCTCTCAAATTATTAATGAGTCTTCTTGCAATCCTGATGGCACACTTTTCTTCAGATAGTCCAGCTTCTCACATTATTTGATCAGCATATAAATTGAGTATGTACGGTGAAAGGATACAACCCTGATGCATACCTTTCCTGATTTTAAAGCACACACTATTCCCTTGTTCTGCCTGAGGAACTGATTTATGGTCTATGTACAGGTTCCACGTTAGCAAAATTAAATGTTCTAAAATCCCCGTACTTTACAACGTTATCCACAATTGTTATGAAAGGAAGGCCCCCAACAAGATAGACTGACACAGTGGCTCCAGTAATGGGCTTAAGCATAACACAAATTGTAAGGATGGCACAGGTCCAGGCAGTGTTTTGTTCTGTTTTATATAGGGTCACTATGAGTTGGAACTGACTAGATGGCACCTAACAACA
Organism: Loxodonta africana; assembly: GCF_030014295.1. NCBI lineage: Eukaryota > Metazoa > Chordata > Mammalia > Proboscidea > Elephantidae > Loxodonta > Loxodonta africana. The sequence continues at coordinate 429,205 of NW_026974888.1, forward strand.
ATGACAACTACTTTACCAAATATGATTTCCTTCTTCAAGGACTGGTCCCTCCATAACATATCCTAAGTACATGAGGTGAAGTCTCACCATCCTTGCCTCTAAGGAGCATTCTGGCTGTGTTTTACTTCTCCCAAGCAGATTTATTCCTTTTTCTAGGGGTCCACAGTATATTCAATATTTTTTGCCAACACTGCAATTCAAATGCAACAGTTCAGTCTTCTTTATTCTTTGTCCAGCTTTCGCATGTACATGAGGGACTGAAAAAACCATGGCTTGGGTCATGAGCACTTTAGACCTGAAAGTGACATATTTGCTTGTTTACACTTTAAAGAGGTCTTTTGCAACAGATTTGCCCAGTGCAACAGTTCTTTTGATTTCTTGACAGCTGCTTCCATGGGTATTGACTGTGGATCCAAGTAAAATGAAATCCTTGACAAATTCAATCTTTTCTTGTTTTATCATGACATTGCTTACTGGTCTGCTTGTGAGGGTTTTGTTTTCTTTAAATTGAGGTGTAATCCATATTGAAGGCTGTAGTCTTTGATATTATGAGTGTTTCAGGTGCTCTTCACTTTCAGCTAGCATAGTTGTGTCATCTGCATATCGCTAGTAGTTAATGAGTCTTCATCGAATCCTGATGCCCTTTTCTTCTTCATAGAGTCCAGCTTCATGGATTTTTTATTCAGCATGTGGATTTAATAAGTATGGTGAAAGGATACAACCCTAAGGCACCTTCCTGATTTAAAACTATGCAGTATCCCCTTATTCTATTGAAATGGCTGTATGTTGTTCTATGTAGTTTCCTCCTCAAAACAGTTAAGTGTTGTGGAATATCCATTCTTCGTAAAGTTATTCATAATTTGTTATGATCCATACAGTTGAATGCCTTTGCACAGTCAGTAAAACCGAGGTAGATATGTTTTAGGTATTCTCTGCTTTCAGCCAGGATCCATCTGACATCAGCAATGATATCCCTCATTCCATGTCCTCTTCTGTCTGCAGCTTGAATTTCTGGCAGTTCCTTGTTGATGTATTACTGCATTCGGTTTCAAAAGATCTTCAGCAAAATTTTACTTGTGTGTGATAGTAATGGTATTATTTGATAATTTCTGCATTCTGTTGGATCACCTTGCTCTGGATTGGGCACAAAGATCAATTTCTTCCTGTTGGTTGGCCAGATTACTATCTTCCAAATTCTTGGCATAAATGAGTGAGTGCTTCCAGCTCTGGGTCCATTTCTTGGAACATCTCACTTGGTATTCTGTCTATTCCTGGAGCCTTGTTTTTTTCTTTCTTTCTTTGTTTACCAATACCTTCAGTGAAGTTTGGACTTCTTCCTTCAGCACCTTCGGTGCCTGATTACATAGTCCTTCCTAAAAGGGCTGAGCGTCAACAGATTCTTTTTGGTACAATGACTCTCTGTACTCCTTCCATCTTCTTTTGATGCATTGTGTCATTTAATATTTTCCCCATAGAATCTTTCAAAATTGCAACTTGTTGCTAGGCAAATTTAGTCAATACTGACTCATAGATAACATGCGTGATAGAACAAAACACTTCTCAATTCTGTGCCATCCTCACAATTGTTGCTATGCTTTTGCCCATTGTTGCAGCTACTGAGTCAATCCATTTCATTGAGGGTCTTCCTCTATAACCAAGCATGATGGCCTTCTCCAGGGACTGATTCCTCCTGAAAATATGTCCAAAGTATGTGAGATGTAGACTTGCCATCCTTGTTTCTAAGGAGTATTCTGGTTGTACTTCTTCCAAGACAGATTTGTTCATTCTTTTGACATCATGGTATAGTCGATTATCTTCTACAACAGCCAAATGCAAAGGCATCGATTCTTCTTCTGTCTTCCTTATTCATCGTCCAGCTTTCACTGCATATGAGGTGATTGGAAACACCATGGCTTGTGTCACATGCACCTTAGTCCTCAAGGTAAAAATTTTTATTTTCACCACTTAAGAGAGGTTTTTTTCAGTAGATTTGTCTAATGCAATGTGTCTTTTGATTTCTTGACTGCTGCTTCCATGGCTGTTGATTGTGAATCCAAGTAAAATGAAATGCTTGACAACTTCAGACTTTTCTCGATTCATCATGATGTTGCTTATTCGTACAGTTGTGAGGATATTTTTGTTTTTATTGAGGTGTAATCCATACTAAAGGATGTGGTCTCTGATCTTAATAAGTGCTTCAAGTCCTATTCACGTTCAACAAACAAGGTTGTGTCATCTACATAACACATGTTGTTAATATTTTTTTCCTCCAATCCTGATGTCCCCTCCTTCTTCATATAATCCAGCTTCTCAAATATTTGCTCAGTATACATATTGCAACTTAAGACTTGAATTTTCTCTTCCGTTCTTTCAGCTTGAGAAATGGTGAGTATGTTCTTTCCTTTTGGCTTTTGTACTCAAGGTCTTTGCACCCCCACGTCTGTCAGTTTGTCATAATGTGGGGGCGTGCGTGTTGCTGTGATGCTGGAAGCTATGCCATTGGTGTTCAGATACCAGCAGTGTCACCCATGGAGGACAGGTTTCGGCTGAGCTTCCAAACTAAGACAGACTAGGAAGAAGGACCCTGCATTCTATTTCTGAAAAACATTAGCCAGTGAAAACCTTTCGAATAGCAGCGGAACACTGTCTGATATAGTGCTGGAAGATGAGCTCCCCAGGTTGGAAGGCACTCAAAAGATGACTGGGGAAGAGTTCCTCTACAAAGTAGAGTCCACCTTAATGACATGGATGGAGTAAAGCTTTCGAGACCTTTATTTGCTGATGTGGCACAACTCAAAATGAGAAGAAACAGCTGCAAAAATCCAGTAATAATTGGAACTTGGAACGTATGAAATATGAATCAAGGAAAACTGGAAATCATCAAAAATGAAATGGATCACATAAACATCGATATCCTAGGCATTAGTGAGCTGAAATGGGCTGGTATTGGCCATTTTGAATCGGACAACCATATAGCCTACTATTCTGGGAATGACAACTCGAAGAGGAATGGTGTTGAATTCATGGTCAAAAAGAACATTTCAAGATCTATCCTGAAATACAACGCTGTCAGTGGTAGGATAATATGCATACAGCTACAAGGAAGACGAGTTAATATGACTATTATCCAAATTTATGCACCAATCACTAGGGCCAAAGATGAATAAATAAAGGATTTTTATCAGCTACAGCAGTCCAACATTGATTGAACATGCAATCAAGATGCATTGGTAATTACTGGCAACTAGAAATTTTTTTAGAATGTAAAAGTTGGAAACAAAAAAGAAGGACCAGTAGTTGGAAAATATGGCCTTGGTGATAGAAACAATGCCAGAGATCGAATGATAGAATTTTGCAAGAACAATGACCTCTTCATTGCAAATACCTTCTTTCACCAACATTAATGGTATCTATACACATGGACCTCACCAGATGGAACACACAGAAATCAAATTGACTACATCTGTGGAAAGAGACAATGGAAAAGCTCAATATCATCCATCAGAACAAGGCCAGGGGCCAACCGTGGAACAGACCATCAATTGCTCATATGCAAGTTCAAGCCAAAAATGAAGAAAATCAGAACAAGTGCATCGGAGCCAAAATATGAACTTGAGTGTGTCCCACCTAAATTTGGAGATCTTCTGAAGAATAGAGTTGATGCATTGAACACTAGTGACTGAAGACCAGACGAGTTGTGGAATGACATCAAGGACATCATACATGAAGAAAGAAAGAGGTCATTGAAAAGACAGGAGAGAAAGAAAAGACCAAGATGGATGTCAGCGGAGACTATGAAACTTGCTCTTGAGCACTGAGCAGCTAAAGCAAAAGGAAGAATTTGTGGAGTAAAAGAACTGAACAGAAGATTTCAGAGGGGATCTCTAGAAGACTAAGTAAACGCACATTATAATGACATGTGCAAAGAGCTGGAGATGGAAAACCAAAAGGGAAGAACACACTCGGCATTTCTCAAGCCAAAAGAGCTGAAGAAAAATTCAAGCCTCGAGTTGCAATGGTGAAGGATTCCATGGGGAAAATATTAAATGACACGGGAGGCATCAAAAGAAGATGGGAGGAATACACTGAGTTATTATACCAAAAAGAATTAGTCGATGTTCAACTATTCCAAGAGGTGGCATATGATCAGGAACCGATGGTACTGAAGGAAGAAGCCCAAACTTCTCTGAAGGCATTTGTGAAAAACAAAGCACCAGGAATTGATGGAATATCCATTGCAATGTTTCAACAAACAGATGCATCGCTGGAGATGCTCACTCATCTATGCCAAGAAATATGGAAGACAGCTTCCTGGCCAACTGACTGGAAGAGATTCATATTTATGCCTAGTCCCAAGAAAGATGATCCAATTGAATGTGGAAATTAGAGAACAATATCATTAATATCACATGGAAGCAAAATTTTGCTGAAGATCATTCAAAAATGGCTGCAGCAGTATATCGACAGGGAATTGCCAGAAATTCAGTCCGGTTTCAGAAAAGGATGTGGAACCAGGGATATCCTTGCTGATGTCAGATGGATCATGGCTGAAGGGAGAGAATACCAGAAGGGCGTTTACCTGTGTTTTATTGACTATGCAAAGGCATTTGACTGTGTGGATCATAACAAGCTATGGATAACAGTGCGAAGAATCGGAATTCCAGAACACTTAATTGTGCTCATGAGGGACCTTTACATAGATGAAGAGGTGGTTGTTCAGACAGATCAAGGAAATACTGATTGGTTTAAAGTCAGGAAAGTCGTGTGTTGGGGTTGTGTATTTTCACCATAAGTATTTAATCTGTATACTGAGCAAATAATACAAGAAGCCGGACCATACGAAGCAAAACTGGGCATCAGGATTGGCGGAAAACTTATTAAGAACCTGTGTTATGCAGATGACAGGACCTTGCTTGCTGAAAGCGAAGAGGACTTCAACCACTTACTAATGAATATCAAAGACCACAACATTCAGTATGGATTGCATCTCAACATAAAGAAAACAAAAATCCTCACAACTGGACCATTGAGCAACATCGTGATAAACAGAGAGAAGCTTGAAGTTGTCAAGGATTTCATTTTACTTGGATCCACAATCAACATCCATGGAAGCAGCAGTCAAGAAATCAAAAGATGCATTGCATTAGGTAAATCTGCTGCAAAGGACCTCTTCAAAGTGTTGATAAGCAAAGATGTCACCCTGAAGACTAAGGTGCGCCTGACCTAAGCCATGGTATTTTCAATCGCGTCATATGCATGTGAAAGCTGGGCAATGAATAAGGAAGACTGAAAAAGAATTGATGCCTTTGAATTGAGGTGTTGGTGAAGAATGTTGAATATGCCATGGACTGCCAAATAACAAACAGGTCTGTCTTAGAAGAGGTACAGCCAGAATGCTCCTTAGAGGCAAGGATGGCAAAACTGCATCTTACATACTTTGGACATGTTGCCAGGACGGAAGAGTCCCTGGAGAAGGACATCATGCTCAGCAGATTACAGGGTCAGCGTAAAAGAGGAAGACCCTCAAGGAGTTGGACTGACACAGTGACTGCAACAGTGAGCTCAAGCATAACAAGGATTGTAAGGATGGCTCACGACTGGGCAGTGTTTCATTCTGTTGTGCATAGGGTCACTATGAGTTGGAACCAACTTGACAGCACCTAACAACAGGTCTTTGCACATTTCATTATAATACTTTGTCTTTTCTAGCTGTCGTTTAAATCCTCTTTTCAGCTCTTTTACTTTATCAATTCTTCCTTTTACTTTATTTACTCCACATTCAACAGCAAGTATCAGATCCTTTTTTGACATCTATTTTGGTCTTTTACTTTCATTACTTTTTAGTGGATTCTTAACTTTCTTCATGCCCTTGATGTCATCCCACTGTCTGTGTGGCCTTTGGTCATTAGTGTTTAATGAGTCAAATATATTCTCAGATGACCTCTAAGTTCAGGTGGGATATACCCAGGTTCATACTTTGGCCGTTGTTGACTTGTTCTGATTCTCTTCAGCTTCAGCTTGAGCTTGCTTATGAGCAATGGATGGTGTTTCCTGGAGTCATCCCCGTGTTTCTTATGACTGAATTGAGCTTTTCCATAGTCTCTTTCCACAGACTTAGTCATCTTGATTCCTGTGTATTTATTCTGGTGAGATTGACAGGTATACATGATGTTTATTTTGTTGAAAAAAGGTACTTGTAATGAAGAAGTCATTGGTCGTGAAAAGCTCTGTCAGGCCATGCGGTCCCTGGCATTGTTTATATCACCAAGGCCGTATTTTCCAACTACTGTGTCTACTTCTTTGTTTCCAACATCTGCATTCCAATCACCAGTAATTATTAATGCATCTTGATTGCATGTTTGTTCAATTTCAGACTGCAGAAGGTGGTACGAACTGTCAATTTCTTTATCTTTTGTCTTAGTGGTTGGTGTTTCAATTTGAAAAATAGTCATATTAACTTGTCTTCCTTGTAGGTTTGTGGATATTTGCCTATCATTGACAGCGTTGTGCTTGAGGTTAGAGCTTCAAATATTCTTTTTGATGATGAATGCACTGCCATACCTCTTTAATTTGTCGTTCTCAGCAGAGTAGATCATATGATAGTCAATTCAAAATAGCCTTTACCAGTCCATTTAAGCTCTCTATTTTTTTTTTAATGCCTAGGATATCAATGTTAATGTGTTCCATTTCATTTTTTATAACTTCCAATTTTCCTAGAGTCATTCATTGTACACTGATTATTAATGTACATTCTTATTATTAATGGATGTTTGCAGGGATTTCTTCTCATTTTGAGTTGTGTCACATGAATAAATGAAGGCCCCCAAAGCTTGTCTTCATCCATGTCAGTAAGGCTGACTCTACTTTGAGGAGGAAGCTCTTCCCCAGTCCTATTTTGAGTGTCTTCCAACCTGAGGGGCTCGTTTTCCGGCACTATATCAGACAATGTTCCTTTGCCCTTAATATAGTTTTCACTGGCTAATGTTGAGAAGTAGGTTACCAGGTCCTTTATCCTAGTTTGTCTTAGGAAGCTCAGGTGAAACCTGTCCACCATGGGTGACCCTGCTGGTATTTGAAATACTGGTGGCAGAGCTTCTAGCATTACAGCAACATGAATGACAATACAGTATGAGAAAATAACACACGTGTGGGAATCATTTACAATGTTGTTATTAGGTGCCCTCGAGTTGCTTCTGACTCAGAGGGACCCTATGCCCAATAGCACTAAACACTGCCCAGCCTTACACCACCCTCAGAATCATTCTTATACTTGAGCCCATTGCTGCAGCCACTGAGTCAGTCCATCCTGCTGAGGGTCTTCCTATTTTTCACTGGCTCTCTACTTTACCAAGCACAATGGCCTTGTCAAGGGGCTGATCCCTCCTGATAACATATCCAACATATGTGAGACGTAGTCTCACCATCCTCGCTTCTAAGGAGCATTGTGGTTGTACTTCTTCCAAGACAGGTTTGTTTGTTCTTTTGGCAGTCCATGGTAATTTCAATATTATTCATCAGCACCACAATTCAAAATTGTCAATTCTTCTTTGGTCTTCCTTATTCATCATCCAGCTTTCTCATGCATATGAGGTGAATGAAAACACCATGGCTTAGGTCAGGCGCGCTTTGGTCTTTGTGGTAACATCTTTGCTTTTCAACACATTAAATTGGTATTTTGCAGTAGATTTGCTCAATGCATCCACCATTTGATTGCTGCTTCCATGGGTGTTGATTATGGATCCAAGTAAAATGAAATCCTTGAAAATTTCAATCTTTTCTCCATTTATCATGATGTTGGTTATTGGTCCAGTTGGAAGGATTTTTTCTTTGTGTTGAGGTAAAACCCATACTGAATCTATGATCTTTGACCTTCACCAATAAGTGTTTTGAGTCCTGTTCACTTTCAGCAAAATCGTATCATCTGCATATCACAGGTTATTAGTGAATCTTCTTCCAATCCTGATGCACTATTCTTTTTCATGTCGTTCAGCTTTTTGGCTTCTTTGTTCAGCGTACACATTGAATGAATATAGTGGAAAAACACAATCCTGACACACACTTTTTCTGACTTTATACCACACAGTATCCCCTTGTTCTTTAGAATGACTGTGTCTTGATCTGTGTACAGGTTCCTCATGAGCACAATAAAGTGTTCTGAAGTTCGCAATGTTATCCATAATTTTTTATGATCTACACAGTTGAATGTCTTTGCATAGTTAATAAAACACAGGTAAATATCTTTCTGGTATTCTGTGCTTTGAGCCAGAATCCACCTGACATCAGCAATGATATCCTGGTTCCACACCCACTTCCGATCCTGGCTTGAATTTCTGGCAGTTCCCTGTCGAAATCCTGCTGCAGCCTGTTTTGAATGATTTTTAGCAAAATTTTACTTGCATGTGAAATTAATGATGTTCTTCTATAATTTCAGAATTCAGTTGGATCATATTTCTTGGGAATAGGCATAAATATGGATTACTCCTAGTCAGTCGGCCAGGTAGCTGTCTTCTAAATTTCTTGGCATAGAGGGGTGAACACTTCCAGTGCTGCATCCATTTGTTGAAACATATCAACTGGTATTCTGTCAATTCCTGGAACTTTCTTTTTTGCCAGTGCTTTCAATGCAGCTTGGATACCTTTCTTCAGAACCATCACATGCTAATCATATGATACTTCTCAAAATGGTTGAATATCAACTAATTCTATTTGGTATTGTGACTCCGTGTATTCCTACCATCCTCTTTTAATGCTTCCTTCATAGTTCAGTATTGTCCCCACAGAATGCTTCACTATTGCAACTCGAGGCCTAAATTTTTTCTCCAATTCGTTCAGCTTGAGAAATGTCAGGTGTGTTTTTCCCTTTTGATGTTCTACCTCCAGGTCTTTGAACATATTGTTATATACTTTACTTTGTCTTCTTGAGCAGCCCTTTGAAATCTTCTGTTCAGTTATTTTGCTTCGTCATTTCTTCCTGTTGATTTAGCTACTCCGTGTTCAACAGCAAGTTTCAGAGTCTCTTCTGACATCATTTTGGTCTTTTCCTTCTTTCCTGTCTTTTTAATGACATCTTGTTTCTTCATGTATATCTTTGATGTCATTCTACAATTCCTCTGTCTTCAGTCATTATCATTCAACGTGTCAGATCTATTCTTGAGATTGTCTGTAAATTTAAGTGGAAGATGCTGAAGGTCATACTTTATCTCAGGTGGACTTGTTCTAATTTTCTTCAGCAGTTACTTGAACTTGTGTATGTTCACTTGAAGGTCTGTTACAAGCTGGCCTCTGGAGTTATTCTGACTGATGATACTGAGCTTTTCCACTGTCTCTTTCCACGGATGCAGTCAATTTGATTACTGTGTGTTCCACCTGGTAAGGTCACCATTTATGTTGTTGAGGAAAGGTATTTGCGATGAAGAACTCCTTGGTCTTACCAAATTCTGTCATGCAATCTCCGGCTTTGTTTCTATCACCAACGCCGTATTTTCCAACTACCTATCCTTTTCTTGGTCTCTAACTTCCACATTCCAATCACCAGTAATTATCAAATCATCCTGATTGCATGTCTGATCAATTTCAGACTGCAGAATATGGTAGAATTCTTCAGTTTCTTCATCTTTGGCCTTACTGGTTTGTGCATAAATTTGCATAACAGCCATATGACCTGACTTGCCTTGTAGGTGTATGGATATTGTCCTATAACTGACACCATTGTCCTTCAGGATAGTTCTTGAAATGTCCTTTTTGATGATAAATGCAACACCATTCCTCTTCAATGTGTTGTTCCCAGCATAGTTGACCATATGATTTTCCCATTCAAAATCACCACTACCAGACCATTTCAGCTCACTAATGCTAGGATAGCAATGTTTACACTTTTCATTTCATTTTTGACAATTTCCAATTTTCCTAGAATCATACTTCATACATTCCACATTCCAATCATTAATGGATTTTTGCAGCTGTTTCTTCTTATTTTGAGTCGCGGCACATCAGCCAATGAAGGCCTTGAAAGCTTGACTCCATCCACATCCATAAGGTTCACTCAACTTTAAGGAGGCAACTCTCTCCCAGTTGTATTTTGAGTGCCTTGCAACCTGAGGATCTCACCTTCCAGCACTAAAGAAGACAATATTAATCTGCTATTCATAACTTGTGTGTGTGTGCGCATTAAAAGAAAGTTTACAAAACAAGTCAATCTCTCATATAAAAATTAATGTACAGCTTGCTATGTACTCCTAGTTGTTCTCCCCCTAATGAGACAGCACACTCCTCCAGTCTGTATTCCCTGTGTCCATTTAGCCAGCTACTGTCCCCCATTGCCTTCTCATATCCTCTCCCGACAAGAACTGCCCACATACTCTTATGTGTCTACTTGAGCCAAAAAGCTCACTCTTCACTGGTATCATTTTTCTGTCTTATAGTCTGAAGAATTGGCTTTGGGAATGGCCCTGTCTTGGGCTAATAGAAGGTCTGGGGTCCATGGCCTCTGGGGTCCTTCTAGTTTCAGTCAGACCATTAAGTCTGGTCTTTTTACAAGAATTTGAGGTCTGCATCCCACTGTTTTCCTGCTCCATCAGGGATTCTCTGTTGTGTTCCCTGTCAGGGCCATCATCGGTGGTAGCGAGGCACCATCCGGTTCTTCCTGTATCAGGCTGATGGTGCCTTGGATTTTCGTGGCACTTCCTGTCTCTTGGGCTCTTAATTACCCTGTATCTTTGGTGTTCTTCATTCTCTTTTGAGACCAATTGATGATGCATCTTAGGTTGTGGCTTGTTAGCGTTTAAGACCCCAGGCCCCACTCACCAAAGTGGGATGCAGAATGTTTTCTTAATACATTTTGCTATGCCAATTGACCTAGATGTCCCCTGAAATCATGGTTCTCAGACCCCTACCCCTACTACTCTGGCCTTTGAAGCATTTGGTTGTATTCAGGAAATCTGTTTGCTTTTGGATAAGTCCAGTTTTGCTGACCTCTCCTGTATTGTGTGTTGTCTTTCCCTTCACCTAAAATACTCCTTGTCTACTATCTAATTAGTGAATCCCTTTTCCCTTCCCTCCCCACCCTCTAACCATCAAAGAGTAAATTCCTCTGTGTTTCAGTTATGTCCTGAGTTGTTATAACAGTGGTATCCTGCAATATTTGTCTTTTTGCAACTGACTAATTTCACTCAGCATAATGCCTTCCAGATTTCTCCATGTTATGAAATGTTTCATGGATTCATCATTGTTTTAACATTGTGTAATATTCCCCTGCATGAATATACCATAACTTAATTATCCATTCATCCGTTGATAGGTGCCTTGGATGCTTCCATGTTTTTGCTACTGTATATAGTGCTGCAGTGAACACGGGTGTGCATGTAACTGTTTGTGTGAAGGCTCTTATTTCTTTAGGATAGATCCTGAGAAGTGCAATTGCTGGATCATATGGTAGATCTGTTTCTAGCTTTTTAAGGAAGTGCCAAATCAACTTCCAAGGTGGCTGTACAATTCTACGTTCCCACCAGCAGCATATAAGTGTTCTAGCCTCTCCTTAACCTCTGCAACATTTATTATCTTGTTGTTTTTTTCTTGGGGGGGAGGGGGATAATGGCAGCATTTTTGGAATGAGATGGTATCTTAGTGTAGTTTTGATTTGTATTTCTCTAATGGCTAATGATCTTGAGCATTTCCTCATGTATCTGTTAGCTGCCTGATTGTCTTCTTTGGTGAAGGGCCTGTTCATACTACTTGCACATTTTTTAACTGGGTTGTCTCTCTTTTTTTGTTTAGTTTTTGAGGTATAACATAGGATTTAGAGATCAAACTCTCATCACTATTGTCATAGCTGAAACTGTTTTCCCAGTCTATAAGTAATCTTTTTACTTTTTTGGTACAGTCTCTGGATGATCGTATTTGATTTTTAGGAGCTTGCAGTTAGTTTCTCTTCTGGTTTTTGTGCACTTTTAGTAATGTTTTGTATACTGTTTATGCCATGTATTAGGGTTCCTAGTGCTGTCTCTATTTTTTCTTCCATGATCTTTATCATTTTAGATTTTATATTTAGGTCTTTGATCCCTTTTGAGCTAGTTTTTATGCATGTTGAGAGGTATGGGTATTGTTTCTTTCATTCTTTTTTTTTTTTTTTTGCAGCTGGATATCCAGATACGTCAGCACCATTTGTTAGAAAAGCTGTCTTTTCCCCATTTAACAGATTTTGGGACTTTTTCTGCTAGCAGCTGCTCATACGTGGATGGATTTATATCCCGGTATTCAATTCTGTTCCACTGGTCTATGTATCTGTTGTTGTATAGTTCTAGGCTGTTTTGACTACCGTCTGATATAATAGGTTCTAAAATCAGGTAGTATGAGGTCTGCCACTTTGTTCTTCTTTTTCAGTAATGCTCTATTTATCCGGGGTCTCTTTCTCTTCTGTGTGAAGTTGATGATTTGTTTCTCCATCTCACTGAAAAATGTCATTGGAATTTGGGTCAGAATTGCATTGTACCTGTAGATTGCTTTTGGTAGAATGGACATTTTTACAAAGTCGAGTCTTCCTATCCATGAGCAAGGTATGTTTTTCCACTTCTGTAGGTATCTGTTGGTTTCTTGCAGTAGTGTTTTGTAGTTTTCTTTGTATATATATCTTTTCTGTCTCTGGTTAGATTTATTCCTAAGTATTTTATTTTTGTGGGGCAATACTTAGTTGTGCTCATGAAGAATCTGTAAGTTGATCAAGAGGCAGTAGTTTGAACAGAACGAGAGGATATTGCACGGTTTAAAGTCAGAAAATATGCACTTCAGGGTTGTATCCTTTCACTGTACCTATTCAATCTGTATGCTGAACAAATAATCTGAGAAGCTGGACTGTAAGAAGAAGAATGGGGTATCAGGAATGGAGGAAGACTCCTTAACAACCTGTGTTATGCAGATGATATATCCTTGCTTGTTGAAAGTGAAGAGGACCTGAAGCACATGCTGATGAAGATCAAAGACTGCAGCCTTCAGTATGGATTACCTGTCAACATAGAGAAAAGAAAAATCTTCACAACTGGCTGAATAAATGAAGAAAAGATTGAAGTTGTAGAAGAATTCATTTTACCTGGATCCAAATGAACACCCAGGGAAGCAACAGTCAAGAAACCAAAAGATACATTTCTTTGGGCAAATCAGCTGCGAGAGATCTCTTTTAAGTGTTAGGAAAAAATCTCTCCTTGAGGACTAACGTGCACTGACCAAAGTGATGGTGCTCCCAATAAGTTCATAGGCATGCAAAAGCAGGACAATGAATAAGGAAGGCCAAAGAAGAATTGAGGCCTTTGAATTGTGGTGTTCCCAAAGAATATTGAATATACCACGGACTGCCAAAAAAAAAAAAAAAGAACAAATCTGTCATGGAAGAAGTACAGCCAGAATGCTCCTTGGAAGCAAGGATGAGGAGACTGTGTCATGTCGTCAGGAGGAATCAGTCCCTGGAGAAGAACATCATGCTTGGTAATGCAGAGGGCCAGCAGAAAAGAGGAAGACCCTCAACGAGATGGACTGACACAGTGGCTTCAACAATGGGCTCAATGGTAGCAAAAGTGGTGAGGACGGTGCCGGACCAGGCAGTGTTTAGTTCTGTTGTAGATGGGGTCACTTTGGGTAGGAGTTGATTTGAGTGTACTTAACAAGAACAACATCTGGGACCAAACTGACAATAGTAGCTTGAAAGGGTAGATAGGAAAATTAGGGAGGAGTGAGTTTGTGTAAATGGGGGAGGAAAACCAGAAAAGGAAGGTGAATGGTTACACAACTTGAATGTAATCAATGTCACTCAATTGTATATAAGAACCAAGGTGTCTCAATGGTTTAGCACTCAGCTGATAACTGTAAGGTGGTGGTCCAAGCCTACTAGCGGCTCCACAGGAGAAAGATGTGGCTCTCTGCTTCCATAAGGATGACAGCTTTGGAAACACTACGGGGCAGGCCTTCTTGGTCCAATAGGGTCACTATGAGTTGGAATCCAAATGAGGAATGCTTCTGAATTGTACATGTAGAAACTATTGAATAGCTGTATATTTTGCTGTGCATATTCTCAACAGCAACATAATGACATAAAAAGATAAAAAAAGGCTTGGAGAAGTTACAGAATGAAAGAATAAACAACTCCCAACAGCAAGTAGGGCAAATGCTTAGGAGGGCAAAGACTCTGTTTCCCAAAGCTAACACTAAAAGTGCTCAAACTCAGCAATATCAAAGGAATGTTAAGAACAACAACAACAGCAACAACAGGAAAGAATGGTAATTCACAGTGGAAAAATTGATAGAAACTCTGAGTAAGTACTGATATTGAACTTACTAGAAAAATAAAGGAACTCTTAAATATGCTCAAAGAATGAAAGGCAAATATGGACAAAGAAATAAAGAAACAGAGAAAAAAAATCTATGTATGTACACAATGAGAATACTAGGAAAGTGATAGAAAATATAAAAGGGAGCTTTTGGGAGCTAAAAAGTAATATTACTAAAGTGAAAACTTTAATGGGGAGTCTCAACAGAAGACTTGAGCAGGAGAAAAAGCAATCAATACACTTTTAATGACATAAAATTAAAATTTTCTGCTCATAGAAAAAAAAAATTAACGTAAGCAGGAAGAATGCAATGCAGTGGCTATGGGTTTGGCCAAAGAGTAGGCGGTCTGTACTTTGAACCCACCATCTGCTCTGCAAGAGTAGGATTGCAGTCTGCTTCCGTAAAGATTTACATTTTTGGAAATCCTATGGGGATGTTACACTCTGTCCTAAACATTCAGAATGAGTAGGAATTTACCTGATGGCAAGTATTTTTGTTTGTTTGTTTAAATGTCCTATGGATCATCATTGAGTATACAAAAATAGGAAAAAAAGAAGACAAAAATAGGAACAAAAGGAACAAAAGAAAACTTGAAGAACTAATGACCAAAAACATCACATTTTAAGGAAGAAATGAATACGCACATTTAAGAAACTCAACACACTTTAAGTAACCTCAAAAGGGAACCAAACTGAAACTCATTATACTCAAATTGTGAAAACTCAGAGGGGGAGTATTGAGTGCAGCATGGGAGAAGCAACTTGTCATGCAGAAGAGAGTCTCAGTAAGATTAATGGCTGAATGTATATCAGGGCCCATGGAGGTAAATTGCAGGTGTACATTTTGAGATGGTATATGTTTTGTCATGTGTATTTTTACCACAGACAAAACAAACAAAAATTAAAAAATTGGAAACGTGCAGTCAGCAAGGTGACACATTTAAAGTTCTCAAAGTAAGAAAACAAAATCTGTCCATCAAGAATTCTCTCCAGCTTCACTGGAATCTGCTGAGAAAGAACCAGAATAGCTGGTGGCTTTGTGGCAGAAGGCGTGGACTTCCTGCACAGGGTCATCATGAAGACCGTGTGCTTTGCCCACAGCTTCCAACCCGTGGTGGTGAAGGGCAGTAGGGCATCCTGACCCAGTCTGTAGGTAATCTTTTTACTCCTTTGGTGAAGTCTTTGGGTATTTAGGAGCTCCCAGTTATCTACTTTTTCTTCTGCATTGTTAGTAATGTTTTGCATACTGTTTACGCCGTGCGTTAGGGCTCCTAACGTGTTCCTTATTTTTCGTTCCATGATCCTTATCGTTTTAGATTTTATATTTAGGCCTTTGATTCAGTTTGAGCTCGTTTTTGTGCATGGAGTGAGGTATAGGTCTTGTTTCATTTCTTTGCAGATGGATATTCAGTTATGCCAGCAGCATTTGTTAAAAAGACTGTCTTTTCCCCTTTAACTGCTTTGGGCACTTTGTCAAATATCATCTGCTCATGTGTGGATGGATTTATGTCTGGATTGACAGTTCTGTTCCATTGGTCTTTGTATCTGTTGTCATACCAGTACCAGGCTGTTTTGACTACTGTGGCAGTAGTCAAAATCAGGTATAGTAAGGCCTCCCACTTTGTTCTTCTTTTTCTGTAATGCTTTACTTATCTGAGGCCTCTTTCCCTTCCATATGAAGTTGATGTTTTGTTTCTCCACCTCATTTAAAAATGTCGTTGGAATTTGGATTGGAATTTTGTTGTGTCTATAGATAGCTTTTGGTAGAATAGACATTTTTACAATGTTCAGTCTTCCTATCCATGAGCAAGGTATGTTTTTCCACTTACGTAGGTCTCTTTTGGTTTCATGCAGAAGTGTATTGTAGTTTTCTTTATACAAGTCTTTGACGTTTCTGGTAAGATTTATTTCTAAGTATTTTATCTTCTTGGGGGCTACTGTAAACGGTATTGATTTGGCGATTTCCTCTTCGATGTTCTTTTTGCTAGCATAGAGGAATCCAAGTGATTTTTTTAATGTTTATTTTGTATCCCAGTACTCTGCTGAACTCTTCTCTTACCTTCAGTAGTTTTCTTGAGGAATCCCCAGGGTTTTCTGTGTATAAGATCATGTCATCTGCAAAGAGAGATGCTTTTACTTCTTTCTTGCCAATCTGGATGCCTTTTATTTCTTTATCTAGCCTAATTGCTCTGGCTAGGACCTCCAGCACAATACTAAGAGCGGTGATAAAGGGCATCCTTGTCTGGTTCCCCATCTCAGGAGGAATGCTTTCAGCAAAAGTGACTGGGAGGTAATTTTTTTCCTTTAAGTGGGTGGGCAAATGGCTTGAGAGTGTACAAAAGAACATTATGAGTATGACACAAGGCATCAAAGTGTTATGTGCAGTAACTTTGCCAATACCATGGCTTGGGTCAGGTGCACCTTAGTCTTCAGCGTGACATCTTTGCTCTTCTATACTTTGAAGAGGTCCTTTGCAGCAGATTTGCCCAACGCAATGCATCTTTTGATTTCTTGACTACTGCTTCCATGGCTGTTGATTGTGAATCCAAGTAAAATGAAATCCTTGATAACTTCAATCTTTTCTCCATTTATCATGATGTTGCTAAACGGTCCAGTTCTGAAGAGTTTTGTTTTCTTTATGGTTAGGAGTAATCTGTACTGAAGGCTGCGGTCTTTGATCTTCATTAGTAAATGCTTCAGGTCCTCTTCACTTTCAGCAAGCCAGGTTGTGTTATCTGCATAATGCAGGTTGTTAACGAGTCTTCCTCCAATCCTGATGCCCCGTTCTTCTTCATACAGTCTAGCTTCTCATATTATTTGCTCAGCATACAGATGAAATAGATATGGTGAAAGAATACAACCCTGAGGCACACCTTTCCTGACTTTAAACCAATCAGTATCCCCTTGTTCTGTCCAAACAACTGCCTCTTGATCTATGTAAAGGTTCCTCATGAACACAATTAAGTGTTCTGGAATTCCCATTCTTTCCAGTGTTATCCATAGTTTGTTATGATCCACACAGTCGAATGCCTTTGCATAGTCAATAAAACACAGGTAAACATCCTTCTGGTATTCTCTGCTTTCAGACAGGATCCATCTGACATCAGTAATGATATCCCTGGTTCCACGTCCTCTTCCGAAACCAGCCTGAATTTCTGGCAGTTCCCTGTCGATTATACTGCTTCAGTCGTTTTTGAATGATCATCAGCAAAATGTTGCTTGTGTGTGATATTAATGATATTGTTCTATAATTTCCACATTCCGTTGGATCACCTTTCTTGGGAATAGGCATAAATATGGATCTCTTCCAGTCAGTTGGCCAGGAAGCTGTCTTCCATATTTCTTGGCATAGACGAGTGAGCAGCTCCAGCGCTGCATCTGTTTGTTGAAACATCTCAATTGATATTCCATCAATTCCTGGAGCCTTGTTTTTCGCCAATGCCTTCAGAGCAGCTTGGACTTCTTCCTTCAGTACCATTGGTCCCTGATCACATGCCACCTCTTGAAATGGTTGAATATCGACTAATTCTTTTTGGTATAATGACTCTGTGTATTCCTTCCATCTTCTTTTGATGCTTCCTGCATCACTTAACATTTAATGAAATATTTATTATTTAATGAAACGTTTATATTTAATGAAGGTATTGGTAGAAAACAAAGCTCCAGGAATTGACAGAACGCCAATTGAGATGATACCACAAAAAAATGAAATGCTGGAAGTGATCGCTTGTTTATTTCAAGAAATTTGGAAGAAAGCTACTGGGCCAACTACCTAGAAGAGATCCTTATTTGTGCCCATTCCAAACAAAGTCATCCAACAGAATGTGAAAATTATCAGACTATATCATTAAGATCACACACAAGTAAAAATTTGCTGAAAAGAATTCAAAACCAGTTGTAGTGGAACTGTGAGAGGGAAATGCAAAAAAAATTTAAGCTATACTGAGAAGACAGTGTGGAATGAGGCATATCATTGATGATGTCAGAATGATCTTGGCTAAGCAGAGAATAACGCAAAAATGTGTACCTGTTTTTTTTTTTTTTTTGAGTGTGCAAAGGCATTGCACTCTGTGGATCATAACTAATGATGGATAATGATGTGAAGAATGGAAATTCCAGAACACTAATTGCGCTCATGCAGAACTGGTATATAGAGAGAAGATCAGCTGTTAGAACAGAAAAAGTGGATATTGAGTGGGTTAAAATCAGGAAACTTGTGGGCCAGCAGTGTATTCTTTCACCATATTTGTTAAATTTGTATGCTGAACTAATAATTCCATAAGCTGGACTTAGGAAGAATGTAGCAACAGTACTGAAGGAAGATTTATTAACAACCTGAATATGCATGACACAACATTGCTTGATGAAAGCATAGAGGTCTTTAAGCACTTACTAAAAAAGACCAAAGACTGCAGCATTCAGTAGGGATTATACTTCACCATAAAGAAAACAAAAGTCCTCACAACTGGACCAATAAGCAACATCATCAGAAATGGGGAAAATATTGATGTTGTCAAGGATTTCATTTTACTCGAATCCACAATCAATGCCCATGGAAGCAATAGTCAAGAAATCAATTGCATTGGGCAAACCTGATGCAAAAGACCTTTTCAAAGTGTTAAGAGCAAAGATGATGCTTAGAGAACTAAAGTGTGCCTGACCCAACCCATGGCATTTTCAATCATCTCTTTGCATGGGAAAGCTGGAAATGATTAAGGAAGACAGAAGATGAATTGATGTCTTTATAGTGTCAATACATCAGACTAAGAGTCTTCTATTTTTTTATTGTTTCTTTATCTTAATAATCATGATGTCATTTTTCAGGGACTGGTCCCAACAGAAATCATGCCCAAAGTAAATGAGACAAACCCTCTCTATCCTTGGTGTCAAGGAACATTCGGTCTGTATATCTTCCAAGTCAGATTTGTTCGATCTTGTAGCCATCCACGGGATATTCTATATCCTTTGTCAACCATACTGCAAAGCTATTGATTCTTCTTCCACCTTCTTTATTCATTGTACAGCATTCTCATGCACATAAGGCAAGTGAAAACATCATGGATTGGTTCAGGTGCACCTCAATCCTCAAAAATGACCTTTGATTTTCAAAATTTTAAGAGGACTTTTGCAGCAGATGTGCCCAAGGCAATAAGCTGCTTGATTTCTTGATTGCTGCTTCCATGGGTGTCGATTGTGGTTTAAAATCAGAAACACATGCATCAAGGTTGTATCCTTACATGATATGTATTTAATCTGTATGTTGACTAAGCTGAGAGGATGGACTATGTGAAGAAGAATGTGTCATCAGGATTGAAGGAAGACCCATTAACAACCTGCAATAGTGGGAGGACACAACCCAGCTTGATGAAAGCAAAGATGACTGGAAGCACTTACTGATGAAAATCAAGACTACAGCTTTCAGTATGAGCTACACCTGAACATAAAGAAAACAAAAATCCTCACAACTGGATTAATAAGTAACAACATAATAGATGGACAAAACAGAATTACCATAGCAAGCAGCAATAACACACCTAAGTATAAACTCCAAAGAAATGAACTGAAGGACTAAAGCAGGTATTTGTACACCGATGTTTATAGAAGCATGATTCACGATAGCCAAAGGGTGGAAATACTTAAGTTTCCGTCAACAGATGAACCGATATACAAAATATGATACTTATATGCAATGGAATATTAGTCAGCCATCAAAAAGAGTGGAGTCGTAATGCATGGATGAAGTACGAAAACGTTATATAAGTAAAAGAAGCCACACAAAATCTGATAACTATTTTACAGTTCCATTTATACTAGGTATCTAGAATAGGCCAATGAGTTATTGTTTAATGGGCACAGAGTGACTATTTGAGATGAGGAAAATATCCTGGAAATACATATTTGTAATTGTTGTCACAGTATTATGAGTGCACTTAACATCGGTTAATTGTAAACTAAAAAAAAGAAAAATGTTGAAGTGGCAACAACTATGTTATGTGTATTTTACCACAATAAAATTAAAACAAAATAAAAACACATGGAAAATTTTGTTGAGTACTCCAGCCAACAACTCCAGCCTCTGATTAATTTAGTTTTGAATAAGGTCTTTACATAATGCATCCATAAAGAGTTTGTTCTCATTACCCACCCTACTTTGCTGTATGTATTTGTATGTTTTACATAAACTTTTTATCTCTATATTTGCCATACGAGAGGGTCCAGGATTGTGCAGATGACCTTAATGCTTGGCTATTAACAAAAAGTTTGTGGGATCACCTAGAAGCACCTTGGAAGAAAGGCCTGGCACTCTACTTCCAAAAAAATCTTCCATTCGAAACCCTATGGAGCAGGTCTACTCTGACACACATGAGGTCACCATGAGTCAAAAGTGACTGGGAGGGTAATTTTTTTCCTTTAAGTGGGTGGGCAAATGGCTTGAGAATGTCCAAGAGAACAACCTGAGTATGACATGAGGGATCAAAGTGTTATGCGCAGTTACTTTGCCTTCCCCTTGGCTATTTCTCTGTTCGGTGAAAGTCAGAGAGAATGGCAGAGAGGTTTGGAAGGAATCTGTGCAACTAACTATGCCTACACCCTGCTTTAGAAAATATAGAGATTAAGCAGGAACCTGTGGAACATTACTTCATAGTCTTCCTATTACTCGGCAATAAAAAAAAAAAAAAGGGAAAACAAAAAGATAAATGAACTCAGACAAGAAAATGAAAAGGGCAGACAGAGAAAAGGAACAAGTATTTTAAATGCTAATGTGGCAACCCAAGTCCTTCTAAGGTTTCTGACTGAAAGGTAATAAAGCGGTCCCTCAGGCTAGTTTTCCTGAAGATAATTAGCAGGGTGCGTTGATCCAGACTTCAAAATACTGGGCTTGCTGTTTCAGATCTAAGAAAGAAATATGACTGAGCTTCTCTAAGGTTTAAGGATTGATTGACTGGAATTCAAGGGGTTTGGTTTGGGTTCTCAGCCACCCGTACTGCCACCATTTCTGTTTAAGAAGCAGGCTGATGGGGGAGGGGCTTCACGGTCGCGGTAGGTGGTCTTGAGGCTCCACAGGGAACATGATGGGGAGAGCTTGGAACGACGATGCTTCCAGCCACAGGCATCAATGCGAGATTGCCTGCGAGCAGTTCTCCTGGAGATCAGATGTGACAGGAGGGTTTCTGGCTGGGTGGAGTAAGGAAACGTATGGTGCAGGCTCCCCGCTTGGGGCACTGATTTCACCCACGTCATGAGTTGTCCCCAACTGAGGAGCCACGCACAAAACCTGTTGCCCTCCAGTTGATTTTCACTCATAGCGACCCTAGAAGACGGAGTAGAAATGCCCCATTGGGTTTCCAAGGAGCGCCTGGTGGATTTGAACTGCCGGGCCTTTGGTGAGCAACTGCTGCACTTAGACAGTACGCCACCAGGGTATCCAGCTGAGGACTGAGAGTACGCCACCAGGGTATCCAACTGAGGACGGAGAGACAAATGAGTACCTCTGGAGGTAGGCACAGTAGAAAGGAGCCACCACCATGTGCCCGTAGGTGCAGCCTGGACCTCCTGCACCGCTAATGACCAGGGTCCAGCCACGTTCCATCTGGAAGGCCAAGATGACCCCCTCTGTCCTGTGCAGGGCGCCCTCTGCAGGCTGGCCCTGGTAGTGCAGAGGCTGCCCTGAGTCTGAGAGAGGCAAGGGGCGGGGTAGGAGTAGGAGCAGTCTCCGCCCCTGGCCGTCACTGATTGGTTGCGTTTGGCGACGTCGCCAGTGGCACGACAACGTCCGGGCACGAGAGAGCTGTGGCTAGAGCTTTGAGTGGTACGTTGAATACAAGTGGTGAAAACGGGAATCTTAGTTTTGTTCTTGATACTAGCTGCTGTGTTTCCAGGATTTCTCCAGTGATTATGATGCTAATTGTGGGTTTTCCACAAATTTCTTTTTGAGGTTAAGCATCCTTCCATTCTTAGTTTATTGAGTGTTTTCTTCATCAAAGTGTATTGGATTTTGTCCAATTTATTTCTGCATTAATTGAGATGACCTAGTACTTCACATTGTGTACTGATTTTAGTACGCTGAACCAACTTTGCATAATGGGACTACATTCTATTTGGACATTGAATATGATCCTGATAATATTCTCCTGGAGTTTCCTAGCGTGATGTTCAGGATTTTTGCATGCAGAGTCCTAAGATGTATTTGGTCTGTAGTTGTGTTGTTTCATTTCAATGAATTTGTAGCTTTGCTACCAAAGTAATGACAGACGCATACAATGAGTTAGAAAGTGTTCCCTCCACCAGTATTTTGGAAGACCTTGATTTTGCTTCCTTCTTCCTGATTTATTGATTTTCTACCAGTGTAACTTTTTTTAAAATAATTTTTATTGAGCTTTAAGTGAACGTTTACAAATCAAGTCAGTCTGTCACATATAAGCTTATATACACCTTACTCCATACTCCCACTTGCTCTCCGCCTAATGAGTCAGCCCTCCCAGTCTCTCCTTTCTGACAATTTTGCCAGTTTCTAACCCTCTCTACCCTCCTATCTCCCCTGCAGACAGGAGATGCCAACACAGTCTCAAGTGTCCATCTGATACAAGTAGCTCACTCTTCATCAGCATCTCTCTCCAACCCATTGTCCAGTCCCTTCCATATCTGATGAGTTGTCTTCGGGAATGGTTCCTGTCCTGGGCCAACAGAAGGTTTGGGGAGCATGACCGCTGGGATTCCCCTAGTCTCAGTCAGACCATTGTCTGGTCTTTTTATGAGAATTTGGGGTCTGCATCCCACTGTTCTCCTGCTCCCTCAGGGGTTCTCTGTTGTGCTCCCTCTCAGGGCAGTCGTTGGTTGTGGCCGGGCACCATCTAGTTCTTCTGGTCTCAGGATGATGGAAGTCTCTGGTTCATGTGGCCCTTTCTGTCTCTTGGGCTCATAGTTATCGTGTGACCTTGGTGTTCTTCATTCTCCTTTGATCCAGGTGGGTTGAGACCAATTGATGCATCTTAGGTGGCTGCTTGCTAGCGTTTAAGACCCCAGACGCCACATTTCAAAGTGGGATGCAGAATGTTTTCATAATAGTATTATTTTCCCAATTGACTTAGAAGTTCCCTTAAGCCATAGTCCCCAAACTCCCGCCCTTGCTCCGCTGACCTTTGAAGCATTCAGTTTATCTCAGAAACTTCTTTGTTTTGGGTCCAGTCCATTTGAGCTGACCTTCTGTGTATTGAGTGTTGTCCTTCCCTTCACCTAAAGTAGTTCTTATCTACTAACTAATCAGTAAATAACCCTCTCCTACCCTCCCTCCCTCCCCCCCTTGTAACCACAAAAGTATGTGTTCCTCTCAGTTTATACTATTTCTGAAGATCTTATAAAAGTGGTCTTATAAAATATTTGTCTTTTTGCCTCTGACTAATTTCACTCAGCAGAATGCCTTCCAGGTTCCTCCATGTTATGAAGTGTCTCACAGATTCATCACTGTTCTTTATCGATGCGTAGTATTCCATTGTGTGAATATACCACAATTTATTTAACCATTCATCAGTTGATGGACACCTTGGTTGCTTCCAGCTTTTTGCTATGGTAAACAGTTCTGCAGTAAACATGCGTGTGCATATATCTGTTCGTGTAAGGGCTCTTATTTCTCTAGGGTATATTCCGAGGAGTGGGACTTCTGGGTTTTATGGTAGTTCTATTTCTACCTTTTTAAGAAAACACCAGATAGATTTCCAAAGTGGTTGTACCATTTGACATTCCCACCAGCAGTGTATAAGAGTTCCAATCTCTCCACAGCCCCTCCAACATTTATAATTTTGTGTTTTTTGGATTAATGCCAGCCTTGGTGGAGTGAGATGGAATCTCATCCAAGTTTTAATTTGCATTTCTCTAATGGCTAATGATCGAGAGCATTTTCTCATGTGTCTGTTATCCGCCTGAATATCTTTCTTAGTGAAGTGAGTGTTCATATCCTTTGCCCACTCTTTGATTGGGTTGTTTGTCTTTTTGTGGTTGAGTTTTAACAGAATCACATAGATTTTAGAGATCAGACACTGGTCAGAAATGTCATAGCTGAAAATTCTTTCCCAGTCTGTAGATGGTCTTTTTAATCTTTTGGTGAAGTGTTTAGATGAGCATCGGTGTTTGATTTTTAGGAGCTCCCAGTTATCTGGTTTCTCTTCGTCAGTTTTGGTAATATTTTGTATTCTGTTTATGCCTTGAATTAGGGCTTCTAAAGTTGCCCCTATTTTTTCTTCCATGATCTTTATCATTTTAGTTTTTATGTTTAGGTCTTTGATCCACTTGGAGTTAGTTTTTGTGCATGGTGTGAGGCATAGGTCCTGTTCCATTTTTTTGCAAATGGATATCCAGCTATGCCATCACCATTTGTTAAAAAAGATCATCTTTTCTGCAATTAACTGACACGGGGCCTTTGTCAAATATGAGCTGCTCATATGTGCATGGATTTATATCTGGGTTCTTAATTCTATTCCATTGGTCAATGTGCCCGTTGTTGTACCAGTACCAGGCTGTTTTGACTACTGTGGCTGTATAATAGGTTCTGAAATCTGGTAGAGTGAGGCCTCCCACTTTCTTCTTCTTTTTCAGTAATGCTTTACTTATCCGAGGCTTCTTTCCCTTCCATATGAAGTTGGTGATTTGTTTCTCCATCACATTAAAAAATGTCATTGGAATTTGGATCGGAAGTGCATTGTATGTACAGATGGCTTTTGGTAGAATAGACATTTTTACTATGTTAAGTCTTCCTAGCCATGAGCAAGGTATGTTTTTCCACTTAAGTAGGTCCTTTTTAGTTTCTTGCAGTAGTACTTTGTAGTTTTCTTTGTATAGGTCTTTTACATCTTTGGTAAGATTTATTCCTAAGTATTTTATCTTCTTGGGAGCTACTGTGAATGGTATTGATTTGGTGATTTCCTCTTTGATGTTCTTTTTGTTGATGTAGAGGAATCCAAGTGATTTTTGTATGTTTATCTTATAACCTGAGACTCTGCCCAACTCTTCTATTAGTTTCAGTAGTTTTCTGGAGGATTCCTTAGGGTTTTCTGTGTATAAGATCATGTCATCTCCAAATAGAGATAATTTTACTTCCTCCTTGCCAATCCGGATGCCCTTTATTTCTTCGTCTAGCCTTATTGCTCTAGCTAGGACCTCTAGCATAATGTTAAATAAGAGCGGTGATAAAGGGCATTCTTGTCTGGTTCCCGTTCTCAAGGGAAATGCTTTCAGGCTCTTTCCATTTAGAGTGATGTTGGCTGTTGGCTTTGTATAAAAAGATGCCCTTTATTATGTTGAGGAATTTTCCTTCAATTCCTATTTTGCTGAGAGTTTTTACCATGAATGGGTGTTGGACTTTGTCAAATGCCTTTTCTGCATCAATTGATAAGGTCATGTTGTTTTTGTCTTCTGTTTTATTTATATGGTGAATTACCTTAATGGCTTTTCAAATATTAAACCAGCCTTGCATACCTGGTATAAATCCCACTTGGTCGTGGTGGATTATTTTTTTGATATGTTGTTGAATTCTATTGGCTAGAATTTTGTTGAGGATTTTCGCATCTATGTTCATGAGGGATATAGGTCTGTAATTTTCTTTTTTTGTGATGTCTTTACCTGGTTTTGGTATCAGGGATATGGTGGCTTCATAGAATGAGGTAGGCAGTATTCCATCCTTTTCTATGCTTTGAAATACCTTTAGTAGTAGCGGTGTTAACTCTTCTCTGAAACATTGGTAGAACTCTGCAGTGAAGCTGTCCGGGCCAGGGCTTTTTTTCGTTTGGAGTTTTTTGATTACCGTTTCAATCTCTTTTTTTGTTATGGGTCTATTTAGTTGTTCTACTTCTGATTGTGTTAGTTTAGGTAGGCAGTGTTTTCTAGGAATTCATCCATTTCTTCAAGGTTTGCAAATTTGTTAGAGTACAATTTTTCGTAATAATTTGGTATGATTCTTTTAATTTCAGTTGGGTCTGTTGTGATGTGGCCCGTCTCATTTCTTATTTGGGTTATTTGTTTCCTTTCTGGTATTCCTTAGTCAGTCTGGCCAATGATTTATCAATTTTGTTAATTTTTTCAAAAAACCAGCTTTTGGCTTTGTTAATTCTTTCAATTGTTTTTCTGTTCTCTAATTCATTTAGTTCAGCACTCATTTTTATTATTTGTTTTCTTCTGGTGCCTGATGGATTCTTTTGTTGCTCACTTTCTATCTGTTCAAGTTGTAGGGACAGTTCTCTGCTTTTGGCTCTTTCTTCTTTTTGTATGTGTGCATTTATCGATACAAATTGGCCTATGAGCACTGCTTTTGCTGTGTCCCAGAGGTTATGATAGGAAGTGTTTTCATTCTCGTTGCATTCTATGAATTTCTTTATTCCCTCCTTAATATCTTCTATAACCCAGTCTTTTTTGAGGAGGGTATTGTTCAGTTTCCAAGTATTTGATTTCTTTTCCCTAATTTTTCTGTTATTGATTTCCACTTTTATGGCCTTATGGTCTGAGAAGACGCTTTGTAATATTTTGATGTTTTGGATTCTGCAAAGGTTTGTTTTATGACCTAATATGCGGTCTATTCTGGAGAATGTTCCATGTGCGCTAGAAAAAAAAGTATACTTTGCAGCAGTTGGGTGGAGTGTTCTGTACAATTCTATAAGGTCAATTTGATTGATTGTAGCAATTAGGGCTTCTGTGTCTTTATTGAGCTTCTTACTGGATGTCCTGTCCTTCTCCGAAATTGGTGTGTTTAAGTCTCCTAGTATAATTGTGGAGGTGTCTATCTCACTTTTCAGTTCTGAAAAAGTTTGTTTTCTGTATCTTGCAGCCCTGTCATTGGGTGCATAAATATTTAATATGGTTATATCTTCCTGGTCAATTGTCCCTTTAATCATTATGTAGTGTCCTTCTTTATCCTTTGTGGTGGATTTAACTTTAAAGTCTATTTTGTCAGAAATTAATATTGCTACTTCTATTCTTTTTTGCTTATTGTTTACTTGATATATTTTTTTCCATCCTTTGAGTTTTAGTTTGTTTGTGTCTCTAAGTCTAAGGTGTGTCTCTTCTAGGCAGCATATAGACGGATAGTGTTTCTTTATCCAGTCTGAGACTCTCTGTCTCTTTATTGGTGCGCTTAGTGCATTTACATTCAGCGTAATTATAGATAAGCATGTGTTTAGTGCTGTCATTTTGTTGCCTTTTTATGTGTGTTGTTGACAATTTCATTTTTCCACTTACTTTTTTGTGCTCAGACGTTTTTCTTTGTAAATTGCGTGTTCCTCATTTTCATAGTATTTGACTTTATGTTTGCTGAGTCGTTATGTTTTCCTGGTTTTTATTTTGAGTTATGGAGCTGTTATACCTCTTTGTGGTTACCTTAATATTTACTCCTATTTTTCTAAGTGAAAACCTAACTTGTATCATCCTATATTGCCTTGTATCCCTCTCCATATGGCAGTTCTATGCTACCTGTATTTAGTCCCTCTTTTTGATTATTGTGATCTTTTACATATTGACTTCAATGATTCCGTGTTTTGAGAGTTTTTTTGTTTTTAAAAATAATCTTAATTTGTTTTTGTGATTTCCCTATTCGAGGTGGTATCGGGATGTTCTGTTCTGTGACCTTGTGTTGTGCTGGTATCTGATATTACTGGTTTTCTGACCAAACAATTTCCTTTATCATTTCTTGTAGCTTTAGTTTGGTTTTTGCGAATTCTCTAAGCTTCTGTTTATCTGTAAATGTTTTAATTTCACCTTCATATTTGAGAGAGAGTCTTGCTGGATATATGATCCTTGGCTGGCAGTTTTTCTCCTTCAGTGTCTATATATGTCTTCCCGTTGCCTTCTTGCCTGCATGGTTTCTACTGAGTAGTCTGAACTTACTGATTTCTCCTTTGTAGGAGAACTTTGTTTTATCCCTGGCTGCTTTTAAAATTTTCTCTTTATCTTTGGTTGTGGCAAATTTGATGATAATATGTCTTGGTGTTTTCTTTTTGGATCAGTCTTAAATGGGGTTCGATGAGCATCCTGGATAGATATCCTTTCGTCTTTCATGATGTCAGGGAAGATTTCTGCCAACAGATCTTCACCTATTCTCTTTGTGGTTTCTGATATCCCTCCCTGTTCTGGGATTCCAGTCACATGCAAGTTATTCTTCTTGATAGAGTCCCACATGATTCTTAGGGTTTCTTCATTTTTTTTAATTCTTTTATCTGTTTTTTTTTTTCAGCTATATTGGTGTCAATTCCCTGGTCCTCCACATCTCCCACTCTGCATCCCAATTGATCGAGTCTGCTCCTCTGACTTCCTATTGCATTCTCTAATTCTGTAATTTTATTGTTAATCTTTTGGATTTCTGAATACTGTCTCTCTATGGATTCTTGCAACTTATTAATTTTTCCACTATATTCTTGAAAAATCTTTTTGAGTTCTTCAACTGCTTTATCAGTGTGTTCCTTGGCTTTTTCTGTAAATTGCTTTATTTCATTTCTGAGGTCATCCCTGATGTCTTGAAGCATTCTGTAAATTAATTTTTTATATTCTCCATCTGGCAATTCCAGGATTGTGTCTTCGTTTGGGAAAGCTTTTGATTCTTTAGTTTGGGGAGTTGTAGAAGCAATCATAGTCTGCTTCTTTATGTGGTTAGATATCAACTGCTGTCTCTGAGCCATCACTAAGATATTGTAGTGGTTTAATCTATATTTGCTCACTGAGTCTTAACTTGTTTTGTTTTCTTTCAGTATACGTAGATGGGCTACTAGATTGCGCTGTCTTGATTGTTGTATCCCTTGACTCAGTTATGTCCTATTACCAGCTGGTTTGGGCTGTTACCAGATATATAAGCCTAACAGTCCATTCACTATTCTTGAGTATAATCTGATTTTGGGTCATCAAGTGTGTGGTGCAGACTGTCACCTGTCCACCTAGAGAAGTAGTGGTGATAGTTGTGTGCACCAGATTCTAGTAGCAGCAGGGGGTCACGCTCGGGGGGGGGGCAGGATGCTGACAGGCTTCCCCCAAGTGCCAGTGAGGTAGGTGTGTCTCTATTCCTAAAACACTTTGGTGTGTGGACTCTGCAGGTGTACCTTAGGCCCCCAGTGCAAGTACCTCTACAGATTGGTAGATGTCACCCTCCTTAGACCCCTAAGGCAGGAGGCTAGATGGTCTGGGGGGAGCTTCAGCCCTCAGTTCCCTGTTGTGGGTCAGTGAGAGCTCTGTTGAATACGCGAAGATATCAGACCTGGGAAACTTGTCTTTCCAGTAATCTGCTAAAACAATTACAGTCAGAGCCCTATCAGAAATGCCTTTGCATTATAATAGCCACCTTGTTCCCTGTAGGGATGAAAGCCCAAGACTGTGGATCACATATGCTTGGCTGGAGCTGGTTCTGTGTTTTTAGTCCAATTAGGGAAGGATACTTGGTCTCCGGGTTTTTTGTAGTTGCTTCTCTCAGGCCAGGAGAATGGATTAGGAAAAGACCAAAAAAGAAAGAAAGAAAGAAAAACCGCAGCACAGTTCACTCTCTGGCTGAGGAAATTCCAATGTAAATGAAGCCGCCTGGGAAGGGGGCAGTGGTTCAGATAAATAGGAGAGAAGAGCACCCCGGAATATAGACAAAGTTACTTATCTTGCTTGGGATGACTGTTTTATCTGAGATCGAGAGGCACGTGGACTGTGTGTGCTGGCTGGGTAGAGATTGCCCCTGAGAGTCAGGCCCATGTCCCTTGCTTGCACTGTCTCAGAAGCCATGGTTAGTTTCTCTGCTCCCAGTCCAACGCCCAGCGCCAAGGTTCCCTGGCTGGGACGCCACAATCCTGGCTCCAAAACCAGTCACTGTTTCCCGGTGACTTCTCCTGTCAGCCACATCGCTGCGCTGCCTGCGTGCACTGGTTGGGCTTCCCCTGAAGTCAGTTCAGGGGGCTAGGGCTGTGCCCCGTGTTTGCGCCTTCTCAGGATACTGGGCTCAGCTCCCCTGCGCCCAGTCCAAAGCCTGGCGCCAAGGTTTCCTGACTGGGAAGCTGGCTCCAGGCCCCAAAAACAGTCGGTGCTTCCCCATGGTTGTTTGTTCTCAGTCTCTGTCACTCAGGTCAACTCTTTAGATCTGTGTTTGATCGTCAGGGTTCGTAGATTGTATGTGATCAACTCACTTGTTTTTCCGAGTCTTTGTTGCAAGAGGGATCCGAGGTAGCTTCTACTTAGTCCGCCATCTTGGCCCTGCCTTAGTGTAACTTTTTAATTTTCTTCTGCATTTTTTTTTCCTTTATGGTTTTCCTGAAAATTACATTCACATCGTAGGATCAGAAAAATGCATTATGACTTCACAGTAACTTAGTTTTAGTGCTACACAGGTCTGTATCTGTTGGGTATGTTGTTATTGTCACAAGTTATATCTGAACATAGAGTGAGTCTAATACCATGTGTTTAATTACCACTTTGTGCAGTTTTCCTTAAATCATGTAGGAAATAAAAGAGTGGTTTCAAAGAAAACTACAATAAAATAGTATTTTATATCTTAATTCTGTATATTGTGTATAATATCAGTAGTGCCAGGGTTGAGATTTTTGAAAAATCAGGTAAAAGAATTTTTAAAAAATGAGGAAACCCTAAGAATTATGTGGGATTGTGTCAAGAGAAATAACCTGCAAGTGATTGTACTACCAGAATGTGTGGGATAACAGAAAATATAGAGAGAAAATTGTTGAAGATTTGTTGGCACAAAACTTCCCTGATATCGTGAAAGATGAGAAGATGTCTATCAAAGATGCTCATCGAGCTCCATGTAAGGTAGATGTTAAAAGAAAGTCACCAAGGCATATTATAATCTAACTTGCCAAAACCAAAGATAAAGAGAGAATTATAAGAGCAGCAAGGGTTAAATGAAAAGTCACCTACAAAGGAGAGCCAACAAGAATAAGCTCGGACTATTCAGCAGAAACCATGCAGGCAAGAAGGCAATGGGATGACACATTTAAAAAATTGAAGGAAAAAAATTGCCTGCCAAGAATTATATACCATCAAAACTGTCTCTTAAATATGAAGGTGAAATTAAGACATTTCCAGATAAACACAAGTTGAGGGAATTCGTAAAAACCAAACCAAAACTAAAAGAAATACTAAAGGGAGCTCTTTGGTTAGAAAATCAAGAATATCAGGTATCAACCCAAGACTAGAACACTGGACAGAGCAACCAGAAGTCAACCCAGACAGGGAAATCCAAAAAACAAAGCAAAATTATTAAAAATAAAAACCAAAACAGGGTAACAGCGATGTTATTATGTAAAAGAAGACAACATTAAAATAATAGAGTGACTAAGAAATGTAATCATACACCTTCTATATGGAGAGGAAGATACAGCAATACAAAGAAATAAAAGTTTTAAATTTTGAAAAATAGTGGCAAATAATAAGGTAACCACAAAGGAGATAACCTGTCCTACTCATCAAAATAAAATACAAGGGGAAAAAACTGACTCAGCAGAAACAAAATCAACAACAACAAATATGAGGAAAGGACAATATAGAAAGAAATTCTACTCAGCACATAAAATCAAGTGGCAAAAAGAAACTGTGAACAACACAAAAAAGACATCAAAATGATAGCACTAAATTCATACCTATGCACAAATTACCCTGAATGTAAATGGACTAAATGCACCAATAAAGAGACAGAGAGTGGCAGAATGGATTAAATGGTAAGACCCCTCTACATGCTGCCTACCAGAGAAACACTTCAGACTTAGAGAAACAAGCTAAAAAAGCAAAGGATGGGAAAAAATGTATCAAACAAACAACAATCAAAAAAGAGCAGGAGTGGCAATATTAATTTCTGACAAAATAGACTTTAAAGTTAAATCCATCACAAAGAATAAGGAAGGACACTACATAACGATTAAAAGGACAGTACACCAAGAACATATAACCATATTAAATATTTATGCACCAAATGACAGGGCTGCAAGATACATAAAACAACCTCTATCAGTATTGAAAAGTGAGATAGACGGCTCCACAATGATAGTAGGAGACTTCAACACACCACTTTCAGTGAAGGACAGGTCATCCAGAAAGAAGGTCAGTAAAGACACGGAGCATCTAAATGCCGCAATCAACCAACTTGGCCTCGTAGACATATACAGAACACTCCACCCAACACCAGTCAAGTGTAGTTTCTTTTCTAGCGCACGTGGAACATTCTCCAGAATAGACCACAGATTAGGTCATAAAGCAAGCCTTAGCAGAATTCAAAACATTGAAATATTACAAAGCATCTTTTCTGACCATAATGCCATAAAAGTGGAAATCAATAATGGGAAAAGAAATCAAACACTTGGAAACAACAATACCCTGCTCAAAACAATACCCTGGATTATAGAAGTCATTAAGGATGGAATAAAGAAATTCGGAGATTCCAATGAGAATTGAAACACTTCTATTAGAACCTTCGGGACACAGCAAAAGTGGTGCTCAGAGGCCAATTTATATCAATAAATGCACACATCCAAAAAAGAAGAAAGGGCAAAAATCAAAGAATTATCCCTACAACTTGAGTAAATAGAAAGAGAGCAACAAAAGAAACCTACAGGCACCAGAAGAAAAGAAATAATAAAAATTACAGGTGAATTAAACAGAAAACAATTCAAAGAATTAACAAGACCAAAAGCTGGTTTTTTGAAAAAATCAACAAAATTGATAAACCACTAGCCAAACTGACAAAAGAAAAACAGGAGAGGAAGCAAATAACCCAAATAAGAAATGAGATGGGTGATATTACAACAGACCCAACTGAAATTAAAAGAATCATATCAGATTACTATGAAAAACTGTACTCAAACAAATTTGAAAACCTAGAGAAATGGGTGAATTCCTAGAAACACACTACCTAAAGTAACACAAAAAGAGGTAGAACAACTGAATAGACCCGTAACAAAAGAAGAGATTGAGAAGGCAAACAAAAAACTCAACAAAAAAAAAAAAAAGCCCAGGTCCTGAGGGCTTCACTACAGAGTTCTACCTAACTTTCAGAGAAGAGTTAACACCACTGCTACTAAAGGTATTTTAGAGCGTGGAAAAGGATGGAATACTCCGAAACTCATTCTATGAAGCCACCATATCCCTGATACCAAAACCAGGTAAAGACACCACAAGAAGAGAAAATTATTGACCTATATATTCCTCATGAACGTAGATGCAAAAATCCTCAACAAAATTCTAGCCAATGAAATTAAACAACATATCAAAAAATTAATTCACCGTGATCAAGTGGGATTCATACCAGCTATGCAGGGATGGTTCACCGTTAGAAAAACAATTAATGTAACCCACCACATAAATAAAACAAAAGACAAGAATCACATGATTTTATCAATTGATGCAGAAAAGGCATTTGAAAAAGCTCAATGTCATTCATGATAAAAACTCTCAGCAAAACAGGAAAAGAAGGAAAATTCCTCAGCATAATAAAGGGCTTTTATACAGAGCCAACAGCCAGCATTACCTGAAATGGAGAGAGCCTGAAAACATTCCCATTGAGATCTGGAACCACACAAGGATGCCCTTTATCACCGCTCATATTCAACATTGTGTTGGAGGTCCTAGCCAGAGCAATTAGGCTAGATAAAGAAATAAACGGCATCCAGAATGGCAAGGAAGAAGTAAAGGTTTATCTATTTGCAGATGACATGATCTTATACACAGAAAACCCTAAGGAATCTTCAAGAAAACTACTGAAACTAATAAAAGAGTTCAGCAGAGTATCGGGATAAAGATAAACATACAAAAGTCAATCGGATTCCTCTACACCAACAAAAAGAACATTGAAGAGGAAATCACCAAATCAATGTCATTTACAATAGCACCCAAGAAGATAAAATACTTAGGAATTAATCTTACCAGAGATGTAAAAGACTTACACAAAGAAAACTATAATACACTTCTGCAAGAAACCAAAAGAGACTTACATGAGTGGAAAAATATACCTTGCTTGTGGATACAAAGACTTACCATTATAAAAATGCCAGTTCTACCAAAAGCAATCTATACATTTAATGAGATGAAAAAACAAATCACCTACTTCATATGGAAGGGAAAGAGGCCCTGGATAAATAAGGCATTACTGAAAAAGAAGAACAAAGTGGGAGGCCTTACTTTACCTGGTTTTAGAACCTATTATACCGCCAGTGTAGTCAAAACAGCCTGGTACTGGTCCAACAACATATACATAAACCAATGGAACAGATTTGAGAAACCAGACATAAATCCATCCACATATGAGCAGCTGATATTTGACAAAAGCCCCAAAACAGTTAAATGGGGAAAAGACAGACTTTTTAACAAATGGCGCTGGCATAACTGGATATCCATCTGCAAAAAAAATGAAACAAGACCCATACCTCACTTCGTGCACAAAAACTAACTCAAAATGCATAAAAGACCTGAATATAAAATCTAAAATTATAAAGATCATGGAAGAAAAAATAGGGACAACATTAGGAGCCCTAATACATGGCATAAACAGTATAGAAAACATTACTAAGAATGTGGAAGAAAAACTAGATACCTGGGAGCTCCTAAAAATCAAACACCTATGCTCATCCAAAGACTTCACCAAAAGAGTAAAAAAGACTACCCACAGACTGGGAAAAAGGTTTTGGCTATGACATTTCTGATCAGAGCCTGATCTCTAAAATCTACATGATACTGCAAAAACTCAAGTACAAAAAGACAAATAACCTTATTAAAAAATGGAAAAAGATAAGAGTAGACACTTCACTAAAGAAGACATTCAGGTAGCTAACTGATATATGAGGAAATGTTCACGATCATTAGCAATTAGAGAAATGCAGATCAAATCTACAATGAGATTTCATCTCACTCCAATAAGGCTGGCATTAATCCAAAAAACACAAAATAATAAATGTTGGAGACGTTGTGGAGAGATTGGAACACTTCTACGCTGCTGGTGGGAATGAAAAATGGTACAAGCACTTTGGAAGTCCGTTTGGAGCACCCTTTAAAAACTAGAAATAGAACTACCATACGATCCAGCAATCCCACTCCTTGTAATATATCCTAGAGAAATAAGAGCCTTTACACAGATATATGCACACCCATGTTTATTGCAGCACAGTTTACAATAGAAAAAGATGGAAGCAACCAAGATACCCATCAATGGATGAATGGATAAATAAATTATGGGATATTCACACAATGGAATAGTACACATCTAAAAAGAACAGAGAGGAATCTGTGAAACATTTCATAACATGGAGGAACCTGGAAGGCATTATGCTGAGTGAAATTAGTCAGTTGCAAAAGGACAAATATTGTATAAGACCACTATTATAAGAACTTGAGAAATAGTTTAAACTGAGAAGAAAACATTCTTTTGTGGTTAGGAGAGGGGGGAGGGAGGGAGAGTGGGAGGGGGCATTCACTAATTACATAGTAGATAATAACTGCTTTAGGTGAAGGGGAGGACAGCACACAATACGGGGAGGTCAGCATAACTGGACGAAACCAAAAGCAAAGAAGTTTCCTGAATAAACTGAATGCTTCAAAGGCCAGCGTAGCAGGGTCAGGGGTCTGGGGACCATGATTTCAGGGAACATCTAAGTTAATTGGCATAATAAAATCTATTAAGAAAACATTCTGTATCCCACTTCGAAGAGTGGCGTCTGGGGTCTTAAATGCTAGCAAGCAGCCATCTAAGATGCATGAATTGGTCTTAACCCACCTGGATCAAAGGAGAATGAAGAACACCAAGGACACAAGGCAATTATGAGCCCAAGAGACAGAAAGGGCCACATGAACCAGAGACTACATCTTCCTGAGACCAGTAGAACTAGATGACTGCCCTGACAGGGAACACAACAGAGAACCCCTGAGGGAGAAGAGCAGTGGGATGCAGACCCCAAATTCTGATAAAAAGACCAGACTTAATGGCCTAACTGAGACTGGAAGGACCCCGGTCGTCATGGCCCTCAGACCTTCTGTTGGCCCAGGACAGGAACCATTCCCGAAGCCAACCCTTAAGACATGGATTGGACTGGACCATGGGTGGGAGAGGGGTGTTGGTTGGAGTGAGCTTCTTGGATCAGGTGGACTCTTGAGACTATGTTGGCATCTCCTGCCTGGAGGGGAGATGAGAGGGTGCAGGGGATTACAAGCTGACGAAATGGACACGAAAGACAGACTGGAGGGAGAGAGCTGATATCTTAGCAGGGGGAGAGTAATTGGGAGTGTGTAACAAGGTGTATATGGGTTTTTGTGAGAGAGACTGACTTGATTTGTAAACTTTCATTTAAAGCACAGTAAAAATTATTAAAAAAATGTATTATGTTCATTAAAGACATTAATCGTTCTGAAGGTGTGTTCTGAAAGCAGAGTGAAAAGTGTAGTTTAATTCCACTTTGAGACCCAGTGCTTGTTTACCCCTATCAGTTCATGTTGCTTTCTCTGTTCTACAGGAGAGCGGCAAGTGCCTGGCGCTGAAACCCACCATCTGTACCAGGAAACTTCTGGCTGAGGGCCAGGGGTAGGGGGAGCACATTTAAAAATCCTGGGTTTTCAATATTCAATATCACATGGATAATTTGGTGAACTGAGAACTCAAGTCCTACTGTACTTTTGTGATGATAAACGTGACACATGGAAAAACTGTAGGGTTTTGTCTTTCCCAAGAATGTAGATGCTGAGTCTAGATATCTAAAGAGAGATTGACATTTGGTTTACTGGTTCAAGTCTGGGTGTGCTTGTGTAATAACTTCTGCTATCCACACCTTCACACACACACAAACACACACACAACCTCATCCTCTTCTCCAACCAACTACTTAATCTCTGAAGTGTGCAAACACTGGTGCACGCTCTTCCTTTCAGAGGAAACAGGAGCAGAAGTTTGTGGCCTACAGCAGCCTGAGCCCAGAGTTGAGAATTTTCTTATACCCTTGACATTTTGGTGCATTTTTGGTAAAAGACAGAGAAGGAAGTAAACAGAATAAACCCAAAGCTATATATGCATAACCCTTATTGTGAAAGGGGTTCTCTGGCATATTTGTGTGCTTTATGTGTCTTTTGCTGTTTCCCCACACCTAGAAGGCTCTTTTGCAGTGAAGCAACAAATAATTGCTTTTGGGATTTCCACAAATCTTGATTGAGGATTATAGACCTAATTGTTCTTTTAAGAACATCACTGATAAAATGGCCAGGTGGATCTTATGTGTTAATTCAGAGGCAGAAACCCAAACTACCTGTTGCTACATTAGCTGGAACATATTTTGAGTGTCATCTGTTGCTTTGTTTGTTGGCAGGTTCCTGAAAACATAGATCATTTATTACATTTGGGCTAGAGAGTACTCAGATAATAAAATCTTAAAAACAAATACGCAATTTTGATTATGACCCCCAAAGGGTTGTAATCTTTAAGGCAGTAGAAAGAAGGTAGGGAAGACAATGGGAACACTGAACATTACTGCCCCAAGAAAACAACATGATTTTCCAGGTGTTGAAGAATATCTTTGGTATACACCATTGCAAGTCCCTTTGTGTACTACCTACCACCTGTCTGACTGGGAGTGTCTGTTTCATTGAAGGTGGGTCTCTAGTCTTCTTCAGATTTTCTTCTCTACAATGCTAGGGCCTGGGACCAGGACCTTTTACTCAAAAGATATGTGTTGGCTGACTGGGCTCACCTGACAAGAAGAGAATGTAAGCATTTAACCTGGGCTCTATTTAAAGAAGACGTTCTCCTTCGGTGCAGTTGAGTCAGTTCCACCTCATAGTCACCCTGTGTACAACAGAACGAAACACTGCCCGGTCCTGTGCCATTCACAATCGCAGCTATGTTTGAGACCATTTTTGCACCCACTGTGGCAATCCATCTCATTGAGGGTCTTCCTGTTTTTCACTAACCCTCCACTTTACCAAGCATGATATCCTTCTCTAGGGACTGCTCCCTCCCATATCATATCTAAAGTATGTGGGAAGAAGTCTCACCATCCTTGCTTCTAAGGAGAATTCTGGCTCTACTTCTCCCAAGACAGATTTTGTTTCATTCTTCTGGGAGTTCATTGTACAGTCAGTATTATTCGCCAACACCACAGTTGAAAGGCATCAATTTTTCTCATCTTCCTTATTCATTATCCAGTTTTCATGGATATAGGTGGCCATAGACAACACCATGGCTTGTGTCAGGCATACCTTAATCCTTAAAGTGACATCTTTGCTTTTCAACACTTTGAAGAGATCTTTTACAGATTTGTCCACAGGCAGTGCATCTTTTGGTTTAACTGCTTCTTCCGTAGCTGTCGATGTGGATCCAAGTAAGAAGAAATCCTTGACAGCCTCAGACATTTCTCCATTTATCATGATGTTGTTTATTGGTTCACATGTGAGGCTTTGTGTTTTCTTCATGTTGAGGTGTAATGCTGAAAGCAGTAGACTTTGATCTTTGTCAGTGAATACTTCGAGTCCTCTTCACTTTTAGGAAGTGAGGTTGTGTCATCTGCATAACAGAGGTTGTTAATGAGCCTTGCTTCCCTCCTGATGCTGCATTCTTTTCCACATAGTCCCGCTTTTCGGATAACTTGCTCAAATGGAGATTGAATAAATATGGTGAAAGGTACACAGTGATGCTCATCTTTCCTGACATTAAATCATGCAGTATCCCCTTGTGCTGGTAGAATGACCACTTCTTGGTCTAAGTACAGGTTCCTCATGAGCACAATTAGGAGTTTTAGAATTCCCTTTCTTCTCAGTCTTATCCAATGTTTGTTATGATCCACAGTCAAATCCTTTTGCTTAGTTTATAAAGCCCTCTTTCTGCTGTTTGCTTTCAGCCAAAATCCATCGGACATCAACAATGATATCCTTCATTTCATGTCCTTTCCTGAATCTGGCCTAAATTTCAGGCAGTTCCCTGTCCATGTACTGTTAAAATCATTTTAGATTTATCTTTAGCATAATTTTACTTGTATGTAACATTAATGATATTGTTTGGTAATTTCTGCATTCAGCTGAATCACTTTTCTTTGGATAGGCACAAAGATGGATCTCTTCCAGTCAGTGGCTGGGTAGTTCTCCCCCAAATTTCATTTCTTTTTATGGCACTTTAAGTGAAAGTTTACAATCCAAGTCAGTTTTTCATACAAAAATGTATACGCACATTATTATGAGACCCTAACTGTTCTCCCCACAATGTGACAGCACACTCCTTCTCTACACCCTGTATTTCCTGTGTCCATTCAACCAGCTCCTGTCCTCCGCTGCCTTCTCGTCTCACCACGGGACAGATCTTCCAACATAGTCTTACATGTACATTTCAGCTAAGAAGCATACTACTCAGCAGTATCATTTTATGTCTTATAGTCCAGCCTAATCTTTGAAGAGTTGGCTTTGGGAATGGTTTCAGTTTTGGGCTAAAAGAAAGCCTGGAGGTCATGACCTCTGGGTTCCCTCCAGTCTCCTTCAGATCATTAGGTCTGGAATCTTCACTAGAATTTGAGTTCTGCACCCCACTTTACTCCTACTTCATCAGGGACTCTCTGTTTTGTTTCCTGTCAGGGCAGTCCTTGGTGGTAGCCAGGCACCCTCTACTTCTTCTGGTCTCAGGCTGATGGAGTCTCTTCTTTATGTGGCTTTTTCTGTCTCTTGGGCTCATATCTTCCTTGTGTTTTGATGTTCTTCATTCTCCTTTGCTGCAGGTCAGTTGAGACCAATTGATGCATCTTAGATGGCTGCTTACTAGCTGTTAAGACCCCAGATCCCTCTCACCAAAGTGGGATGCAGAGCATTTTTTTAATACACTTTGTTATGCCACTTGACCTAGGTGACCCCTGAAACCATGTTCCCCAGACCCCCACCCCTGCTGCTCTGACCCTCAAAGTCTTTGGTTGTATTCAGGAAACTTCTTAGCTTCTGGTTTTCTCCAGTTGTGCTAACTTCCCCTGTATTATGCATTCTTCTTCCCTTCCCCTAAAATAATTCTTGTCTAGTATCTAATTAGCGAATGCCCCCTTCTTTCCCTCCCTACCCTCATAACAACCGAAGAATGTTTTCTTCTGTGTTTAAACCTTTCCTTGAGTTCTTATGATAGTGGTTTCATACAATATTTATCCTATTGCAACTGATGAGTTGCATTCAGCAAAATGCCTTCCAGTTTCCTCCACGTTATGAGATTTTTCATGGATTCATCTTTATTCTTTAACACTGCGTATTATTCCATTGTGTGAATATAATGTAATACATTTATCCATTCATTCGACGATGGGCACCTTGTTTGTATGTATCTTTTTGCTATTGTAAACAGTGCTGCAGTGAACATGGGTGTGCATATGTCTATTGTGTGAGGGCTCTTATTTCTCTATGATATACTCCAAGGAGTGAGATTGCTGGATTGTATGGCACTTCTATTTCTAGCTTTTTAAGAAAACATCAAATTGATTTCAAAAGTGGTTGTACTGTTTTACGTTCCACCAGTAGTGTGTCAGTGTTCTTGTTTCTCTACAACTTCTCCAACATTTATGATTTTCTGATTTTTGGAATAATGCTAGCCTTGTTGGTGTGAGAGGGCATCTCACTGTAGTTTTGATTTGCATTTCTCCAGTGGCTAATGATGGTGAGCATTTCCTCATGTATCTGTTAGTCCCCTAAATGTCCTCTTTGGTGAAGTGTCTGTTCATATCTTTAGCCCATTTTCTAACGGGGTTATTTGTCTTTTTGTTGTTGAGTTCTTGGAGTATCATGTAGATTTTTAGAGAGTAGATACTGATCAGATTTGTCATAGCCAAAAATATTTCCCCAGTCTGTAGGTTGTCTTTTCACTCATTTGGCGAAGCCTTTAGATGAGCACATGTGTTTGATATTTAGGAGCTCCCAGGTGTCTAGTTTCTCTTTGGATATTTGTACATTGTTAGTCATGTTTTGTATACTGTTCATGCCATGTATTGGGGCTCCTAGTGTTCCTATTTTTTCTTCCATGATCTTCATCATTTTAGATTTTATGTTTAGGTCTTCGATCCATTTTGAGTTAGTTTTTGTGCATCGTGTAAAGTATGGATCTTGTTTCATTTTTTTGCAGATGGGTATCCAGTATGCCACCATCATTTGTTAAATAGACAGACTTTTTCCCGTTTAAGGAACTTTGGGCCATTGTCAAATATCAGCTGTTCATAGGTGGATGAATTTATATCTGGATTCTCAATTCTTTTCCACTGGTCTACATATGTGTTGTTGTACTAGTACCAGGCTGTTTTGACTACTGTTGTGATATAATAGGTTCTAAAATCAGGCATCCCATTTTGTTCTTCTTTTTCAGTAATACTTTACATATCCGGAGCCTCTTCCCTTTCTATATCAAGTTTGTGATTTGTTTCTCCATCTTATTAAAAAATGCCATTGGGTTTTGGATAGGGATTGCATTGTACGTATAGATGGCTTTGGTTGGGTAGAATAGAGATTTTCACAATGCTGATTCTTCTTATTCATAAGCAAAGTATGTTTTTCCACTTATGTAGGTCTCTTTTGGTTTCTTGCAGTAGTGCCTTGTAGTTTTCTTCGTATAGGTCTTTTACGTCTCTGGTTAGGTTTATTTCGAAGTATTTAATCTTCTCGGGGGCTAGTATCGGTTTGGGGATTTCCTCTTCGACATTTGCTTTGTTGGTGTAGAGGAACTGAACTGCTTGGTGTGTTTATCTTGTATCCTGATACTTTGCTGAACTCTTCAATCACTTCCAGTAGTTCGTCTTGTGGATTCTTTAGGGATTTCTGTGTGTAAGATCATATCTGCAAATAGAGGTCATTTTACTCCTTCCTTACCAGTTTGGATGAACTTTATTTATTTTGCTAGCCAAATAGCGATGTTGAATAAGAGCGGAGATAAAGGGCATCCTTGTCTTTTTCCCATTCTCAAGGAAAATTATTTCAAACTGTCTCCATTTAGAAGGATGTCAGCAGTTTGCTTTGCATAAGTGCAATTTTTATGTTGAGGAATATCCCTTCTATTCCTATTTTGCTGAGAGTTTTATCATGAATGGGTGTTGGATTTCCTCAAATGCCTTTTCTGTATCAATTGTGGAGATGGTATTGTTCTTGTCTTTTATTTATGTGATGGATTACACTGATTGTTTTTCTAACGTTAAACCATCACTGTATACCTAGTATGAAGCCCACTTGGTCATGATGAATCATTTATTTGATATGTTTTTCAATTGTATTGGCTAGGATTTTATTGAGAATATTTGCATCTAAGTTAATGAGGGATATTGGTCTGTAATTTTTTTTTCTTTTTTTGTGATGTCTTTACCTGGTTTTTGTATAAAGGGTTATGCTGGCTTAAAAGAATGAGTTTGGGAGCATTTCATCCTTTTCTATGTTCTGAAATACCTTTAGTAGAAGTCGTATTATTATTCTCTGAAAGTCTGATAGAATTATCCAGTGAAATTGTCAGGGTAGTGGCTCTGCTTTTTTGTTGTTCTTGGGAGTTTTTAAACTACCTTTTCAATATCTTCTTTTGATATAGATTTATGTAGTTGCTCTACCTATGTGTTAGTTTAGGTTGTTGTTGTTGTCGTTAGGTGCTGTCAAGTCGGTTCCGACTCATAGCGACCCTATGCACACCAGGACAAATCACTGCCCTGTCCTGAGCCATCCTCACAGTCGTTGTTATGCTTGAGCTCATTGTTGCAGTCATTGTGCCAACTCACGTCGTTGAGGGTCTTCCTCTTTTCAGCTGACCCTGTACTCTGCCAAGCATGATGTCCTTCTCCAGGGACTGATCCCTCCTGACAACATGTCCAAAGTATGTAAGACGCAGTCTCACCATCCTTGCCTCTAAGGAGCATTCTGGCTGTACCTCTTCTAAGACAGATTTGTTCATCTATCTAACAAATCTGTCTTAGTTTAGGTAGGTAATGTGTTTTTAGAAATTCGTCCATTTCCTCTGTTTTCAAATTTGTTCAGGACAATTTTTCATAGTGCTTTGTTATGATTCTTTTAATATCACTTCGTTCTGTTGTGATATCACCTGTCTCATTTCTTATTCAGGTTTTGTGCATCCTCTCCTGTTTTTCTTCTGTCAGCTTGGCCAGTCCTTTATCATTTTGTTGCTCTTTTTAAAGAACCAGCTTTTGTTTTTGTTAACTCTTTGTTTTTCTGGTCTCTGTTTCATTTAATTCTGCTCTTATTTTTATTACTTGCTTTCTTCTTCTGAGGGCTGCTTTTGCTGATCACTATTTTTTGAGTAGTAGGCATAATCCTTTGATTTTGGCCCTTTCTTCTTTTTGGAAGTGTGCTTGTGATGTTACAAATTGATCTCTGAGAACTGCTTTTGCTGTGTCCTAAAGGTTCTCCAAGAAAGTGTTTTCGTTCTCATTTGATTCTATGAATTTCTTTATTTTGTCTTTAATTTCTTCTATAACCCTGTAGTCTTTAGCAAGATGCTGTTCAGTTTCTATGTGTTTGATTTTTTCCTTGCTTTTTCAGTTATTGATTTCTACATTTATGGCTTTAATTCAGAAAAGCTGCTTTGTAATATTTCAATGTTTTGCATTCTGTTAAGGCTTGCTTTATGGGCTAATACGTGGTCTATTCCAGAGCATGTACCATGTGCATTGGAAAAGAAAAGTATACTTGGCTGCTGTTGGGTGGAGTGTTCTGTATATGTTTATGAGGTCAGGTCGGTTGATTGAGGCATTTAGATCTTCCATGTTGTTGTTGAGCTGCTTTCTGGATGTTCTGTCCTTCACTGAAAATGGTGTGTTGAAGTCTCCTACTAGTATTGTGGAGATTTCTGTCTCTCTTCGTTGCTGTTAGAGTTTGTTTTATGTATTTTAGAACCCTTTTTTTGGGTGCATAAGTATTTATTATGGTTATATCCTATTGGCATATTGACCATCTAATCATTATATAGTGTCCTTATCTTTTGCAATAGATTTTACTTTAAAGTCTATTTTGTCAGAAATTAATATTGCTAGTTCTGGTCTCTTTTGATTGTTCTTTACTTGATACATATATTTTTTCCATCCTTTGAGTTTTAGTTTATGT
This sequence comes from Loxodonta africana, assembly GCF_030014295.1. NCBI lineage: Eukaryota > Metazoa > Chordata > Mammalia > Proboscidea > Elephantidae > Loxodonta > Loxodonta africana. Next base: position 473,538 of record NW_026974888.1, read on the forward strand.
CTTTAAGGTGTGTCTCCTGTAGGCAGCGAATAGATGGAACATTTTTATTTATTTTATTTATTTATTTTAATCCACTCTCTGTCTCTTTATTGGTGCATTTGGTCCATTTGCATTCAGCATAATTATGGATAGGTATGAATTTAGTGCTATCATTTTGATGTCTTTGTGAGTGTGTTGTTGACAGTTTCTTTTTTCTAGTTAGTTTTCTGTGTCAAACAGTTTTTCTGTATGTTTTGTCTTTTCGTTTTTTACATTGTTGTTGCTTTTGTATTTGCTGAGTCTTTATGTTTTTCTTGTTTTTTATTTTGATGTTTAGGATTCTTAGTTTCCTTTGTGGTTGCCGTTATATTTTCCCCTACTTTTCTAAACCAATCTTAGTTATCGATACCACCTCGACTTCCTCTCTGTATGAAAGATACATGACTATAGTCCCTCTTTTCTGATTTAATGTTGTCATCTTTTACAAAATGGCATCGCTGTTTCCCTCTTTTGAGCATTTTAGCTTTGATTTATTTTTGTAATTTCCCTATCTGGGTTCATATCTTGTTGCTCTCTCCTGTGTTCTAGTCCTGGATTGTTATCTGATGTTATTGATTTCCTAACTGGATGACTCCCTTTAGTATTTCCTGAAATGTTGATTTGGTTTTCAAATTCCCTAAACCTCCGTTTGTCTGAAAATGTCCTAATTTTGTCTTCATATTTGAGAAACAGTTTTGCTTGGTATATAATTCTTGGCTGGCAATTTTATTTTTTCCTTTAAGTCTTTAAATATGTTGTTTCATTGCTTTCTGGTCTGCTTGGTTTCCTCTGAGTACTCTGAGCTTAGTCTTATTGACCCTCTTCTGTAGTTGACTTTTCGTGTATCCCTAGCTGCTCTTAAAATTCTCTCTTTATCTTTGGTTTTGGCAAGTTTGATTATAATATGTTTTGGTGACTTTCTTTTAAGACCTACCTTATGTGGAGTTCAATGAGCATCTTCAATAGATAACTTCTTCTCTTTCATGATATCAGGGAAGTTTTCTGCCAACAAATCTTCAACAATTTTCTCTCTCTATTTTCTGTTATCCCACCCTTTCTGGTACTACAATCACTCGCAGGTTATTTCTTTTGATACAATCCTACATAATTCTTAGGGTTTCTTCATTTTCTAAAAATTCTTTTACCTGATTTTTCCACAAATATGTTGGTGTTAAGTGCTTTATCTTCAGTCTCGCTAACTCTGACTTACATTTACTTGCTTCTGCTCCTATCACTATTGAACTAATTATGAAATTTTATTGTTAATTTTCTGAATTCCTGATTGCTGTCTCTCTGTGCATTCTTGCAGCCTATTAAGTTTGACATTATGCTCTTCTCTAATCGTCTTAATTTCCTCTAATTCTATGTCTGTGTGTTCCTTGGATTATTTTGGATGTTGCCTGATTTCCTTCTTGACTGCTTGTAGAACTGCATTTATTAATCTTTTGTATTCTACCCCTGGTAATTCCAGGAAATTCTCTTCATCTGGAAGATTTCTTGATTCTTTGTTTTTGGAGCTTGCTGAAGCCATCATGGTCTGCCTCTTCATGTTGTTTGATATTGACTGTTGTCTCCAAGCCATCAATAAGTTATTGTATTTATTTATTTTATGTTTGCTTACTGTGTCCTAACTTCTTGTTTTGTCTTGTTTTGACATGCCAGAATAGGCTGCTTGAGTGAATAGTTTGATTATTGGTGCCTTTGAAGCTCTAACATCCTGTTACCAGTTAGTTAGATCTTTCACTAGGTTTGCGATTCTTGGAATTCATTTCTTTTCGTGTATGGATTCAGCTCAGGTGTCCAGATAGTAGGTCACCAAGTTTGTGGAGCAAGTTCTCACCTACAGTCTTAGACAAGCAGGTGTGATTGGTGTAGGCACAGGTATTTGGCTGCAGTAAGGTGTCACACACTAAGAAAAGCTGGTGACTGACAATCGCCCCTGCATGTCTGTTAGGAATGCATATTCCTATTCCCTAGAGTGCCTAGGTGGGTGTGTTTTCCAGCCCAACTATAGGCACTCAGTGCTGTTTCCTGTATGCCTGGGAGGCACCACTTATCCTTGGACCCTGTCATTGTAGTGGCTAGATGGTCTGGGTGAAGCCACCAGTTCTCATGCTCCTGATGTGTGTAGGTGAGGACCCCACTTAATAGGCAGAGCAGTGTCAAATGTCACAAACCTGCCTCTGCACCATATAGCTGAAACAGTTGAAGTTAGACTTCAGGTATATACCTTGTTGTACTGTGATAATGAGGGCATAGGCTGTTGAAAAGGACCCACATAGGTCTATGCAGGAATGAAAGGCATTGAAAGTCTGCGGACTGCTTATGCCTGTGCCTAGGCAAATGAGCTGTTTCTCCCCTGAGTTCCCAGCTTAGGGGACTCAGCAGATTATTTTTCCCCCGTTTGTTAATTTGTTCCTTCTCTAAGGCTGGGAGGATGACTCAGGGCATGTGACAGTTCCTTCTTCCATCCCAGGGGAAGCATCTACCACTGAAGACAGCTTTGTATCTGTGCAGAACAGGGAGGGGTCAGTCAAGAGATATTTTTTTTCCAAAGGGCTGTTTTTTGGTCCACATTGTACATTGGGGGCAAGTTCTTATCATTTTCTGGGAGCAGTGGTTTTTGCTGATTCTGTCACATGAGTGGACTCTCCGCCACTAGGTCTCTGCCGACTTGGAAAACATGTCCCAAATGCCACTCCTTGCCTCACTGCACTCAGGCCATCAGATCTGGCTTGTAGGCTGCTGGTTCCCACCAGATCAGGTCTGGTATCTCCTTGCTGCTTCTGTGCTGTTTCTCCGTCACCATGCCTCTCAGTCTGATTCCTCAACTTTGCCTTTGAAATTCAGGGTCCCTAGATTGTCATAGATAATTGATTCAATTTTTTCAGGCCTTTGCTGTAAGAGTGACCACAGGATTCATCTGACTACTCCAGCATCTCGGCCCCCACCTCTCTCCAAAGTTCTTGACATAGACAAGTGGGAACCTCCAGTGCGTCATCAATTTGTTGAAACACCTGCACTGGTATTCTGACACTTCCTGGAAGCTTGTTTCTTCACAAATGTGTAGCTTCAACTTCTTCATTGAATATCTTTAGTTTCTTGATCATATACCAACCCCCAAAATGTTTGAATATTGGCCAGTTCTTTTTGGTACAGTGACTGTATGTTCCCTCCATCTTCTTTTGGTTCTTCCTGCATCGTTCAATGTTCTGCCTCTGGAATCCTTCAAGATTTGCTAGAAATGGAAATACCATAGGAACTAGCAAATAAGAAGAAAAGATGGAGCAATCAACAATAAGTGGTAAAAATCCTTGCAGAAGTCTACTGCATTGTGAGTGACAGCACCTCCTGGGGGGCTTGATCAAAAGGAGAAAACTGCGGAAGCTAGAAATCCATGTAGAGACTAAAAATGGAAAACTGAGGACATTTCTGCCAAGTCTGGAGAATATGGAGAAACCTGGTATCATGGAGCAAGTGTTTTAAGACAATAAGAAACCTAAACCTTAGAGTTAACAACTAGCTAGTTTCTTTAAGTTAATTTGTAATGAGCCCTATTAGACTTGCTCTGCATTCCACATAAGTTGGGTTATTTAGGCATTGACCCCTCAGACCTTCGTCGTTTGTCTTCTTAGCCAAACACAGTTCTGAGGAAGAAAGGACTTCAAGAGACATTTTGATGAATATCTGAAAGACTTATCGAAACCTCTTGGATTTCCCTGACTTTCTTTGTTCCTCGGACTGTAAGGACTCCGTATTGCTTCACCTTTTGTACAATACACGTTCTCACGCTGTTTGTTATCCGATTCACGAATTGTATGATCAAATAATAAATCCCTAGCACTATTTTGAACTTTATTTGCATCCTAAGCAATTCTTTTAGATAAAAAAAAAAACACTAATTTGATGATATTTTGAAGAGGACATGCAATGCACTCATTCTTGCTATCACCAAATGATTTAACAAATGAACATTTTAGTTAAATGATCTTGAATTTTCATTTCTAATGTGCTTAATGTTTATAGTTGCCCTCCCACTCCCTCAACGAACTCACAAACTCTTTAATGTCTCTGAAGCTTGAAGAGTGCCAAGGAATTTTGAAAAAAAATAAGTATATGATTGAATAAAACAAATATTGTTTTGAAAAAACACCTAGTCATTTTCTGGGGCTGGGGAAGAAAAGTCTGTACGTGGTTGTATTCCTCTGAAACTGTTTCTTCTCAGCATAGTCTCAACCCCTATCAAATTTCATAACTTTTAAGGAAAGTAATTTAGTTCTATTACATACACGAAATTGAAGGGTGGATTTTTTCATTGTGATTTTTGTCTTTTGATTTAAAATTTCACCACCATAGACAGTGCTTGTTTATGGTTCATTTATTTTCTGATAACTGTATTATCAAAAACCAAACTTAATGCTGACATCATGTTGATTCTAACTCATAGCAACCCTAATGGACAAAGCAGAATTGACCCATACGGTGTCTAAGGCTATTATCTTTTTGCACACGGACTACTTCTGTGGAATGGCTGGCAAGTTTGACATGCCAACTTTTCAGTTAGCATCCAGAAAACTGTAGTAAGAAATCATTTTTTCTTATTTTAAACCTCATCAATGTCCACATTATTTATCCTGTTTTCTTTTATCTCTTTAAAGTTATTCACTCTGTTGTGAGGAATTCTCTCTTCAAAAGTTTCCCTGGGGCTCCACTGGCAAACCTCAGGCCTCAAAGTGTATGGTATGCTGAGGCCTGATCCTAAAACCCTTCCTTCTCTGAGGCTAATTGTCAAAAAGGATATGGAAATCTCAGATAATTTATATATATTTAAATTAACATAGGTATTTTGGAAGACAAAAGAAACTTTAATAGCTCAGGTTATTTTCAGAAACCAATTTCTTTTCTTTTTTCTTTATTATGCTTTTGGTGTGATGGTTAAGGTTTGTGTCAGCTTGGCTGTGTCATGATTCTCAGTGGTTTAGGAGTTCTGTAAGTATACAGTTCGGTAGTTTTGTAATGACATATTTTGAGGGTTATATAAGGATGTATTTATCCTCCATGATGTCATCTGATGTGATCAGGAAATCAGTTGTAAGGAGAGTTTCTTTGGGTGATGTGGCATGCATCCAATGTATGTATGGACATTCTGGCAAAGCTCACATTGTAGCTCTGGATTCTGCATACAGCTCATTATCCTCTGATGCCCAGTTCTTGGGATTTAAGCCAGCAGCCTACTTACTATATTGCCTGCAGATCTTGGATTTGTCATCTTCCACAGTGCATAAACCACCAGACTGTTGTCTGACCTGCTAACCCTGGACTCATTGACCCCTGCAGCTATGAGAGTCAGGAGAAGCCTATAGCCTGAATGTTCAAATACTGCCAGCTTCTAAAATTGCATGAGCCATTTAAAATAAATAGATAAATATAATAAACATCAAAAACTAATAGACACATAATAGTTTTCAGTGCTGACAGGTCTTAAAGGTGCTGATGGCTCTAACCCCAATAGTAAAAAGTATGCTGCTAATCCATGGAGTAAGGTGGCCATATTAACAGTCAAAATATTACCAATAGATCAAGTGATATTAGAAGTGAGGCTATGGGTGATTGCATGTTTGATGCTCTTCTGCAGTTTGTCAGAATGAGGAGTATAGGCAAGCTAGGTGACTGGTCTTACTTTAAAAAGGCAAAGTGCTGAAAAAAGAGACAAGATCAGGGCTTCAGAATCACAGCTCAAGCGCCATATAAAAAATCTGAAAGTTGCCGTGTGTGCCCTAAAGGAAAGTCATAGTTCTTATAGCAACAGTGTTGATACGCTGGAAAACCAAACCCAGGGTCATATTGTAAAAGTGACTGATTTACAAGGCCAGCTGAATTCCCAGCCTTCAATGGTGTCTAAAGTGAGGACAATGATTCCGAAGAAATAGTGCCCTGCAACTTGGAATGGGGACGTATGGGCACATAATCAGGAAGTTGTAGACATGGAACCCCTAAATTCCATTGAATCGCTTCTGCCTACAAAGCCAACCCTGTCACTCCCATCTAAAGACATTACTCAATTTTTGTCTGCTAAACCACCTACCCCAGTAAAATCGTTAGCCCCTAAACCCCTATCTGATTATATTAACCCGGCTGTGTCTGAAAAGCCTTTGTCTGAGGTATCAACTGGGGCAGCATCTGAGACATGGCCTGGGACATTGCCTGAGGTACATGCCTTGCATGACATTGATGAATGTTCCCAAGACTCACACTAGCCACCCATTTTTATTTCTAGACCTATAGCTAGGCTTATGTCCCTGTCAGCCTCAAAGGTGAGGTATAAAATGTGACCCAGGAGGAGGTACGCCACACTCCAAAAGAACTGTTTGGTTTTTCTAATATGTACAAGCAGAAACTTGGAGAATAAGTGTGAGAATGGCTACCAAGGTTTGGGATAAGGTACAAGGAACATAAAGTTGGATCAGTCTGAGTTTATTGATATGGACCCTCTAAGCGCAGATTCTTCATTCAATGTTTCAGCTCAGAAGTTAGGAAAGGATCTAATAGTTTATTTAATCAGTTTCTGAAGCATGGATTATGGGGTGACCTACAATAAATCAAGCTGAAGTATCAGACCCGCCTTAGTATCCTAGAGAAGAGGGTATCCAAAAGTTTAGGGAAATAGGCAAATTAGAATAGACTTATCAGATTTATCAATGGATTCATCCAGAGACAAACATGGAGTGCCCAGAGAACGCACCTTTTATCACGAATGTGAGAAAAAATTTTGTCACAAGACGCCAGGATCCATGAAGACTGCTGTGATTCCTGTTTTATGTCAGTAAGATTTGACATGGGAATTGCCCTAACTGAATTAAGACTCCTAAATAGTATGGAGCTGATTGGACCCCGTGGTGGTAGCAGCCGAAAGGTGGGTATGGTTTTCGTAATGGACAGCAGAGTGAAAGTAGTCATCAGAATAATCTGACTCCTATGGAGTATGGTGTTGGCTAGTCATGGTGACCTTAAGAGTGAAAAACATAGGAAATTACTAAATATTTACTTGATCTGTGCAAGCAGATGAATTCTAAGTCAAGGTAACAGCAATCTAACTCAAATATCCAGAATAGAGAGTCACAGCTCCTCAATTCATTCCCAGATTGAGCGAGTTTAAAGGCTCACAATCCCTTGAATGAAGGGAGGTGAGATCCCCTCGAGGAAGGACTCCAGTACATTGACAAAAATGTATGCTGAAATTCTTCCAGCCTTCCCCAAAGGGATCTGTGGCCTTTGAGGGAGTGACTTTTTGTTGGAGAAAAGAAAGTAACGAGGCTTTTCAGGGATTCATGGATACTGACACTAACTCCAGGAGACCCAAAACATCAGTGTGGCTCACCAGTCAGAGTGCGGGTGTATGGAGGTCAGGTTATTAATGGAATCTTAGCGCATGTCTATCTCACAGTAGTTCCAGTGGTTCCCTGAACTCATCCTGTAGTGATTTTCCCAGTTCCAGAATGCATAATTGGAAGAGATACACCCAACAACTGGCAGCACCTCCACATTGGATCCTGACAAGTGGAGCGGGGCTATTATGGTAGGAGAAGCCAAGTGGAAACCATTAGAACTGGCCCTACGTAGGAAAATAGTAAATTGAAAGCAATACTGCATTCCTGGAGGGGTTGTGAAGATTACAGCCACTATCTGATATTAAGAAATAGTTTTTGGCTTGTTATTCATCCTTAGCTCATTCATGGGCCACCAAGTCACCATGTGGCCTGAGCTGCACATCATGAACTGGGTGTTGCCTGACACAGAGAGCTTTAAAGTTGTACATGCACAGCAGTACTCCATCACTAAATGGAAATGGTATATACAAGGTCAGGTCAGAGAACGACCAGAAGGCACAAGTGGCATGAGGAAGTGACCCATATGCCCATGGTGTCCACTCCTGGCTATAACCTTACATTTCCCAGTCTACACTTATGGCCTCACGGGGAGTTCCTTATGTTCAGTTGACTAAGGAAGAGAACACTTGTGCCTAGTTACAGATGATTCTGTGTAGGCACCACTAGAAAGTAGACAGCAGCAGAACTACAGTCCCCTTCTGGGACCTCCCTGAAGGGCAGTGGTGCAGGGGAATCCTCCAAATGGACAGAACTTTGAGCAGTTCACCTGGTTGTTCACTTTGCTTGGAAGGAGAAATGGCCAGTTGTGTGACTGTATACTGATTTGTGGAAGATTTTTTGGCTGGATGGTCAGGGACTTTGAAGGAACATGATTGGATGACTGGAGACAAGAAAGTATGGGGAACAGGTTTGTGGATAGAGCTCTATGAGTGGACCAAAGAAGTAACGACATTCATGTCCCATGTGAATTCCCACCCAAGGGTGACCTCAGCAGAGGATGATTTTAACAGCCAGTTGGGTAGGATGACGCGTTCTTTGGAAACAAGTCGTCCTCTTTCCCGAGCCACTCCCATCCTTGCTCAATTAGCTCATGAATAAAGTGGCCACGGTGGCAGAGGTGGAGGTGTGGATTTTCACTCACCAAGGATGACTTAGATACTGCCACTGCTGAGTGTCCAGTCTACCAGCAACAGACACCAACACCAATTCCCTGATATGGCACCATCTCTTGAGGTGATTAGCCAGAAACCTGATGACAAGTGTTTACATTGGAGTACTTCCATCATGGAAAGGGTAGCATTTTATTCCTACCAGAATAGACACATATCTGATATGGGTTTGCTTTCCCTGCATGCAATGCTTCTGCCAAAACTACCACCCATAGACTTACAGGATGCCTTATCCACTCTCATGGTATCCCACACAGCATTACCTTGGATCAAAGGACTCACTTCAAGTGAATGAAGTTGGTCAGTGGGCCCATGCTCATGGAATTCACTGGTCTTACCATGTCCCCCATCACTGTGAAGCAGCCGCTCTGATAGAATGGTCGGACAGCCTCCTGAAGACACAATTATGGGGCAAGCTGGGTGTCGATACCTTGTAGGGTTGGGGGAATGTTCTCTAGGAGGCTATATATACTTTAAACCAACCCCCAATATATGGTGCTTTTTCCTCCATAGCTCCAATTCATGGGTCCAGGATCAAGGGGTAGGAATGGGAGTGGCATCACTCATTATTACCCCTTGTCTTGGATTGAATTGTGTCCCCTGAAAATATCTGTCAACTTGGCTGGGCCACAAGTCCCAGTATTGTGTGACTGTTTGCCATTTTATGTTATTTTCCTATGTGTTGTAAATCCTGTCACTATGATGAAATGAGATGGATTAATGACAGTTATATTGATGAGATCTACAACATCAGATAGTGTCTTAAGCCAATTTCTTTGATGTATAAAAGAGAGAAGCGAGCAGAGAGACAAGGGGACCTCATACCACCAAGAAAGCACCACCAGGAGCAGAGTATGTCCTTTGGAACTGAGTTTCCTGTGCTGGGATGCTCCCAGAACAAGTGAAGATTGATGACAAGGACCTTCTTCCAGAGCAGACAGAGAGAGAAAACCTTCCCCTGGAGCTGACACCCTGAATTTGGACTTCTAGCCAACTAGACTGTGAGAAAATAAATATCTGTTTCCTAAAGCCATCCAATTGTGCTATTTCTGTCACAGCAGCACTAGATGACTAAGACGCCCCTAGTGACTCACTAGCAAAATTTTCACTTCCTGTTTCCACTACCTTGTGCTCTGGTGGTCTAGAGCACATAGTTCCAAAGGGAGGAATATTCCCACCTGGAGACACATCATTGAAATGGAAGCTAAAAATGCTACCTGCTATGCAGGACCAGCTTAACATTAGGAAAAAACCTGATGTAATCCATCACAGAAATAAAACAAAAGGCAAGAACCACATGATCTTATCAATTGGGGCACAAAAGGTATTTTAAAAAGTCCAACACCCATTCACAATAAAAATTCTCAGCAAAATAGGAATAGAAGGAAAATTCCTCAACATAATAAAGGGCATTTACACAAAGCCAGCAGCCAACATCATCCTAAATGGAGAGAGTCTGAAAGCATTCCCCTTGAGAATGGGAACCAGACAAGGACATCCTTTAATACCACTCTTATTCAACATTGTGCTGGAGGTCCTACCAGAGAAATTAGCCTAGATAAAGAAATAAACAGCATCCAGATTGGTAAGGCAGAAGTCAAAGTATCTCTGTTTGCAGATGACATGACCTTATACTCAGAAAACCATAAGGGATCCTCGAGAAAACTACTAAAACTAGTAGAAGAGTTCAGCCATGTATCAGGATAAAAGTTAAATGTACAAAATCGGTTGGATTCCTCTACACAAACAAAGAGAACATTGAAGAAGAAACCACCAAATCAAAACCATTTAGAGTAGCCTCCAAGAAGATAAAACTCTTAGGAATAAATGTTATCACAGAAATAGAAGGCAGACAAAGAAAACTAGAAGAAATTACTGCAAGAAACATAGGTGGAAAAACACACCTTGTTCATGGATAGGAAGACTCAACACTGTAAAAATGTCTATTGTACAAAAAACGATCAATAGATACAAGGCAATTACAATCCAAATTCCAAAGGCATTTTTTAATGAGATGGAGAAACAAATTGCCAGCTTCATATGGAAGAGAAAGAGGCCCCAAATAAGTAAAGTATTACTGAAAAAGAGCAGAGTCGGAGGCCTCACACTACCTGATTTTAGAACATATTATACTACCACAGTAGTCAATACACTTGATCCACATTTGAGCAACTGATATATCACAAAGGCTCACAATCAGTTAAGCGGGGGAAGAGACAGTCTCTTTAACAAATGGTGCTGGCATAACTGCATATCCATCTGCAAAAAAATGAAACAAGAGCCAGACCTTACACTATGCACAAAAACTAACTCAAAATGGATCAATCACCCAAATATAAATGCTAAAATGATGAAGATCATGGAAGAAAAAAATAGGGACAATACTAGGAGCCTTCATACATGGCAGGAACAGTATACAAGACATTACTAACAATGCACAAACACCAGAAGAGAAACTAGATAACTGGGAGCTCCTAAAAATCAAACACCTATACTCATCAAAAGATTTTGCCAAAAGAGTGAAAAGATTATCTACAGACTGGGAAAAAATTTTTAGCTATGACATTTCCTGTTAACATCTGATCTCAAAAATTTACATAATACTGTAAAAGCTCAACAACAAAAAGGTAAATAACTCAGTTAACAATTGGGCAAATGATACGAACAGGAACTTCACCAAAGAAGACATTCAAGCAGCTAACAGATCATGATCATTGGCCATTAAAAATTAGAGAAATATAAATGAAAACTACAATGAGATACCACCTCACTCCAACATGCCTGGTATTAATCCCCCCCCCCGAAAAAAAAAAAAACAAAAACAAAGGAGAGCTTGTGGAGAGACTGGAACACTTGTACGCTGCTGGTGGGAATGTAAAATGCTATAACTGCTTCTTAAAAAGGTTTGGTGGGAACGAAAAATGGTATAATTATTTTGGAAATAGATTTGGTGCTTCCTTAAAAAGGTAGAAATAGAAATACCATATGTTCCAGCAATCCCACTTCTGGGAATATATGCCAGAGGAATAAGAGCCTTTACACCAACAGATATATGCACACCCATGTTAATTGCAGCAGTGTTTACAATAGCAAAAAGTTGGAAATAACCAAGATGCCCAAAAACAGATGAATGGATAAATAAATTATGGTATATTCACACAATGGAATAGTATGCATTGATGAAGTACAATGATGAATCCATGAAACATTTCACAATATGGAGTAATCTGGAAGGCATTATTCTGAGTGAAATTAGTTGCAAAAAGACAAATATTGTATGAGACCACTATTATATGATCTCAAGAAATAGTTTAAACACAGAATAAAATATGCTTTGAAGGTTACAAGGTGGGGAGGACAGAGAAAGAGGTGTATTCACTAATTCTATAGTAGACAAGAACTCTTTCAGGTGAAGTGAAAGAAAACACAATACAGGAGAGGTAAGCACAACTTGACTAAAACGAAAGCAAAGAAGTGTTCTGAATAAACCGAATTCTTCCAATGCCAGAGTAGCAGGGATGAGCATCTGGGGACCATGGTTTCAGGGGGCTTCTAGGTCAATTGGCATAATAAAATCTATTAAGGAATCATTCTGCATCCCACTTTGGTGAGTGGCGTCTGGGGTCTTAAACGCTACCAAACTGCTGCCTAAGATGCATCAATTGGTCTCAAACCACCTGGAGCAAAGGAGAATGAAGAACACCAAAGACACAAGGTAATTATCAGCCCAAGAGACAGAAAGGGCCACACAAGTCAGAGACTCCATCATCCTGAGACCAGAAGAACTAGACGGTGCCTGGCTACAATTGATGACTGCCCTGACAGGAAACACAACAGAGAATCCCTGATGGAGCAGAACAGTGGGTTGCAGGCCTCAGATTCTCATAAAAAAGACCATACTTAATGGTCTGATTGAGACCAGAAGGACCCCAGAGGCCATGGTCCCCAGACCTGTTAGCCCAAGTCTGGAACAATTCCCAAAGACAACTCTTAAGACAGGGATTGGACTGGACTATAACATGGAAGATGAGGTGTGAGCTTCATGGCTCAAGTAGACACATGAAACTGTGTGGGCAGCTTCTGTGTGGCGGGAAGATGAGATGGCATAGGAGGACAGAAGCTGGCTGAATAGACACAGGGAATACAGGGTGGAAGTAAGAAGTGTGCTGTCTCATTAGGGTGAGAGCAGCTAGGAGTACAAAGCCAGATGCATATAAATTTTGTATGAGAGACTGACTTGATTTGTAAATTTTCACAATGAAAAAAAAAAATGCCACCTGCCACTTTGGGGTCCTTATGCCTCTAGATCAACAGGCAAAGAAGGGAATTACCATACTGGCTGATGTGATTTATCCTTGTTACCAAGAGGAAATAGGATTGATATTACATAAAGGAGGTGAAAATGAGTATGTCTGGAATGCAGGACATCCCTTAGGGTGTCTTTTAGTACTATCATGCCCCATGATTAAAGTCAATGAAAAACTACAGCAACACAATTCTGACATGACTACTCATGACCAGGACCCTTCAGGAATGAAAGTTTGGGTCACCCACCAGGCAAAGAAACACGACTAGGTGAGGTGCTTGCTGAGGCCAAAAGGAATATGGAATGGGTTGTGGAAGAAGGTAGTCCTAAATACCAGTTATGACCATGTGACCAGTTGCAGACAGCAGACTGTCATGAGGATATGTGCTTTGCATGTGTTCATCAATTTTTTTTTCACTTATAAAATATAAGATGTAAATAGTGCTAGTGCATTTTTGGTTGTATCTGTATTCACTGTATGATGTTAGGTGCAACTGTATCTTTATGATTGTGTTTATTCAGTGATTATGTAAGGCTTAAGGAGATGTGTACAGGTGCCAAGTTGATAAAGGGTGGATGGTGATGGTTAAGGTTGTGTGTCAACTTGACTGGACCGTGATTATCAGTGGTTTGGCAGTTACATTTTGGCTGTCATATAATGTCGTGAGTGTTTCCGTGATGAGATCTGATATACATAATCACCTCCGTGATGGCATCTGCTGTGAGTAGCCAATCAGTTGAAAGGGAATTTCCTTGGACATGTGGCCTGCATCGAGCCGGCAAAGCTCATTGGCTTTTGCTCCCTCTGGATCCTGCAGCTGGCTTCTTGGGCAAGGAGCTTACCTGCAGCCTTATCTGCTCGTCTTGAGATTCATTGTTCTTCACAACCTGTGAGAAACAGTCTTGCTGTCCATCTTGCCAATCCTGGTTTCACCAGCCCCTGTGGCTACATGAATCAGAAACCACTATCCTGATCAGTGGACTTGGGATGATCCAGCCTCTACAAGGATGTAATCATTTCCTTGATGTAAATCTCTCTACATATATTTATATGCTTTTCTGGTTTTGCTTTTCTAGAGAACCCAGCCTAAGACATAAAAAAAAAAAAAAAAAAAAGACATAGGCTTTATCAATTTCGAGACTTTAGCCAGTACTGCTTAAATGTAAGGGAGGCCCAGTTTCCTTGAGGAAGGACTCCCCTCCGTGGCCAAAAAATATAATTCTAATTTTCCTTCCAGCTTTCCAAAGAAATAAACAATGACTTTTTTGTTTGTTTCTTACAATGGTGACTGCTCTTGAGGTAAAGGAAATAATCAGACTTTTCTGGAATTACTGGATACCGACCCTAAACTGACACTAATCCCAGAAGATCTAAACATTACTGTGGGCCAACACACAGAGTAGCACACTATGTAGATAAGATTATAATGAAATCTTAGTTCAGGGTCCAAGAACCCATCCTGTAGTGATTTTCCATGTTTCATGATTCATAATTGGAATAGATATACTCAACCACTAGCGGAACCCTCACAGTGGATCCTTGACAAGTGGAGTAAGGGTTATTATGTTAGGAAAAACAATGTGGAAGTCATGAGAACTACTTCTACTTGGAAAATAGTAAAATGAAAGCAATGTTCCATTCCTGCATGAACTGAGAAAATTACTGCCTCTGTCAAGGACTTAAAGGGTGCAGGGCTGTAGATTCCCACCACATCCCTATAAAATACACCTATTAAGACTATGCAAAAAGAGATGAATTTTGGAGAATGACAGTGGGTTAACTTAAACTTATTCAAGTGGTGACTGAAATTGCAGGTGCTATTCCAGATGTGCTTTCATTGCTTGAACAAATTCATACATTTCCTGATGCCTGGTATGCAGCTATTGATTTGGCTAATACATTTTTCCCCCTTAAGAAGAGACACCAGAAGCAGTTTGCCTTCCATTGGTAGGGCCAGCAATACACCTTCCCTGTCCTACCTCAGCCCTATAGCAACTCTCCAGCCCCACGTCATAAATTAGTCTGCAGGGATCTTGACTGCCTTCCCATTGCACGATATGTCATACTGGTCCATTACATTGATGACATTTTTCTGACTGGGCCCAGTAAGGAAGAAGTGTCAATGGCTACGGACTTATTGGTGAAACATCTGCTTCGTAGAGGCTGGGAAATTTGTTCCACAAAAGTTCAGACCCTTTCCACCTCAGTGAAATTCCTAGGAGTCCTCGGTTGTGGGACATGTTGAGATATTCCTTCAGAAGTGAAGGATAAGTTGTCAAACCTGGTCCCTCATACAATTAAAAGAAAGGACAACACATAGTGGGCCTTTTTGGATTTTTTCAGGAAATATATATCTAATTTGGGTGTGTTACTCTGGCCTATTTATCAAGAGACTCTAAAACCTCCTAGTTTTGAGTAGGGCCACACAAAGAGAATTTTCTGCAAAAGGTTCAGGATGCGATGCAAGCGGCTCAGCGACTTGGGTCATATGATCTGGCTGATCTAATGGTACTTGAAGTGTCAGTGGCAGATAGAAAGGTTGTTTGGAATCTTTGGCCAGCCCATATTAGAGAATTAGAGCACAGTCCCTTAGGATTTTGAAGCAAAGCACAGACATCCTCTGCAGATAAACACTTTTCATTTAAGGACAGGTTTTAGCTCATGTCCTTATGGGAGTTTGTTATGGTCACTTGATTAAGTTAGGGAAAACTCGTGCCTGGTTTACAGATGTTTCTGCCCAATATGCACATGGCTAGAGCACTACAACCCCTTTCTGGGACCTCCCTGAAGAACAGTGTGAGGGAAAATCCTCCAAAGGACAGGGCTTTGAGCAGTGCACTTTGCTCGGAAGGAGAAACGGCAAGATGTGCGATAGAATACTTCTTCAAGGGCTGTGGCCGATACTTCGGCTGGATGATCACGGACTTAGAAGGAACTTGATTGGAAAACTGGTGACAAGGATGTATGGGGAAGGGATATGTGGACAGACCCCCCTGGCGGGCCAAAGAAGTGATGCTATTTGTGTCTTATGGGAATGCTCATCAAAGGCTGACATCAGCAGAGAAGTATTTTAACAACCAATTAGATCTGATGATGTGTTCTGTGGAAACCAGTCATTCTCTTTACCAGCCACTCTCTTCATTGCACAATGGTCTCAAGAACAAAAAGGCCATGGTAGCAGGGATGGGAGTTATGCATGAGCTCAGCAAAATGGAGTCCAACTCACCTCTGCTAACTTAGCTACAGTCACTGCAGGGACCAACACTGAGCTCCTGACATGACACCATTCCTGGAGGTGATCAGCCAGCAACCTGGTGGCAGGTTGTTTACATTGGACAGCTTCCATCATGCCAAGGCAGCATTTCATTCTTACGGGGTTAGACACTCTGGATACCTGTCTGCCTTCCCTGCACACAATGCTTCTGCCAAGACTACCATCCATGAACCCACAGAATGCTTTATGCACAGTCACGTTATCACAAACAGCATTTCCTCTGATCAAAGGACTCACTTCACCTAAAGTGAAGTGCGGCAATGAGCACAGGCCATGGAATTAACTGGTTTTACCATGTTCCCTTTCATCCTGAAGCAACCTGCTTGATAGAACAGTGGAATGGCTTTCTAAAGACACAATTACAGTGTCAGCTATGCAGCAACACTTTGCAGAGTTGGGCAATGTTCCCTAGGAGGCTGTATATGCTCTAAACCAGCACCCAATATGTGATGTTATTTCCCCCATTGTGAGGACTCATGGTTCCAGGAATCAAGGCGTGGAAACTGGAGTGGTACCAGTCACTATTATCCCCAGTTTTCCACTCACAATGTTTTGCTTCCTGTCTCTGTGACCCTATGCTCTGCAGGTCTAAAGGTCTTAGTTCCAAAGGGAAGAATATTCCCACCTGGCATTCATGATTCAGTGGAACTGGAAGTTAAGAATGCCCTCGGAACAGTTTTAGACCCTCATGCCTGTGGACAAAAAGGCTAAGTACTTACAGTGTTAGGTGGGGTAATTCATCCTGACAACCAAGGAGAAATCAGATTGCTCTTGCCTAATGAGGTAAAGAAGATTATGTCTGAAATACAGAAGATCCCTTAGGGTATCTCTTAGTACTATCATGCCCTGTGATTAAGGTCCATGGGAAGCTACAGCAATCCAATATCTACATGATTACTAATGGCGCAGGGGCTTCAGGAATGAAAGTTTGGGTCATTCGACCAGGCAAAAAACCATAAACAGCTATGGAGCTTGCAGACATTACAGGAAATACAAAACTGATGGTAGATGAAGGTAGTTTTAAACACCAGTTTTGACCACGTAACCAGCTACAGAAATGAGAACTGTAATTTTTTTATGAATATGTCTTCCTCATATGTGTGCATCAGTTTTTTTGTCTTCACTTATAAAATATAAGATGTAAACTAGGCTAGTGTGTCTCTGGTTATACACATGTTAGTTGTATCATGTTAGGCACAACTATGACATTGTCATTGACTTTATTTAGAGGTTTATTAGAGCTGTGTATGGTTTTAGGTGATGTGTACAGGTACCAAGTTGACAGCTGATGAACTTTGATGGTTACAGTTGTGTGTCAACTTCGCTGGGCTGTGATTCTCAGTTGTTTGGCAGTTTGGTATTATGTAATGATGTAATTTGACAGTTATGTATTGATGTAGTTATCCTCCATGTTTTTTTTATTAACTTTTATTGAGCTTCAAGTGAACATTTACAAATCAAGTCAGTCTGTCACATATAAGTTTATATACATCTTACTCCATACTCCCACTTGCTCTCCCCCTAATGGGTCAGCCCTTCCAGTCTCTCCTTTTGTGACAATTTTGCCAGCTTCCAACTCTCTCTATCCTCCCATTCCCCCTCCAGACAGGAGATGCCTACACAGTCTCAAGTGTCCACCTGATATAATTAGCTCACTCTTCATCAGCATCTCTCACCTACCCACTGTCCAGTCCCTTTCATGTCTGATGAGTTGTCTTCGGGGATGGTTCCTGTCCTGTGCCAACAGAAGGTCTGGGGACCATGGCCGCCGGGATTCCTCTAGTCTCAGTCAGACCATTAAGTATGGTCTTTTTATGAGAATTTGGGGTCTGCATCCCACTGATCTCCTGCTCCCTCAGGGGTTCTCTGTTGTGCTCCCTCTCAGGGCAGTCATCGATTGTGGCCGGGCACCAACTAGTTCTTCTGGTCTCAGGATGATGTAGGTCTCTGGTTCATGTGGCCCTTTCTGTCTCTTGGGCTCTTAGTTGTCGTGTGACCTTGGTGTTCTTCATTCTCCTTTGCTCCAGGTGGGTTGAGACCAATTGATGCATCTTAGGTGGCCGCTTGTTAGCATTTAAGACCCCAGATGCCCCATTTCAAAGTGGGATGCAGAATGTTTTCATAATAGAATTATTTTGCCAACTGACTTAGAAGTCCCCTCAAACCATGGTTCCCAAACCCCTGCCCTTGCTCCGCTTACCTTTGAAGCATTCAGTTTATCCCGGAAACTTCTTTGCTTTTGGTCCAGTCCAACTGAGCTGACCTTCCATGTATTGAGTGTTGTCCTTCCCTTCACCTAAAGCAGTTCTTATCTACTAATTAATCAGTAAAAAACCCTCTCCCTCCCTCCCTCCCTCCCCTCCTCGTAACCACAAAAGTATGTGTTCTTCTCAGTTTATACTATTTCTCAAGATCTTATAATAGTGGTCTTATACAATATTTGTCCTTTTGCCTCTGACTGATTTCGCTCAGCATAATGCCTTCCAGGTTCCTCCATGTTATGAAATGTTTCACAGGTTCGTCACTATTCTTTATCGATGCGTAGTATTCCATTGTGTGAATATACCAGAATTTATTTACCCATTCATCCGTTGATGGACACCTTGGTTGCTTCCAGCTTTTTGCTACTGTAAACGGAGCTGCAATAAACATGGGTGTGCATATATCTGTTTGTGTGAAGGCTCTTATTTCTCTAGGGTATATTCCGAGGAGTGGGATTTCTGGGTTGGATGGTAGTTCTATTTCTAACTGTTTAAGATAACACCAGATAGATTTCCAAAGTGGTTGTACCATTTTACATTCCCACCAGCAGTGTATAAGAGATCTAATCTCTCCGCAGCCTCTCCAACATTTAGCATTTTGTGTTTTTTGGATTAATACCAGCCTTGTTGGAGTGAGATGGAATCTCATGGTAGTTTTAATTTGCATTTCTCTAATGGCTAATGATCGAGAGCATTTTCTCATGTATCTGTTAGCTGCCTGAATATCTTCTTTAGCAAAGTGTGTGTTCATATCCTTTGCCCACTTCTTGATTGGGTTGTTTGTGTTTTTGTGGTTGAGTTTTGACAGAATCATGTAGATTTTAGAGATCAGGCGCTGGTCGGAGATGTCATAGCTGAAAATTTTTTCCCAGTCTGTAGGTGGTCTTTTTACTCTTTTGGTGAAGTCTTTGGATGAGCATAGGTGTTTGATTTTTAGGAGCTCCCAGTTATCTGGTTTCTCTTCGTCATTTTTGGTAATGTTTTGTATTCTGTTTATGCCTTGTATTAGGGCTCCTAAAGTTGTCCCTATTTTTTCTTCCATGATCTTTATCGTTTTAGTCTTTATGTTTAGGTCTTTGATGCACTTGGAGTTAGTTTTTGTGCATGGTGTGAGGTATGGGTCCTGTTTCATTTTTTTGCAAATGGATATCCAGTTATGCCAGCACCATTTGTTAAAAAGACTATCTTTTCCCCAATTAACTGACACTGGACCTTTGTGAAATATCAGCTGCTCATATGTGGATGGATTTATATCTGGGTTTGCAATTCTGTTCCACTGGTCTATGTGCCTGTTGTTGTACCACTACTAGGCTGTTTTGACTACTGTGGCTGTATAATAGGTTCTGAAATCTGGTAGAGTGAGGCCTCCCACTTTCTTCTTCTTTTTCAGTAATGCTTTGCTTATCCGAGGCTTCTTTCCCTTCCATATGAAGTTGGTGATTTGTTTCTCTATCACCTTAAAAAATGACATTGGAATTTGGATAGGAAGTGCATTGTATGTACAGATGGCTTTTGGTAGAATAGACATTTTTACTATGTTAAGTCTTCCTATCCATGAGCAAGGTATGTTTTTCCACTTAAGTATGTCCTTTTTAATTTCTTGTAGTAGAGCTTTGTAGTTTTCTTTGTATAGGTCTTTTACATCCTTGGTAAGATTTATTCCTAAGTATTTTATCTTCTTGGGGGCTACTGTGAATGGTATTGATTTCATGATTTCCTCTTCGGTGTTCTTTTTGTTGATGTAGAGGAATCCAAGTGATTTCTGTATGTTTATCTTATAACCTGAGACTCTGCCAAACTCTTCTATTAGTTTCAATAGTTTTCTGGAGGATTCCTTAGGGTTTTCTATGTATAAGATCCTGTCATCTGCAAAGAGCGATAATTTTACTTCCTTCTTGCCAATCCGGATGCCCTTTATTTCTTTGTCTAGCCTAATTGCCCTGGCTAGGACTTCTACCACGATGTTGAATAAGAGCGGTGATAAAGGGCACCCTTGTCTGGTTCCCGTTCTCAAGGGAAATGCTTTCAAGCTTTCTCCATTTAGGGTGATGTTGGCTGTTGGCTTTGCATACATGCCCTTTGTTGTGTTGAGGAATTTTCCTTCAATTCCTATTTTGCTGAGAGTTTTTATCATAAAAGGGTGTTGCACTTTGTCAAATGCCTTTTCTGCATCAATTGATAAGATCATGTGGTTTTTGTCTTTTGTTTTATTTATATGGTGGATTACATTAATGGCTTTTCGAATATTAAACCAGCCTTGCATAAAAGTATAAATCCCACTTGATCGTGGTGAATTATTTTTTTGATATGTTGTTGAATTCTATTGGCTAGAATTTTGTGGAGGATTTTTGCATCGATGTTCATGAGGGATATAGGTCTGTAATTTTCTTTTTTTTTAATGTCTTTACCTGGTTTTGGGATCAGGGAGATGGTGGCTTCACAGAATGAGTTGGGTAGTATTCAGTCATTTTCTATGCTTTGAAATACCTTTAGTAGTAATGGTGTTAACTCTTCTCTGAAAGTTTGGTAGAACTCTGCAGTGAAGCTGTCCGGGCCAGGGCTTTTTTTGTTGGGAGTTTTTTGATTACCGTTTCAATCTCTTTTTTTGTTATGGGTCTATTTAGTTGCTCTACTTCTAAATGTATTAGTTTAGGTAGGTAGTGTTTTTCCAGGAATTCATCCATTTCTTCTAGGTTTGCATATTTGTTAGAGTACAATTTTTGGTAACAATCTGATATGATTCTTTTAATTTCAGTTGGGTCTGTTGTGATGTGGCCCTTCTCGTTTCTTATTCGGGTTATTTGTTTCCTTTCCTGTATTTCTTTAGTCAGTCTAGCCAATGGTTTATCAATTTTGTTAATTTTTTCAAAGAACCAGCTTTTGGCTTTGTTAATTCTTTCAATTGTTTTTCTGTTCTCTAATCCATTTAGTTCAGCTCTAATTTTTATTATTTGTTTTCTCCTGGTGCCTGATGGATTCTTCTGTTGCTCACTTTCTATCTGTTCAAGTTGTAGGAACAGTTCTCTGCTTTTGGCTCTTTCTTCTTTTTGTATGTGTGCATTTATCGATATAAATTGGCCTCTGAGCACTGCTTTTGCTGTGTCCCAGAGGTTTTGATAGGAAGTATTTTCATTCTCGTTGCTTTCTATGAATTTCCTTATTCCCTCCTTAATGTCTTGTATAACAGTCTTTTTTGAGGAGGGTATTGTTCAGTTTCCAAGTATTTGATTTGTTTCCCTAGTTTTTCTGTTATTGATTTCCACTTTTATGGCCTTATGGTCTGAGAAGATGCTTTGTAATATTTCGATGTTTTGAATTCTGCAAAGGTTTGTTTTATGACCTAATATGTGATCTATTCTAGAGAATGTTCCATGTGCACTAGAAAAAAAGTATACTTTGCAGCAGTTGGGTGGAGAGTTCTGTATAAGTCAATGAGGTCAAGTTGGTTGATTGTTGTAATTAGGTCTTCCGTGTCTCTATTGAGCTTCTAACTGGATGTCCTGTCCTTCTCCGAAAGTGGTGTGTCAAAGTCTCCTGGTATAATTGTGGAGGTGTCTATCTCACTTTTCAGTTCTGTTAAAATTTAATTTATGTATCTTGCAGCCGTGTCATTGGGTTCATAAATATTTAATATGGTTATTTTTTCCGGTTAAATTGTCCCTTTTATCATTATGTAGTGTCCTTCTTTATCCTTTGTGGTGGGTTTAAGTCTAAAGTCTATTTTGTCAGAAATTAATATTGCTACTCCTCTTCTTTTTTGCTTATTGTTTGCTTGATATATTTTTTTCCATCCTTTGAGTTTTAGTTTGTTTGTGTCTCCAAGTCTAAGGTGTGTCTCTTGTAGGCAGCATATAGACGGATCGTTTTTCTTTATCCAGTCCGAGACTCTCTGTCTCTTTATTGGTGCATTTAGTCCATTTACATTCAGCGTAATTATAGATAAATAAGTGTTTAGTGTTGTCATTTTGATGCCTTTTATGTGTGTTGTTGACAATTTCATTTTTCCACATACTTTTTTGTGCTGAGACGTTTTTGTTAGTAAATTGTGAGATCCTCATTTTCGTAGCGTTTGACTTTATGTTTGTTGAGTCGTTACTTTTTTCTTGGCTTTTATCTTGAGTTATAGAGTTGTTATACCTCTTTGTGGTTACCTTAATATTTACCCCTATTTTTCTAAGTAAAAACCTAACTCGTATTGTTCTATGTCACCTTGTATCACTCTCCATATGGCAGTTCTATGCCACCTGTATTTAGTCCCTCTTTTTGATTATTGTGATCTTTTACATATTGACTTCAGTGATTCCCTGTTATCAGCATTTTTTTTAATTAATCTTAATTTGTTTTTGTGATTTCCCTATTTGAGTTGATATCAGGATGTTCTGTTTTGTGACCTTGTGTTGTGCTGGTATCTGATATTATTAGTTTTCTGACCAAACAATATCCTTTAGTATTTCTTGTAGCTTTGGTTTGGTTTTTGCAAATTCTCTAAGCTTGTGTTTATCTGTAAATATCTTAATTTCGCCTTCATATTCCAGAGAGAGTTTTGCTGGATATATGATCCTTGGCTGGCTGTTTTTCTCCTTCAGTGCTCTGTATATGTTGTCCCATTCCCTTCTTGCCTGCATGGTTTCTGCTGAGTAGTCTGAACTTATTCTTATTGATTCTCCCTTGAAGGAGACCTTTCTTTTCTCCCTGGCTGCTTTTAAAATTTTCTTTTTATCTTTGGTTTCGGCAAGTTTGATGATAATATGTCTTGGTGTTTTTCTTTTTGGATCAATCTTAAATGGGGTTCAATGAGCATCTTGGATAGATATCCTTTCGTCTTTCATGATGTCAGGGAAGTTTTCTGTCAGCAGATCTTCAACTATTTTCTCTGTGTTTTCTATCCTCCCTCCCTGTTCTGGGACTCCAGACACAAGCAAGTTATCCTTCTTGATAGAGTCCCACATGATTCTTAGGTTTTCTTCATTTTTTTTAATTCTTTTATCTGATTTTTTTTCAGCTATGTTGGTGTTAATTCCCTGGTCCTCCAGATGTCCCAGTCTGCATTCTAATTGCTCGAGTCTGCTCCTCTGACTTCCTATTGCATTGTCTAATTCTGTAATTTTATTGTTAATCTTCTGGATTTCCACATGCTGTCTCTCTATGGATTCTTGCAACTTATTAATTTTTCCACTATGTTCTTGAATAATCGTTTTGAGTTTTTCAACTGTTTTATCAGTGTGTTCCTTGGCTTTTTCTGCAGTTTGCCTTATTTCGTTTCTCATGTCTTGAAGCATTCTGTAAAGTAGTTTTTTTATATTCTGTATCTGATAATTCCAGGATTGTATCTTCATTTGGGAAAGATTTTGATTCTTTTGTTTGGGGGGTTGTAGAAGCTGTCATGGTTTGCTTCTTTAAGTGGTTTGATATGGATTGTTGTCTCCGAGCCATCACTGGGAAACTTGTTTTTCCAGAAAATCCGCTAAAAAAAAGTGCAGTCAGATCCCTATCAGAACTGCCTTTGGATTATAACCGCCACCTTGTTCCCTGTAAGGATGGAAGTCCGAGATTTGGATCATATATGCTTGGCTGTAGCTGGTTTTGTGTTTTTAGTCCAATTAGGGAAGGATTTTTGGTCCCTGGGTTTTTTGTGGTTCCTTCTCTCAGGCAGGAAGAATGGGTTAGGAAAAGACCAAAAGAAAAAAAGGGGGGGGGGAAGCAAAGCCGCCGCGGAGCTGGAGCCATTCTCCCTCTGGCTCAGGAAATGCCAATGTTAATGAAGCTGCCTGGGAAGGGTGGGGGAGGGATCAAAGAGATAGGAGAGTAGCACCTCGGAATATAGCCAGAGTTGCTTGTCTTGCTTGGAATGACTATTTTATCTGAGATTCCCGCCGGGAGTGTCGCCTACGTGTGCTGGCTGTGTGGAGATTGCCCCCGGGGCTCTGGCCCACTGAAGCTGCAGTCAGATCCTCCGCTGCCAGTCCAAAGCCCAGCGTCAAGGTTCCCCTGCTGGGATGCTGCACTCCTGGCTCCAAAATCAGTCACTGCCTCCTGAGGACTTCTCGTCCAGCCAGCTGCGTCACCGTGCTGCCTCCGCGAAACAGCTGGGCCCCCTCCCGGGGTTAGTTCAGAGGAGTAGAGCTGCGCCGGTGCTTGCGCCATGACTGAGCCCAGTCAAAAGCCCGGCGCTAAGGTTCCCTGGCTGGGACGCTGCTCTTGGCTCCAAAATCAGTCGCTGTCTCCCGGGGACTTCTCGTCCTGCCAGCTGCGTCGCCGTGCCACTCCTGAGGACCGGCTGGGCCCCCTCCGAGGTTAGTTCAGAGGAGTAGAGCTGCTCCCCATGCTTGCGCAGTGACAGCGCCCTATCAAAAGCCCGGTGCTAAGGTTCCCCAGCTGGGACACTGCACTCCTGGCTCCAAAACCAGTCACTGCCTCCCGGGGACTTCTCCCACCAGCCGCTCCCCACGCCACCCGCGGACCGGCTGGGCCCCCTCCCAGGTTCAGTTCAGGGGGGTAGGGCTGCGCCCCTTGTTTGCGGCGTCACAAGATTTATGAGTCTAGTTCCCCTGGGCCCAGAAGCCCGGCACCAAGGTTACCTGACTGGGACGCTGGCTCCAGGCTCCGAAAACAGTCGCTGCTTCCCCGTATTTGTTTTCCGTCTCTAAATCTGTGTTTGTTGTTCAGGGTTCATAGATTGTTATGTATATGATTAGATTCACTTGTTTTTCCGAGTCTGTGTTGCAAGAGGGATCCGAGGTAGCGTCTACGTAGTCCGCCATCTTGGCCCCGCCTCTCCATGATTTTTTTGATGTGATCAGTCAATCAGTTGTAAGTGGAACTTCCTTGGGGGTGTGGCCTGAATCCAGTATGTATATAGACACCCTGCGAAAGTTCACATTGGTATCCTGCATCTGGTTCATCATCATCTGTCCTACTGACGTAGTGGCCTACAATATTGCCTGCAAAACTTTGGAATCATCCGCCCTCACAGTCAGTGAGTCAGTGTCCCACTCTCTGACCTGCCAATTTTGGGTTCATCAGCCCCTGGAGGTATGTTATGCCTGACCCACTGACTTGGGACTTGCCAGTTCTACAGTTGCATGAGCCATCTCCTTAGATAAATCTCCCTTATGTGTATGTACTCTTCACTGGTTCTGCTTGTCTAGAGAACCCAACCTAAGACACTTGGTGAACACTTTTGCCTTCTCTTCATAACCTTCTTTTAATCATTTTTAACCTGCCATAGCCACCCAAATTTCCTTCTCAGTGTTTCTCTTTCTAATTCTGGACCAACTAGTTTCTTTCATTTCAGTGCAAAATTACTATCTTTTCACTTAAACATACTCCATAATCTTAAACTATTCTAAGGTACTTGGAAATTCCTTTGAAATTGACATAAAGTTTTGTAAGAAGTTCACTTTCATTAATTCCTGGGAATACTTGAACTGTTAAATATATAGAAGCACTTATTTATCATTAAATCAAACAAAATAAATCTCTTTAACAGAATATTATAATCTAACAATACCATCCATAGGTAAGAAAATATTCCATTTTCATAACTCTATCTTCTGTGTCCTTTAAATAGTTCTTTATAGAAGTAAATTTAGAATAAATTGTATTATTTCGAGGCTTTGTTACATTGGTCAAAATAAACTACCCATAGTTTTCCTTTTTTGGTGCACTTTTCAAATGAGCCAACTTGTACCAACGTTTCTCAGGGTAGCTACTGAAGGCCAGATCATAAAACAGGCATATGAAGCACTTTTTTATAGAGCAGAGTTAAAGTAAGCTCATGATGCTGTTCAGAAAAACAAAAATTAAAAATCCCGAACTAAATGTTCTTTCTAAGTCAAAACCACAGTACTCAAGTTCAAAACTCATTCACTTTTTTTTTTTAGATGACCCACTACAAAAGTTGTCTAAGTGGACATGATTTTGGGGGAAAAACACAGATTTGCTAGTGTATCAAGCCAACTTAAACATCAGGCTCACAAGGTCTAAACCAAACACATTGTAGTTAAATTGATTTTTATTCATAGGGACCTCACAGAACAGAGGAGAATTGTGTCAAAGGGTTTGCCAAGGCTGTAAATCTTTACAGAAGCAGACTGCCACATCTTTCTCTCGTGGAGCAGCTTTTGGGTTTAAGCCATCAAAATTTCAGTTAGCAGCTGAGGGTTTAATCACTGTGCCATGAGGGCAGTTTTCAGGGGCAAATTTATAGTTATAAATGTCTACAATAACAAAAGAAGAAAAGACCCTAACTTTAAATCTTGAGGAACTAGAAAAATAACAATTCATCATCAATAGTAGTGTAAGGAAGGAAATAAAATATACTAGAGCACACATATAAATGAAACAGAAAAAAAAGCAATCGAGAGAATCAATAAAACCAAGAATTAACTCTTTGAAAAGAGCAACAAAATGGATAAGTCGTAGCTAAACTGGCGAAAAAAAGAGGGAGATGTTCGTAACTAAAATCAGAAATTAAACTGATAATGCAAAACCCATTCCTGACTCATGGTGATCTGACAGGCTGGAGTAGAACTGCCCCATAGAGTTTGCAAGGCTGAAATCTTTACAGAATCTGATTGTCACATCTCTCCTACAGAGTGGCTGGTGGAATTTGAACCACTGACCTTTTGGTCAGAAGCTGAGTGTTTAACCACTGCACCACTAGGAGTCTTTGAAAGTGCGAACACTACCAACAAGTTTATAGAAATTAAGGGGATTATAACAATACTATAAACAATTCTGTGCTAAAATCCTAGATAACCTAAACAGAATAACTAAATTGACAGAAACATACACACTACCTAAATTGGATTAAGAAGAAATAGAAACTGACCTATAACAAGAAAAGAGGTTAAAATTGCAATCAAACATCCCAGCAGGGGAAAGACCTTTACAAGAAGGCTTCATTCGTAAATTCTACCAAATACTAAGGCATTAGAAACAATCCTTCTCAAACACTTGTTAAAAATAGAGGAGGAAACATTTCTTAACTTATCCTGTGAGGCCAGCATTGTTGTGATAAAAAAAGACAGAAAAAGATGCCTGCCTCAAGAGAAAAGGTACAGCAAAAGAAATAGCCTTCATGATTATAGATACAAAAGTCCTCACTGAAATAGTAGGAAAACAAATACAACAGCATATTAAAATGATTCTATACCATGACCAAGTAGGATTTCTCCTAGGATGTAAGACAATTTTCAATATAAGAACAGTAATATTTTTATACAAATAATGCACACCTTCCATGCTTGTTTTCCACCCATGCCCTCCCTGCTGTGAAGTATTTCCATAAGCGCCACAATGTCAAACTTAATTAATATGTAAAAAATTAACATAGTGCACTGAAGGATACCTTGTGGTAGGAAGGGATGTATGGCAAACAAGCATAGAGGGTGTGCATTATTTGAGTAAAAACATGATAATTCTCTTAATTGATGAAAAACAGGCAAGTGACAAAATCTAACACTCTTTTAAAATAAAGGTATTCAACAAACTAAGGATAGTAGAAAATTCCTTAATATAAAGTTTATTTATAATAAAAACACAACACAGGAGGCAGAGGGTGGGGCCAAGATGGCTGACTAGGTACAAGCTACCTCAGATCCCTCTTGCAACAAAGACTCGGAAAAACAAGTGAATCGATCACATACATGACAATCTACGAACCCTGACCATCAAACACAGATCTAAAGGGTTGACCTGAGAGCCAGGTGAGCGAAAAGCTGCATCCTGAAACAGCAACTGCCTCTGAAGCCGGTGACCGGCACCATAGCCTTGAGCCCTTGTGGTTCCCTGGTGCCGAGTGGTGAGGCTGATTGCAGCTTGTTGAGGCGGGGCAGGCACGGGACACAGCCCTAACCCTCAGCCCCCTGGGGTAACCTCCATAGAGACTCAGCCAGTGCAAGCAGGCTGCACACTGACGTGGCTAACGGAAGAACGAGCAACCACGGGGAAGCAGCGACTGTTTTCGGAGCCTGGAGCCAGCATCCCAGTCAGAAAACCTTGGCGCCAGGCTTTGCACTGGGTGCAGGGGAGCTGGGCATGGCATCCTGAGATGGCGCAAACATGGGATGCAGCCCTAGCCCCCAGAAGTGACCTCGGGGCAAGCCCAGCCAGTGCCTGCAGGCAGCACAGTGATGCAGCTGACAGGAGGAGAAGTCACTGGGAGGCAGCAACTGTTTTGGAGCCTGGAGTTCAGCGTCCCAGCCAGGGAACCTTGGCGCTGGGCTTTGGACAGAGAGTGGAAGAGCTGACCATGGCTCCTGAGACAGCACAAGCACAAGACGCGGGCCTGGCCCTCGGGGGAAATCTCAACCCAGGCAGTGCACACAGGCTACATGCCCCTGGGGAATCTCAGATAAAACAGTCATCACCAAGCAAGATAAGTAACTTTGTCTATATTCCTGGGTGGTACTTTCTCCTATCTATCTGATTCCTCCCCTCCCTTCCCAGGCGGCTTCATTAACATTGGAATTTCCCGGGCCAGAGAGTGAAATGCTCTGCAGTTTTTTGTTTTTTGGTTTTTTTTTTTTTTTTGTCTTTTCCTAACCCATTCTCCTGGCCTGAGAGAAGCAGCTACAAGAAACCCAGGGACCAAAAATCCTTTCCTGACACCCCAAATTTGGAATAAAAGTACAGAAACAGCTCCACCCAAGCATATGCGATCCACAGTCTTGAACTTTCCTCCCTACAGGGAAAAAGGTGGCTGTTATAAAGCAAAAGCAATTCTGATACTGATCTGAATGTAATTGTTTTAGCAGATTACTGGAAAGACAAGTTCTCCAGGTCTGATATCTCTACCTATTAAACAGAGCCCTCACTGACCCACAACGGGGAACTGAGGGCTGAAGCTCCACCCATACCACTTAGCCTCCTGCCATAGGGATCTGAGGATAATGACACCTACCAATCTGTAGAGGTATCAGCATTGGGTGCCTAAGGTACAGCCGCACAACCCACCCACCAAAGTCCTTTAGGAATAGAGACACACCTACCTCACTGGCACTTGGGGGAAGTCTGTCAGCATCCTGTCCCCCCCTGGAATGTGACCCCTGCTGCTACTAGCACCTGGTGCACACAACTGTCACTATTACTCCTATAAGCAAATACGTGACAGTCTACCCCACACACTTGGTGACCCAAAATCAGATTCTACTCAAGAATAGTGAATGGACTCTTAGGCTTATATTTCTCGTAACAGCTCAAAGCAGCTGGTAATAAGACATTAGTGATTCAAAGGCTACAACAATCGAGACAGCGCAATCTAGTAGCCCATCTATGAATACTGAAAGAAAATAAAACAAGATAAGACTCAGTGAGCAAATATAAAATAAATCACTACAATATCTTAGAGATGGCTCGGAGACAGCAGTCGATATCAAACCACATAAAGAAGCAGACTATTATTGCTTCTACAACTCCCCAAATTACAGAATTGAAATCTTTCCCGAATGAAGATACAATCCTGGAATTACCAGATGCAGAATATAAAAAACTAATTTACAGAATGCTTCAAGACATCAGGCATGACCTCATAAATGAAATAAGGCAATTTACAGAAAAAGCCAAGGAACACACTGATAAAGCAGTTGAAGAAATCAAAAAGATTATTCAAGAACATAGGGGAAAAATTAATAAGCTGCAAGAATCCATAGAGAGACAGCATTCAGAAATCCAAAAGATTAACAGTAAAACCACAGAATTAGACAACTCAAAAGGAAGTCAGAGGAGCAGAATCGAGCAATTGGAATGCAGAGTGGGGGAGGTGGAGGATAAGGCAATTGACACCAATATAGTTGGAGAAAAATCAGGAAAAAAGAATTTTAAAAAATGAAGAAACACTAAGAATCATGTGGGACTCTATCAAGAAGAATAACGTGCGTGTGATTGGAGTTCCAGAACAGGGAGGGATAACAGAACATACAGAGAGAATAGTTGAAGATGTGTTGGCAGAAAACTTCCCCGACATCATGAAAGACGAAAGCATATCTATCCAAGATGCTCATCGAACCCCATATAAGATTGATCCAAAAAGAAAATCACCAAGACATATTATCATTGAACTTGCCAAAACCAAAGATAAAGAGAAAATTTTAAAAGCAGCCAGGGATAAAAGAAAGGTCTCCTACAAAGGAGAATCAATAAGTTCAGACTACTCAGCAGAAACCATGCAGTCAAGAAGGCAATGGATGATATATACAGAGCACTGAAGGAGAAAAACAGTCAGCCAAGGATCATATATCCAGCAAAACTCTCTCTCAAATATGAACGTGAAATTAAAACCTTTACAGATAAACACAAGCTTAGAGAATTTGCAAAAACCAAACCAATGCTACAAGAAATACTAAAGAAAATTGGTCAGAAAATCAATAATAGCAGATACCAGCAGAAGACAAGGTCGTAGAACAGAACATCCTGATATCAACTCGAATAGCGAAGTCACAAAAACAAATTAAGATTAATTCAAAAAAGAAAAAAATGCTCAAAACAGGGAATCATTGAAGTCATTAAGTAAAAGATCACAATAACCAAAAAGAGAGACAAAATACAGGTGGCATAGAACTGCCATATGGAGAGGAAAACAAGGTGATATAGGACGATACAAGTTAGGTTTTTACTTAGAAAAATAGGGGTAAATATTAAGGTAACCACAAAGAGATGTAACAATTCCACAACTTAAAATAAAAACCGAGAAAACATAACGACTCAGCAAACATAAATTCAACTACTATGAAAATGAGGAACACACAATTTACAAAGAAAATGTCTCAGCACAGAAAAGTAACTGGAAAAATGTAATTGTCAACAATACACACAAAAAGGCATCAAAATGACAGCACTAAACACATAATTATCTATCATTACGCTGAACGTAAATGGACTAAATGTACCAATAAAGAGACAGGGAGTCTCAGACTGGTTAAAGAAACACGTTCTGTCTATATGCTGCCTACAAGAGACACACCTTAGACTTAGAGACACAAACAAACTAAAATTCAAGGATGGAAAAAAATATATCAAGCAAACAACAATCAAAAAAGAGCAGGAGTAGCAATATTAATTTCTGACAAAATAGACTTTAAAGTTAAATCCACCACAAAGGATAAAGAAGGATACTATATAATGATAAAAGGGACAATTGACCAGGAAGATATACCCATATTAAATATTTATGCACCCAGTGACAGGGCTGGAAGATACATAAAACAAACTTGAACAGAACTGAAAAGTGAGACAGACACCTCCACAATTACAGTAGGAGACTTCAACACACCACTTTTGGAGAAGGACAGGACTTCCAGTAAGAAGCTCAATACAGACATGGAAGACCTAATTGCTACAATCAACCAGCTTGACCTCATTGACTTATACAGAACTCTCCACCCAACAGTTGCAAAGTATGCTTTTTTTCTAGCCCACATGGAACATTCTCTAGAATAGACCGCATATTAGGTCATAAAACAAACCTGTGCAGAATCCAAAACATCAGAATATTACAAAGCATCTTCTCAGACCACAAGGCCATAAAAGTGGAAATCGATAACAGAAAAATCAGGGAACGAAATCAAATACTTGGAAACTGAACGATATCCTGCCGAAAAAAGACTGGGTTATAGAAGACATTAAGGATGGAATAAAGAAATTCATGAAATACAAAGAGAATGAAAACACTTCATATCAAAATCTCTGCAACACAGCAAAAGCAATGCTTAGAGGTCAATTTATACCAATGAATGCACGCATACATAAAGAAGAAAGAGCCAAAATCAGAGAACTGTCCCTACGACTTGAACAAATAGAAAGTGAGCAACAAAAGAATCCATCTGGCACCAGAAGAAAACAAATAATAAAAATTAGAGCTGAACTAAATGGATTAGAGAACAGAAAAACAATTGAAAGAATTAACAAAGCCAAAAGCTGGTTCTTTGAAAAAATTAACAAAATTGATAAACCATTGACCAGACTGACTAAATAAATACAGGAAAGGAAACAAATAACCCGAATAAGTAACAAGTTGGGCCATATAACAACAGACCCAACTGAAATTAAAAGAATCGTATCAGATTATTACAAAGCATTGTACTCTATCTAGCAAACTCGCAAACCTACAAGTAATGGATGAATTCCTAGAAAAACTCTACCTACCTAAACTAACACAATCAGAAGTGGAACAACTAAATAGACCCATAACAAAAAGAGAGATTGAAAAGGTAATAAAAAAACCCCAACTGAAAAAAAGCCCTGGCCCGGACAGCTTCACTGCAGAGTTCTACCAAACTTTCAGAGAAGAGTTAACACCACTACTACTAAAGGTATTTCAAAGCATAGAAAATGATGGAATACTACCCAACTCATTCTATGAATCCACCATATCCCTGATACCAAAGCCGGGTAAAGACATCACAAAAAAAGAAAATTACAGACCTATATCCCTCAAGAACATAGATGCAAAAATCCTCCACAAAATTCTAGCCAATAGAATTCAACAACATATCAAAAAAATAATCCACCACAACCAAGTGGGATTTATACCAGGTATGCAAGGCTGGTTTAATATTCGAAAAACCATTAATGTAATCCACCATATAAATAAAACAAAAGACAAAAACCACATGATCTTATCAATTGATGCAGAAAAGGCATTTGACAAAGTCCAACACCCATTCATGGTAAAAACTCTCAGCAAAATAGGAATTGAAGGAAAATTCCTCAACACAACAAAGGGCCTCTATACAAAGCCAACAGCCAACATCACTCTAAATGGAGAGAGCCTGAAAGCATTTCCCTTGAGAACGGGAACCAGACAAGGATGCACTTTATCACCACACTTATTCAACATTGTGCTAGAGGTCCTAGCCAGAGCAATTAGGCTAGACACAGATAAAAGGCATCTGGATTGGCAAGGAGGAATTAAAATTATCTCTATCTGGAGATGACATGATCTAATACATAGAAAACCCTAAGGAATCCTCCAGAAAACTATTGAAACTAATAGAAGAGTTGGGCAGAGTCTCAGGTTATAAGATAAACATACAAAAATCACTTGGATTCCTCTACATCAATAAAAAGAACATTGAAGAGGAAATCACGAAATCAATACCATTCACAGTAGCCCCCAAGAAGATAAAATACTTAGGAATAAATCTTACCAAAGATGTAAAAGACCTATACAAAGAAAACTACAAAGTACTAGTGCAAGAAACTAAAAAGGACCTACCTAAGTGGAAAAACATACCTTGCTCACGGATAGGAAGACTTAACATAGTAAACATATCTATTCTACCGAAAGCCATCTATACATACAATGCACTTCCGATCCAAATTCCAGTGACATTTTTTAATGTGATGGAGAAACAAATCACCAACTTCATATGGAAGGGAAAGAAGCCTCGGATAAGTAAAGCATTACTGAAAAAGAAGAAGAAAGTGGGAGGCCTCACTCTACCAGATTTCAGAACCTATTATACAGCCACAGTAGTCAAAACAGCCTGGTAGTGGTACAACAACAGGCACATAGACCAATGGAACAGAACTGAGAACCCAAATATAAATCCAACCACATATGAGCAGCTGATATTTGACAAAGGTCCAGTGTCAGTTAATTGGGGAAAAGATAGTCTTTTTAACAAATAGTGCTGGCATAACTGGATATCCATTTGCAAAAAAACAAAACAGGACCCATGCCTCACACCATGCACAAAAACTAACTCCAAGTGGATCAAAGACCTAAACATAAAGACTGAAACGATAAAGATCATGGAAGAAAAAACAGGGACCACCTTAAGAGCCCTAATACAAGGCATAAACAGAATACAAAACATTACGAAAAATGACGAAGAGAAACCAGATAACTGGGAGCTCCTAAAAATCAAACACCTATGCTCATCTAAAGACTTTACCAAAAGAGTAAAAAGACCACCTACAGACTGGGAAAAAAATTTCAGCTACGACACCTCTGACCAGCGCCTGATCTCTAAAATCTATATGATTCTGTTAAAACTCAATCACAAAAAGACAAACAACCCAATCAAAAATTGGGCAAAGGGTATGAACATGCACTTCACTAAAGAAGATATGCAGGCAGCTAACAGATACATGAGAAAATGCTCTCGATCATTACCCATTAGAGAAATGCAAATTAAAAATACGATGAGATTCCATCTCACTCCAACATTAATCCAAAAAATACAAAATACTAAATGTTGGAGAGGCTGTGGAGAGATTGGAACTCTTATAAACTGCTGTTGGGAATGTCAAATGGTACAACCACTTTGGAAATCTATCTGGCGTTATCTTAAACAGTTAGAAATAGAACTACCATCCAATCCAGAAATCCCACTCCTCGGAATATACCCTAGAGAAATAAGAGCCTTCACACGAAGAGATATAGGCACACCCATGTTTATTGCAGCTCTGTTTACAATAGCAAAAAGCTGGAAGCAACCAAGGTGTCCATCAACGGATGAATGGATAAATAAATTATGGTATATTCACACAATGGAATACTACGCATCGATAAAGAACAGTGACGAATCTGTGAAACATTTCATAACATGGAGGAACCTGGAAGGCATTATGCTGAGTGAAATTAGTCAGATGCAAAAGGACAAATATGTAGAAGACCACTATTATAAGATCTTGAGAAATAGTACAAACTGAGAAGAATGCACTTCTTTTGTGGTTATGGGGGAGGGAGGGTGGGAGAGGCTTATTTACTGATTAGATAGTAGATAAAAGCTGCTTTAGGTGAAGGGAAGGACAATACTCAATGCAGGGAAGGTCAGCTCAATTTGACTGCACCAAAAGCAAAGAAATTTTCAGGATAAACTGAATGCTTCAAAGGTTAGCGGAGCAAGGGCAGGGGTTTGGGAACTATGGCTTAAGGGAACTTCTAAGTCAATTGGCAAAATAAATTCTGTTAAGAAAACATTCTGCATCCCACTTTGAGTGTGGCATCTGGGGTCTTATATGCTAGCAAGCAGCCATTTAAGATGCATCAATTGGTCTCAACCCACCTGGATCAAAGGAGAATGTAGAACACCAAGGTCACACGATAACAATGAGGCAGAAAGGGCCACATGAACCAGAGACTTACATCATCCTGAGACCAGAAGAACTAGATGGTGCCTGGCCACAACCGATGACTGCCCTGACAGGGAGCACAACAGAGAACCCCTGAGGGAGCAGGAGAGCAGTGGGATGCAGACCCCAAATTCTCATAAAAAGACCAGACTTAATGGTCTGACTGAGTCTAGAGGAATCCCAGCAGTCATGGTCCCCAAACCTTCTGTTGGCCCAGGACAGGAACCATTCCCAAAGACAACTCATCAGACATGGAAGGGACTGGACAATGGGTTGGAGAGAGATGTAGATGAAGAGTGAGCTGCTTGTATCGGGTGGACACTTGAGACTGTGTTGGCATCTCCTGTCTGGAGGGGAGATGGGAGGGTAGAGAGGGTTAGAAACTGGCAAAACGGTCACGAAAGGAAAGACTGGAAGGAGGGAGTGGACTGACTCATTAGGGGGAGAATAAATGGGAGTATGTAGTAAGGTGTATATAAGTTTACATGTGACAGGGTGACTTGATTTGTAAACGTTCACTTAAAGCAGAATAAAAATTATTAAAAAAAAAAATAACAAGCATCATATTCAATGATGGAAGAGTGAAAATTTTCCCCGCAATATCAAGAACAAGGCATGGATGCTCATGTTTATCACTGCTAATCAACACTGTACTGATAGTCCAAGCCAAAACTATTAGGAAAAACAAAGAAACACAAAATAAGTAACATCCATATCAGAAAAAAAGAAAAACAATCTCTATTTGCAAGTAATTTAATAATCTGTAAAATCCCAGAAGAATCCAAAGAAAACTCCTGCAGATAATACACAAATTCATTAAGGTTTCAGGGCAGAAGATCAATCCACAGACATCAGCTGTGTTTCTATGCTCCAGCACAAACAATCTGAAAAGGAAATTATGAAAACCATTGTTTTTACAATCATAAACAGAAGAATAAAACACTTAGAAAAAATCTGACCATGGAGGTTGTCATGGATTGAACTGTGTCCCCCTCAAAATCTGTGTTTCAAATTGGCTAGGCCATGATTCCTAGTATTTTGTGATTCTCCAGAATTTTGTAATCTGATGTGATTTTCCTATGCGTTGTAAATTCTATTTCTATGATGTTAATACGATGGGATTAGTGGAAGTTATGCTAACGAAGCAGGACTAAATCTATAGGATTAAATTTGTGTTTTAGCCTAATCTCTTTTGAGATAAAAGAAGGGAGCAGAGTGGGAATGCTTTCAGACTCTTTACATTTAGGGTGATGTTGGCTATGGGCTCTGTGTAAATGCCCTTTATTAGGCTGATGAATCTCCCTTCTATTCCTATTTTGCTGAGAGTTTTTATCCTGAATGGGTGTTGGACGTTGTCAAATGCCTTTTCTGCATCAATTGTTAAGATCATATGGTTCTTGTCTTTTTTTTTTTTTCGTTTATATGATGGATTACGTTGGTTGTTTTTCTGATGTTGAACCATCCTTGCCTACCACTCGTTCATGGTGAATTCTTTTTATCATTATTACTTTGATATGTTGTTGAATTCTATTGGATAGAATTTTGTTGAGGATTTTTGCATCTAAGTTCCTGAGGGATATTGCTCTGTAATTTTCTTTTTTTCATGGTGTCTTTACCCAGTTTTGGTATCAGGGATATGCTGGGTTCATAGAATGAGTTTGGGAGTATTCCATCCTTTTCTGTACTCTGAAATACATTTATTAGTAGTGGTGTTAATTCTTCTCTGAAAGTTTGGTAGAATTCTCCAGTGAAACCTTCAAGGGCCAGGTTTTTTTTTTTTTTTTCTTTGCTGTTGTTCAGGGTTTTTAAATTAACTTTCCTATCTCTTGTTATGAGTTTATTCAGCTGTCCTACCGCTGTGTTATTTTAGGTAGGTAGTGTGTGTCTAGAAATTCATCCATTTCATCTAGTATTTCAAATTTCTTAGAGCACAATTTTTTTTTCAGGGTAACTAGATACAAATCTTTTAATTTCAGTTGGGTCTGTTTTGATATGGCCCATCTCATTTCTTATTTGTGTTATTTGCTTCTTCTCACATTTTTCTTTTGTCAGTTTGGAAAATGGTTTATCAATTTTGTTAGTTTTTTCAAAGAATCAGCTTTTGGTCTTCTTAACTCTTTCAACTGTTTTTTCTGTTTTCTATTTCATTTAATTCTGCTCTTACTTTTATTATTTGCTTTCTTCTGGTGCCTAAGGGTTTCTTTTGTTGCCCTCTTTCTATTTGTTCAAGTCATAGGGATAATTCTTTGCTTTTGGCCCTCTCCTCTTTTTGGATTTATGCGTTTATTGATATGAATTGACTTCTGAGTACTGCTTTAGCTGTGTTCCAAAGGCTCTGATAGAAAGTGTTTTCATTCTCATTGGATTCTGTGAATTTCTTTATTCCATCCTTAATTTCTTCTATAACCCAGTCATTTTTGAGCAGGGTGTTGTTCACTTTCCAAGTCTTTGATTTCTTTTCCCTGTTTTTTCTGGTATTGACTTCTACTTTTATGGCTTTACCATCAGAGAAGATGCTTTGTGATATTTCGATATTTTTGATTCTGTTAAGGCTTGCTTTATGACCTAATATGTAGTCTATTCTAGAGAATGTTCCATGTGTGTTGTAAAAGACATATACTTGGCTGCTGTTGGGCGGAGCGTTCTGTATATGTCTGTGGTGAAGTTGGTTCATACTTTCATATATCTTCAGTGTCTTTATTGAACTTCTTTCTGGATGTTCTGTCCATCACCAATGTGGCGTGTTGAAGTCTCCTACTATTATTCTAGAACTTTCTATCTCACTTTTCTAAGCTGTTAGAGTTCGTTTTATGTATCTTGAAGCCCTGTCATTGGCTGCATAATTTAATATGGTTATACCCACCTAGTATTTCATCCCTGTAATCATTATATAGTGTCCTTCCTTAACCTTTCTGCTGGACTTAACCGTAAAACCTATTTTGTGAGCAATTAATATTGTCACACCTGCTCTGTTTTGATTGTTGTTTGCTTGATATATTTTTTTCCATCCTTTGAATTTTTGTTTGTGTCTCCAAGTCTAAGGCGTGTCTCTTTTAGGCTTCGTATAGACGGATCGTGTTTTTTTATCCATTCTGCCATTCTCTGTCTCTTTACTGGTGCATTCAGCCCATTTACATTCAGCATAATTATGAATAGGTATGTTGTCATTTTGATGTCTTTTTGTGTGTATTGTTGACGGTTTCTTTTTTCCAGTTAATTTTTTGTGCTGAATAGTTTATCCTCATATATTGTCTTTTCCTCTTTTTTTTTTTTTTGCTGAGTCATGGTGTTTTTAATCATCTTGTATGCATGTGAAAGCTGGTTAAAGAAGAATTGATGCCTTTCAACGATGGCATTGGCGAAGGATATTGAAAATACCATAGACTGCCAGAAGAATGAACAAATCTGTCTTGGAAGAAGTATAGCCAAAATGCTCATTTGAAGCAAAGATGGCAAGACTTTGTCTCACATATTTTTGACATATTATCAGGAGGGACTAGTGTATGAGGGATATCATGCTTGGTAATGTAAAGGGTCAGTAAAAAAGAGGAAGACCCTCAATGAGATGGATTGATACAGTGGCTGCAAAAATCGGCTGAAACACAGCAACTGTTAATGAGTATGGCCCAGAACTGGATAGCGTTTCATTCTGTTGTACACAGGGTCGCTATGAGCTGGAATTGACTGGACAGCACCTAATAACTACAGAAATCTTTCCCCCTGTCTCTGTGTATTTCTCTATGTCTGACTGAGTGAATTTATTATTTTCTCTGCATTTCTCTGTATTTTTTCTATCTTCCTTCCCTTCTGTACATCTCTGCCTCTCACTCTGCTTCTCTTTTGTTCTTCTCATCAGTCTTTGTCTGTGTCTGTTTCTCTCTCTCCATGTCTCTGGGTGTCTTTGTCTATCTCTGAACATCTCTTTTTGCCTCTTTCCTTCTCTCTCTCTATCCCCCTTTCAACCTGTCTCAAAATCTGTATCTAACTTTTCCTTTCTGTCTCGCTGTCTTTGTCTGTCTGTCTGTCCTGTCTCTGTCTCTGGGAGGAGGTAGTTCTGCTTCTCCCTGGATTTCTGTGTCTATTTCTTATTCTCTCTCTCTGATTTTGTTTTCCTCTCTGCACCTCTCTTTGTGTCTCTCTAGCTCTCTCCTTCCAACTCTATGTATCTCTATGTTTCTCTCTGTGTTTCTATTTTAAACTACTCATGCTTTTGGTGTCGTATCTAATATTTTATTACAAAACCTAGATCATGAATATTTAACCCTATGTTTTCTTCTGAAATTTGCATATGCTTCGTTCTAATCATTTGGACATTGACACATTTTTCAGCTAATTATTCAGCTAATTTCAGCTAATTTTGTTATATAGGATGATATAAGCTCAAAATCCCTTCCTTTGTATGTGAATATCCGTTGTCCAAGGAATATTTGTGAAGAGATTATTCTTTTCTTATCGAATGGTCTTTGCACTTTGATTGAAAACTAATTGGCCTAAATCAAGTGGTCTCTGATTTCTATTACTCTGTCTATACTTACATTAAGTGATGGTTAAGGTTATGTGTCAACTTGGCGGGGCCATAATTCTCAATGGCTTGGCAGTTATGATGTAGTTTGGCAGCTGTGTGATGACGTAATCACTTCCGTAGTCATATCTGATACAATGCTATCACGTCCATGGTGAGATCTGCTCCAAACAGTTAATCAGTTGAAAATGAGTTTCCTAAGGGGTATGTTCTACATCCAATGCATGTGACTTTCTGGCAAAGGTCACTGGCTTTATCTTACTCTGGATCCTGCATCTGTCCTCTGGTTCTTGGTGCTTGAGCTAGCAGCTTACCTGGCACTCTTGGGATTTGTCAGCCTTTGTACCCTACGAGCCAGGGAACTGACATATTACCTGCCAATCTTCGTGCTAGTTGGCCTTCATAGCCTGTGAGCTCGAGGCCTGCTGTCTGACCTGCTGATCTTGGGTTTCCAGAACCTGCAGCTATGTGAAGCTATGTGACTCAGGATAAGCCTCCGACCTCACCCATGGACTTAGGACTTTCTAGTCTTTACAACCACATGAGCCATTTTCTTGATATAAATTTCTGCCCTCGCATCTCTCTCCTTCTCTGTATACACACACACACACACACACATATACATACACATGCGTACATATACATACACATATAAATGCACCTATATATACACACACATATACGTATATACACATGTAGACATATACACACGTACATATATACACACACGCATATATATTCATATGCTACATTGATTTTGCTTCTCTAGAAAACATCCTAAAATGGTCAGTATCACACTGTTTTGATTTCTATACCTTTGTAAAAGGTTTTGATATTTGGGCAGTGTGTCTTCCAACTTTGTTCTTCTATTTCAAGACTCAGTTGATTTGTGGTGCTTGGCTTTGCCATTTCTAAAAGTGGTTGTCTGGATTTTAATCAGGATTGCATTAAACATGTAGATAAGTTTTGGCAGTATTTCCTCATTACCAATATTAATTCTCTAAAACCATGACATGGTTTAGGGCTTTTTAAGTTTCTTTCACCAATGTTTTGTAGTTTTAAGTGTTTACTAAATTTCTTTCTGAAGTGTTTATTGCTGTTGTATAGAAACATAGCTAATTTTTGTATGTTGATTTATTTTTACTCTGAATACTTTGCTAAATTCATTTATTGCTATAATATTTTGTGTTGTTTCTTAGGAATTCCTCTGTCTACATAAAATCAAGTCTTTTACCAATACAGCTATTTTTACTTCTGAGTCTCTAATTTGGATGATTTCTACATTATTTATTCTCTCCTGTAAAACTGCTCTGGTAAGAAGGTTAAGTAATATGTTAAATAAAACTTGAAAGAAAAGACACCTTTGGCCAACATGGCAACGTAGGCAGAAGCACCTTGACGTCCCTCTGCAGCAAAGACCTGAAAAACTAAGTAAAACAGAGAAAAACATCATTACTGGAATGTGAAGTGCCTAAAAGATAAAGAATTCAGCCAAGCACCGAATGGAATAGGAAACTGACAGACAACAGAGGGAGAGGAGAGATGTGTGCAGAGGGCACCATCACTAACGCAGCATGGATCCGCCATCTTGGATTCCAGCTGGGGATTGGCAGTCAATAGGAGACAGAGGACCTGGTAACCAGTGATACATGCTTTCCCAAGCTGCCCCCCCACCCCCATTCTCTTCCGGCTGCTCCATCTCTGAGCTTCCTGGCTGGCTGTGGTGACTCAGCTGCCTGGAAAGTGCAGCATCTGTGCTACTTGGATTCTCCCCACCTATTTTAGAGATCAGCGGACAGGGAGTACAGGAAAGCAGCTTTACAAAACTCCCAGCAGGAGACAGAGCATCTGGTAAGGAGCAATATATGCTTTCCTAACCCTCCCCTTCTTCCACCCCCTTCGGCCTCCTCTACTTCCCACCAGCTGCAGTCTTGGCCAGGAGGCAACTGCTTTGGCCTCAGACTGCTTGGATTCACCCTGCCCACACTGGCCAGGCTCCTGAGCAGATGTTGGTTCCTTCTACCTTTGTTGGTTTCTTCTGTAGCTCCTACCACTTCCTCCTACTTTCTCTGGAACACCTGGCTCCGTGTGCCATCTTTGCTTCTTCTTGAAAGGCTGAGAGCCATGCTTGACTGGATAATCAGTCCTCCGGCCCAAGACACCACGCTTGGGGGGATCCCTGGGGCTTTTGTTTGCCTTATTTTGCTTTGCTCTGTTTTGTTTTGTTTGTTTGTTTTCTTTTTCTTTTTGCCGATTGGGAGCTCCTTCTAGCTGAGCTACACTGCACAGCTTAGGAGACATTCCCCCAATCTATGCACCTGAGTACCTGGGGGCATCTTTTATTTTCTTCTTTCTATATTTTTTTCTTTTCTCTCTCTTTTTCTCTCTATGTCTCATTTCTCTACACTTGTCATCTTTTCCTGTCTCCTGAATACCTGGTGCTGTGTGACATCTATGCTCCCTCTAACCAGGCTATACTGCGCAGCCTGGGAGCCACTCCCCCAGTCTAAGCTGCCCCTGTGATGGTACTCTGGGACTCCTGGGGGCTATTCTTTTCCAAATTTTTGTCTAGATTTTTTTTTGTCTTTTTTCCCCTGTTTTGTTTGTTCGTTTGCTCCATTTTTGGGTCTCTTCTCTCCACTTCAATGGCAAGCTCCCTTAGCACTTTTTTTCTTTAGTTCTTTACTTGTTTGTTTTTAGCTCCTGTTTCTCTCTCCTCTTTCCCATACAACTATTAGCTCAACACATCACAACCTCCCCCATCTTTCATGTCTACCTGCACCATGCACTGAACATCATACTTCCAAGCAGCAGAGGCACGGCCTACTTGAACCTGCCCAGCACTGATTCCTGGTCCATGCTGTGAGCCCTAGTTCATGCCACAAACAACCCATCCCAGCCCCTCCCCTTCAGCTGGACCTGCCATTTGCACCATAGCTGATTGACTGGCACTGCCCATTGGATGAGGTGAAAAGTACTGTGACTACAGATGAGCAAA
This sequence comes from Loxodonta africana, assembly GCF_030014295.1. Taxonomy (NCBI): domain Eukaryota; kingdom Metazoa; phylum Chordata; class Mammalia; order Proboscidea; family Elephantidae; genus Loxodonta; species Loxodonta africana. The sequence goes on from NW_026974888.1 coordinate 516,557, forward strand.
CAACAAAGAACGCACTGCTCCACTGCTCAGACTTAACCAAATAAAACAGAAAAGCAGAATGAAACAAACAAATCTACAATCAAGAAACAAAGAAAATAATTACTGAATATCCAAAAGACAGTAGGCAATATCAGAACATACTACAAAAAACAGGACAGGATGGTTCCAGTAGGCATCCAGAATAAACACCAGATGACTTTCCAGTGAAGAAAAGGTACTAAAACTACCTGATAGGAATTCAAGTCTCTAGTAGTTCGAGTGATCCAAGAGCTGAAGCAAAGAGCAGACAAAAATGAGGAAAAAACAGACAAATTTTTGGAAAAGGCAGACAAATTCATGGAAAATACAGACAAAAAAGGAACAATTCAGGAAAGTAATACAGGAACAAAATGACAAACTAAACTCACAACTAATAATCATACAAAAACACAATTAGAAATCCAAAAGATAAGATTTCAGAAAGGACAATGTCATAGAAGGGCTGAGGAGCAGGTTTGAAACAATGGAAGACAAAATTAGCGAAATTGAAGACAAACAGTTGGATACAACTCTGTTTGAGGAAAAATCAGAAATAAAGAACAATAAAGAAACCCGGAGAATTATGTCGGATGCAAACAAAAGCAAAAATTTGCAAGTGATTGGAGTTCCAGAACAGAGAGACAAAATGGAAAACACAGAGATCACTGAAGAACTACTGACAGAAAACTTCCCTAGTTTTATGAATGATGAAAAGCTGACCATCCAAGAAGCTCAGTGAACCCCATATAGGTTAGAATCCCAAAGAAAAATGCCAAGGCCTATCATAATCACAATAACTAAAACCAAAGATAAAGAAAAAATACTTGCAAGCAGCTCAGGAAAAACAAAAAGTCACATACAGAGGAGAAACAATAAGACTAAATTCTGATTATTCAGCAAAAACCATGCAGGCAAGAAGGCAATGGGCTGACATATATAAAACCTTGAAAGGAAAAATTTGTCAACCAAGAATAATATATCCTGTAAAACTTTCATTCAAATTAGCACGTTTCCAGATAAGCAGAAATTAACAGAATATGTAAAAGCCAAACCAAAACTACAAGAATTATTAAAGGGAGCCATTTGGTCTGAGAACACAAAACATCAGACCGCGGCCTGAATCTAGGAGGCAAGGTTGCACCATCCGCATATCAACCTAGGAAATGAACTCTTGAGAACTACCCAAAACCAAAACAACTGCAACAGGGAACCAGAGAGGTTAATCTGTAATTGACAAAAACGTCAGGAAAATAAAAGAGGGAATAGATGGTATAGGTATAGAACTTTCTAATGGAGAGGAAGGCCAGGCAATATCAAGCAATAGTAGACTGGCTCAAACCTAGGAAGATAAGGGTAAATTTCAAGTTAACCACAACCTCAAGAAACCTATCCATCAAAATAAAGAAGAAAAATATAAAGCCTCAATAAAAAAAAAAAAAAAAGCTATTTAAAAACAAAAAGAAACCCACAAAGAAAAGGGACTCAGCACGGGCGAGTAATAGAAACAAACTCTCTGTTAGCACCACACACACACACACAAAAAAAAACTACAAAATGATAGCAATAAACTCACCCCTATCAATAATTACACTGAATGCAAATGGCAGAAATGCAGCCATAAAGAAATGCACAGTGAAAGAATGGATTAAAAAAAAAAAAAACAGGATCTATCAATATGCTGTCTATAAGAAAACACACCTTAGAAACAGACATAAATTATTAAAAATCAAAGGATGGAAAAAATGCATCAAGCAAATAACTACCAAAAAAGAGCAGGAATGGGAACACTAATCTCAGATAAGATAGAATTAAAAACAAAATCCACCATAAAAGAGAAAGAAGGGCATTATATAATGATTAAAGGGATGATCCATCATGAATATACCCATAATAAACATCTACACACCCAATGACAAGGCTCCAAATACATAAAGCAAACTCTAACAGCAATGAAAACAGAAATTGACACTTCCACAGTAATAGCAGGAGACTTCAACACACCACTCTCAGTAAAGGGCAGAACATCTAGAAAGAAACTCAGCAAAGATACAGAAAAACTAAAGAGCACAATCAGCCAACTTGACCTCATAGGCATATACAGAACACTCCACCCAACAGCTGCAAAGTAAACATTCTATTCCAACATACACAGAACATTCTCCAGAATAGACCACATCTTAGGCCACAGAGCAATCCTCAACAAAATCCAAAATTTTGAGATAATACAAAGTATTTTCTCTGACCACAATGTCATGAAAGTAGAACTGAACAACAGAAAGTGTAAGAAAAAACAAAAAATCAATTTCCTGGAAACTGAATAACACCATGCTTAAAAACAACTGGGTAATAGAAGAAACCAAAGATAGAATCGAAATTTGCTGGAATCAAGCAAGAATGAAAACACATCATACCAAAACCTTTGGGACCCAGCAACGGCAGTCCTCAGAGGTCAACTTATAGCACTAGATGTCACATCAAAAAAGAAGAAAGGGACAAAATCAAAACATTCGCTACGCAACTTAAGTAGAAAGAAAAGAGGAAAAAAAACACACACCCATCAGAAGAAAGGAAAGAATAAAGATCAGAGCAGAGATAAATGAAATAGAGAATAGAAAAACAATAGAAGGGATCAACAAAACCAGAAGTTGTTTCTTTGAAAGGATCAACAAAATCGATACATCACTGGCCAAACTGACAAAAGAAAAGCAGGAGAGAACACAAATAACCCAAATAAGAAATGATATGGGGGACATTACAACAGACCCAACTGAAATAAAAAGGATCATAATGGAGTATTGTTAAAAACTGTACTCCAAGCTATTTGAAAGCCTAGAGGAAATGGACAAATTTCTAGAGACACACTACCTACCCTAACTAACACGAAATGACATTGAAAATCTGAACAGACCCATAACAAGAGATTGACATGGTAAAAAAAAAAAAAAAACTCCCACCAAAAAAACAATCCCTGGCCCAGATGACTTCACTGGAGACTTCTACCAAACATTCAGAGAAGAGCTTACGCCAGTACTACTCAAACTATTTCAGAACGTAGAAAATGAAGCAATACTTCCAAATTCATTCTTTGAAGCCAGCATAACCCTGATAGCAAAACCAGGCAAAGATGCCACAAAAAAAGAAACTTACAGAACAATATCTCTCATGAATATAGGTGTAAAAATTCTCAACAAAATTCTAGCCAATGGATTTCAGCATCATATCAAAAAAATAATACACCGTGACCAAGTAGGATTCATTCCAGTTATGGAAGGATATTTCAACGTTAGAAAACCAACCAATGTAACCCAGCACATATATAAAAGGAAAGAATCACATGATCTTCTCAATCGACACAGAAAAAGCACTCAACAAAGTCCAACATACATTCCTGATAAAAATTGTCAATAAAATAGGTATAGAAATAAAATTTCTCAACATAATAACAGGCATCTACGCAAAATGAATGTCCAACATCGTTCCCAATGGAGAGAGGCTGAAAACATTCCCTTTAGAACAGGAACAAGACAAGGTTGCCCTTTATCACCACTACTATTTAACATTGTGTTGGAAGTCTTAGCTAGACCAACGAGGCAAGAAACAGAAATAAAGGGCATCCAAAGTGGTATGGAAGAAGTTAAACTGTCCTTATTCCCAGGTGATATGATACTTTTTAGAAAATCCAAAAGACTCCAGGAGAAAACTACTGGAACTAATAGATTCAGCAGAGTAGCAGGATACAAGATCAACATACAAAAATCAGTTGGATTTCTATTCACTAATAAAGACAACGATGAAAAGGAAATCTGGAAAACAAAACCATTCATAATAGCCCCTACAAAAAATAAAATACTTGGGAATAAATCTAACCAGGGATGTAAAAGACCTATTCAAAGAAAACTACAAAACACTACTGCAAGAAACAAGAGATCTACATAAATGGAAAAACATGCCATGCTCATGGATAGGTAGACCCAACATTGTGAAAACGACAATTCTACCCAAAGTGATTTACAAATACAATGCAACCCCCATCCAAATACCAACAACATTCTGTAGAGAGAAGGAAAAACTTATCATTAACTTTATATGGAAACAGAAGATGCCCGGTATAAGTAAAGCACTACTGAAGAAGAATAAAATAGGAGCACTACCTGACCTCAGAACCTACTATACAGCTACAGTAATTAAAACAGTCTGGTACTGGTACAACTACAGATAGTGACCAATGGAACAGAGTGGGGAACCAATATGACATACATAACTACATTAATATATGACAGATCCCCTTCATGTTGTTAGAAATTACATCTTCCTATGTTGTATGCCAACTAATATAGGTTTATAATTATTTATGTATTCATTTGCTTCTTAAACCATAGAGGTAATGCTGACATCCCAAAAGTCTAGAAATCATGGCTTTTATATTTATCTGTTGATATATTTACCCATTTTTTTGTATGGCTTCAATTTATCATCAAGTGTGCTTTCAATTCAGCCTGAGGAACTCCGTTTAGCATTTTTTTGTAGAGCGGATCTAGTAATGAATTATCTCAGCTTTTATTTATTTGTAATTGTCTTAAGTTTTCCTCAACTTTTTTTAAGGTTAGTGTTACCAGTTTAAAATTAGTTATTGAAAATTTGTCTTTTTTAGCACTTTAAATATGAGGTTATACTTGTTCTAATATCCATGATATCTGATAAAATATCTTATTGAGGGTCATTTTTGTGTGATGATTTACTTCTCTCATTACTTTCAAGATTATCTCTCCAATATTTGCTTCCTGTTGTTCTATCATGGCATGTCTGAGTGTGGTTGTCTTTAAGGTTTTCTTATTTACAGTTCACTGAGTTTTTTGCATATGTCATTGTTTTTGTTTTATTAGATCCCATCAACTTGATTCTGAGTCATGAGACCGCATGCGTACAAAGTAGAACTGCTCCATAGGATTTCCAGGGCTGTGACCTTTTGGAAGGAGAACCCCAGGTTTCTCTTCTGAGGTGCTTCAAGGTGGGTTTGAACTACCCACCTTTTAGCTAGTAATCAAGTATTTAACAGTTTGTTTTACTGTTATATGTGTAGGTTAATGTATTTCCTCAAATCTGGGAAGTATTAAGCCATAATTCCTTCAGATCAGAATCTCCTTAGGTAATCTGTCTGCCTATTTCTCTCCTTTTTGTGGACCAATAATACAGCATACATTAGTATGCATAATGATGTCTCACTGGTCCACCAGACTCTATTCATTTTTTTAAATTTTTACTGTGCTTAAAGTGAAAGTTTACAAATCAAGTCAGTCTCTCACACAAAACCGTATATACACCTTCCTACATACTCCCAATTACTTCCCCCTAATAAGAAAGTCAGCTCCTTCCCCCCACACTCTCTTTTCGTGTGCATTTTGCCAGCTTCTAGGCCCCTCTACCCTCTCCAGGGAGGAGATGCCAACATAGTCTCAAGTGTCCACCTGATGGAAGAAGCTCTCTCCTCAAAAGCATCCCCTCTCCAGCCCGTTGTCCAGTCCAATTCATGTCCAAGAGTTGGCTTTGGGAATGGTTCTTATCCTGGGCCAACAGAAGGTCTGGGGCCCATGACCACCGGGGTCCTTCCAGTCTCAGTCAGACCATTAAGTCGGGTCTTTTTACAAGAATTTGAGACTCTGTTCATTTTTACATACTCTTTTTTTTTTTTTTTTTTTTCTGCTTGTCTGATTGGTGATGTCAATTATCCTACCTCCAAGTCTTCCGGTTCTTCCTGCTAAAACCTGCTAAGTAACATCTTCCAGTGAATTTTTCATTTTAGCTATTGTGCTTTTAATCTGCAGAATATCAATCTAGTTCATTTTTATACTTTTCATCTCTTATTGTTTTCTTTTGTAGTTTTTAAAAGGAAGATTTATTTGACAAGTTCCACTTAGCACAATACTTCTAAAGGGAAAGTTTTAAATTAAGGCCTCAGAGTTTCATACAAACATCAAGACCACAGTCCTAAAGTATTGGTATTGTGTCTCATTTTCCCCATTAACTTAAAAAGAAGCTTAAACATACATACATTTCAAGTTATTAAATGGGACTAGAATTAACAAACATGCCGAATGTTTCCCCTTTAATTACAAACACAACTCATACATTTGAGTTTTACCAAAAAGCAAGTATTTCGTCATGCATTCGGTGTTCAGTGGTAATGCGGTATAAGACATCATTTAAGGGAACTGAACTGCTTTAACCTAAATAGCTTCCTGCTTAAGTACATCCTACAGCTAACTCAAGAAAAGCTGAAAATTGTTTAACAGTTATAGTTTACTCAAGCTTTGTTGTTACACCTCAGTGAATGTTTCATGTTCAAAACACTGAACCTGAAATTGTTTTAAAACAAACCTGATTTCCACTTAGGGAAAGCATAAGTCACAAGCTTGAGTCACAAAACTGTTAAACTTCAGAGTTTTAGTTTTCCTTTTTCTTAAAGAAAGTGTTCACCAAGAGTCAGTGATCAGGATTACATTCCCTATCCACCACTCGTCATGGACATGGTACACATCCCTCCCATTCTGTTCACTCCCATAGATGCACAGCTTCCACTACTGTAGTCGCTGCCATTCATTGCTCCTTGGCTACATGTGCAATGTTTGACTGAAAGTCACTGGAGGTTTCCTGTAAAACTTGGTCATATCCACTCATGCCGCTCTGACTGCCATACCTGCCTCCATAACTACCCCTCAGCTGCTGGCTAGCTGGGCCATCATAACCAGGCTGATTTGCAGGAACAAAAATGCTGCTGTTCTTTGGCTGAGCAAGACCAGGGCAAACCCCAGACCTTTACTATGAATCCCTCTCCACCTTCAGTGTCCAACACCATCGTCTCATACAGGTCCTATCATTAAAATAAGACTTCAAAGACTAGGTTGTCATGGCTGGGAATAAAAATCTCTATCTCTTACTGATATCAACCGTACTCATGTTTTCCTTTTCTTTCTTGAAAATATACTTAAAGGCTGTATGTAAGTCCAGACTTCCTCAGAGACGATTTCTATTTATACTTTTTCTGTGAAATACATACTTCCCTATGGGGTTTGTAACATTTTGTTGAAAACTTGATGTTCTGAATACTATGATTTGTTAATTTAGCTCATCAATTTTTTGCCCCCCCCAAGTGTTTGCTATTGTCGCTTGTTTAAAATTGTAGTTAACAATTTTAAGTGATGTTTCAAAATTATTTTCCCCATTACTGTATTTTTTATCATGCACGATCAATGTGTGGTCTCTGTGTTTAGCTGGTGATCTGAGAGAACTTTCCTTAACTTCATAGAACCAAGTAGTAAAGCAAAGGAAAGCAAAATTTTTGCAGGTTGTCTTTGGGCTGAAATGCTCTCCTAATCATAAACCTTGTTGCCTAAAACTCTGCTGTTGCCTTCACCTCTTGTTATGTGGATACCAAAAGTTGGATAGAGTTATATATTTAGTGTCATCTCAGGTTTTTTATTTCTATTTTTTTAAAGAATGTATTAAAGCTTGGGAATGCAGTTTGCACTTGGTAGCGCCTCAATGGCATGTCCCTTTAGGAACCATGTACCAAGCCTCCTCAATTCTTGGCTTCTAGAATATTGCACATTCCATCTGCCATCTTTTGCCACAGATTTTCTGCTTTTAGAGGATTAGTACAGATGCCATCTGGATGCCACAGAGAGTGTTGGGCCGGGCAAACTAAACTCACTTTATTGGTTCCTCAGGGTGCTACCAGGCATGTAATATTGTATGTTAACAGCTTGTTTTTTAGGACAAAGCCTGTATTGAACCCGTGGCTTCAGCATCCCACACCAAGAATATGGACCACTATTACCATGGCTGCTGCCAATATGGAGAGTGGGGGGTTGTATGCAGATGGAAAAAAATACCTGGTGATATATCTCAAAATATCAGCCAGTGAAAACCTCATGATTACAATAGCCTAAGACTGAATCTACCATGGGAGTGATACAGGACTGGGAAGCAGTTTTTTCCATTGTTTTTGGCGTTGCCATTAGTCGAGTCAACTTGATCACAACTAAAATTAACAACAGGCAGGTAAACAAGAGCAAAACTGTCTCCATCTAGCTTTTACAACTTCTTTTCCTCATAAAAATCTCTTTTGATTTCTGTATTTATTTAGAAGCCAGAGTTCTTATTTCTTTAAAGTATTAATTTTGCCAGCTGAATAGTTGCTTCAGTGGAGGAAATAGCTGTCAGAACACTCTATTTGGTTGTTTTCAGAGACACTTCACTAGTACTTCATCTATTCTTAAGCCTCTGGGTTCAGATTTAAAATAGTTAATTTAAGGATTTTATTGACTAAGCCCTGTCTGGGTGTCTCAAGGACAGTTTGTGTTGATTCTGTATTCCTGTCAATTGTCTCAACTTTTTTTTTCTTATTTGCACACCACATAACTTTTTATTGAACACTGGACTTTGAACATTTTCATGTGGTAATTTTGGAAATAACGTTCTCTACCCTTCCTACTCCAGTCCACCAGTCTTCAGTGGGTTTGTCATACACTTGGTGGCTTGTGTGTTTCTCTGGTTCTGAAAGCTATGCCACCAGTATTACACATACCAGCAGGGTCACCTGTGGCAGACAGGTTTCAGCTGAGCTTCCAGACTAAGACAGACTAGAAAGAAGAATCTGGCAATCTAACCCTGAAAAAAAAATTGCCAGTGAAAACCTTATGAATAGCAGCAGGACATTTTCTGACATAATGCCAGAAGATGAGCCTCTCAGTTTGCAAGGCACTCAGAAAACAATTGAGGAAATGCTCTTCCTCAAAGTAGAATTGTATTTAATGATATAGATGGAGTAGCAATTTCCAAATCTTCATTTGCTGATGTGGCATGACTCGAAATGAGAAGAAAAGACTGCAAACTTCCATTAGTAGCCTGTATGTAGAATGTATGAAATATAAGTCTACGAAATTTGAAAGTTGTCAAAAATGGAATGTAATGCATAAAGATCAATATCCTAGGCATTAATGAGCCGAAATGGATTGGTATTGGCCATTCTGAATCAAACATATTGTCTACTGTGACAGGAATGACCAGTTGAAGAGGAATGGTGTCATGTTCATCATCTAAAAGAACATTTCAAGAGCTAAACTGAAGTACAACACTGTCAGTGATGGGATAATATCCATGCACCTACAAAGAATACCAGTTAATACGACTATTATTCAATTTTACAAACCAAGCACTAATGCCAAAGATGAAGAAATGTAATATTCTTACAAACTTATGCAGTCTGAAATTGATAAAACTTGAAATCAAAATGCATTCATAATTACTGATGATTGGAATGTGAAAATTGGAAACAAAGAAGAAGGATCAGTAGTTGGAAAGTATGGCCTCAATGATTGAAATGACGCCAGCGATCGTATGGTAGAAATGTGAAAACCAATGACTTATTAGTTGAAAATACTATTTTTCAACAACATAAATTGTGAATATAAAAGTGGACCTCACCTGAGGAATACACAGGAAAGAAATCAACTACATCCGTTGAAAGAGATGACAGAAAATCTCAATATCATCAGTAAGAACAAGGCTATACATCAAACGTGGAACAAATCATCAGTGGCTCGTTTGTAAGTTCAAGTTGAATGCAAAGAAAATTTTAAAAGTCCACAAAAGCCAAGCAATGACCTTGAGTATATCCCACCTGAGTTTATAAACATTTCAAAAATAGATTTGACACATTGAATATTAATAACCAAAGACCACATGAATGTATAAAGACATAAAGGAAATCATATATGAAGAAAGCTAAAAGTTATTAAAAATGCAGGAAAGAAAAGACCAAACAATGTCAAAAGAAACTCTGAAACTACCTCTTTTATGTAGTGTAGCTAAAGTGAATGGAAAAAAAGGATGAAGTAAAAGAGCTGAACAAAAGATTTTAAAGGGGAGGAGGCAGGGCCAAGATGACTGACTAGGTAGATGCTACCTCGGATCCCTCTTGTAACAAAGACTCGAAAAAACAAGTGAATCGATCACATACATGACAATCTACGAAACCTAGCCATCAAACACAGATCTAAAGAGTTAACCTGAGTGACAGGTGAGTGAAAAGCTGCACCCTGAACCAGCGACCACTTCTGGAACCCGCATCCTGCCCCACAGCCTTGAGCCCTTGCGGTTCCCTGGTGCCAAGTGGCGGGGCTGATAGCGGCTTGCTGAGGCAGGGCGGACACAGGACACAGCCCTAACCCCTAGCCCCCTGGGGTAACCTTCGCAGATACTCAGCCATCGCAAGCAGGCTGCACACTGACGCAGCTAACGAGAGAACGAACAAGCAACCACGGGGAAGCAGCGACTGTTTTCGGAGCCTGGAGCCAGCAACTCGGTCAGAAAAACTTGGTGCCAGGCTTTGGATTGGGCGCAGGGGAGCTGAGCATGGCATCCTGACATGGCGCAAACACAGGACGCAGCCCTAGCCCCCAGAAGTGACCCCAGGGGAAGCCATGCCGGTGCACACAGGCAGCACAGCAACGCAGCTGATAGGAGGAGAAGTCACCGGGAGGCAGCAACTGGTTTTGGAGCCTGGAGTGCAGTGTCCCAGCTGGGGAACCTTGGCGCTGGGCTTCGGACTGGGAGTGGAGGAACTGACCACGGCTTCGGAGACAGCACATGCACAGGATGCAGGCCTTACCCTCAGGGGCAATCTCGACCCAGCCAACGCACACAGGCTATACGCCCCATGGGAATCTTGGATAAAACAGTCCTCACCAAGCAAGATAAGTAACTTTGTCTATATTCTGGAGTGCTACTCGCTCCTATCTATCTGATCCCTCCCCTACCCTTCCCAGGTGACTTCATTAACATTGGAATTTCCTGGGCCAGAGAGTGAAGTGCTCTGCCGTTTTTTATTTGTTTGTTTTGTCTTTTCCTAACCCATTCTCCTGGCCTGAGAGAAGCAGCTACAAAAAACCCAGGGAAAAAGAATCCTTCCCTGACTTCCCGAAATTGGACTAAAAATACAGAACCAGCTCCAGCCAAGCATATGAAATCCACAGTCTTGGGATTTCATCCCTACAGGGAACAAGGTGAATATTATAATGCAAAGGCAATTCTGATAGTGATCTGAATGTAATTGTTTTAGTGGATTACTGGAAAGACAAACTTCCTAGGTATGATATATCTACCTATTAAACAGAGCCCTCACTGACCCACAATGGGAAACTGAGGGCTGAAGCTCCACCAAACCACCTAACCTCTTGCCATAGGGGTCTGAGGATAGTGACAGCTACCAATCTGTAGAGGCACATGCATTGGGTGCCTAAGGTACAGCTGCAGAGCCCATCCACCAAAGTGCTTTAGGAATAGGGACACACCTACCTCACTGGCACTTGGGGTAAGCCTGTCAACACCCTGTCCCCCCCGGAATGTGACCCCCTGCTGCTACTAGAATCTGGTACACACAACTATCACTATTACTCCTGTAAGCAAATACATGACAGTCTACCCCACACACTTGGTGACCCAAAATCAGATTTTACTCAAGAATAGTGAATGGACTCTTAGGCTTATATTTCTGGTAACAGCTCAAACCAACTGTTAAGAGGACATAAGTGACTCAAAGGCTACAACAATCAAGACAGCGCAATCTAGTAGCCCATCTATGTATATTGAAAGAAAACAAAACAAGATAAGACTCAGTGAGCAAATATAAAATAAATCATTACAATATCTTATAGATGGCTCAGAGACAGAAGTCGATATCAAACCAAATAAAGAAACAGACAATGATTGCATCTACAACTCCCCAAATTAAAGAATCAAAATCTTTCCCAAATGAAGATACAATCCTGGAATTACCAGATGCAGAATATAAAAAACTAATTTACAGAATGCTTCAAGACATCAGGCATGACCTCATAAATGAAATAAGACGATCTACAGAAAAAGCCAAGGAACACACTGATAAAGCAGTTGAAGAAATCAAAAAGATTATTCAAGAACATAGGGGAAAAATTAATAAGCTACAAGAATCCATAGAGAGACAGCATTCAGAAATCCAAAAGATTAACAGTAAAATCACAGAATTAGACAATTCAATAGGAAGTCAGAGGAGCAGAATCGAGCAATTGGAATGCAGAGTGGGGGAGGTGGAGGATAAGGCAATTGACACCAATATAGTTGGAGAAAAATCAGGAAAAAAGAATTTTAAAAAATGAAGAAACACTAAGAATCATGTGGGACTCTATCAAGAAGAATAACGTGCGTGTGATTGGAGTTCCAGAACAGGGAGGGATAACAGAACATACAGAGAGAATAGTTGAAGATGTGTTGGCAGAAAACTTCCCCGACATCATGAAAGACGAAAGCATATCTATCCAAGATGCTCATCGAACCCCATATAAGATTGATCCAAAAAGAAAATCACCAAGACATATTATCATTGAACTTGCCAAAACCAAAGATAAAGAGAAAATTTTAAAAGCAGCCAGGGATAAAAGAAAGGTCTCCTACAAAGGAGAATCAATAAGTTCAGACTACTCAGCAGAAACCATGCAGTCAAGAAGGCAATGGATGATATATACAGAGCACTGAAGGAGAAAAACAGTCAGCCAAGGATCATATATCCAGCAAAACTCTCTCTCAAATATGAACGTGAAATTAAAACCTTTACAGATAAACACAAGCTTAGAGAATTTGCAAAAACCAAACCAATGCTACAAGAAATACTAAAGAAAATTGGTCAGAAAATCAATAATAGCAGATACCAGCAGAAGACAAGGTCGTAGAACAGAACATCCTGATATCAACTCGAATAGCGAAGTCACAAAAACAAATTAAGATTAATTCAAAAAAGAAAAAAATGCTCAAAACAGGGAATCATTGAAGTCATTAAGTAAAAGATCACAATAACCAAAAAGAGAGACAAAATACAGGTGGCATAGAACTGCCATATGGAGAGGAAAACAAGGTGATATAGGACGATACAAGTTAGGTTTTTACTTAGAAAAATAGGGGTAAATATTAAGGTAACCACAAAGAGATGTAACAATTCCACAACTTAAAATAAAAACCGAGAAAACATAACGACTCAGCAAACATAAATTCAACTACTATGAAAATGAGGAACACACAATTTACAAAGAAAATGTCTCAGCACAGAAAAGTAACTGGAAAAATGTAATTGTCAACAATACACACAAAAAGGCATCAAAATGACAGCACTAAACACATAATTATCTATCATTACGCTGAACGTAAATGGACTAAATGTACCAATAAAGAGACAGGGAGTCTCAGACTGGTTAAAGAAACACGTTCTGTCTATATGCTGCCTACAAGAGACACACCTTAGACTTAGAGACACAAACAAACTAAAATTCAAGGATGGAAAAAAATATATCAAGCAAACAACAATCAAAAAAGAGCAGGAGTAGCAATATTAATTTCTGACAAAATAGACTTTAAAGTTAAATCCACCACAAAGGATAAAGAAGGATACTATATAATGATAAAAGGGACAATTGACCAGGAAGATATACCCATATTAAATATTTATGCACCCAGTGACAGGGCTGGAAGATACATAAAACAAACTTGAACAGAACTGAAAAGTGAGACAGACACCTCCACAATTACAGTAGGAGACTTCAACACACCACTTTTGGAGAAGGACAGGACTTCCAGTAAGAAGCTCAATACAGACATGGAAGACCTAATTGCTACAATCAACCAGCTTGACCTCATTGACTTATACAGAACTCTCCACCCAACAGTTGCAAAGTATGCTTTTTTTCTAGCCCACATGGAACATTCTCTAGAATAGACCGCATATTAGGTCATAAAACAAACCTGTGCAGAATCCAAAACATCAGAATATTACAAAGCATCTTCTCAGACCACAAGGCCATAAAAGTGGAAATCGATAACAGAAAAATCAGGGAACGAAATCAAATACTTGGAAACTGAACGATATCCTGCCGAAAAAAGACTGGGTTATAGAAGACATTAAGGATGGAATAAAGAAATTCATGAAATACAAAGAGAATGAAAACACTTCATATCAAAATCTCTGCAACACAGCAAAAGCAATGCTTAGAGGTCAATTTATACCAATGAATGCACGCATACATAAAGAAGAAAGAGCCAAAATCAGAGAACTGTCCCTACGACTTGAACAAATAGAAAGTGAGCAACAAAAGAATCCATCTGGCACCAGAAGAAAACAAATAATAAAAATTAGAGCTGAACTAAATGGATTAGAGAACAGAAAAACAATTGAAAGAATTAACAAAGCCAAAAGCTGGTTCTTTGAAAAAATTAACAAAATTGATAAACCATTGACCAGACTGACTAAATAAATACAGGAAAGGAAACAAATAACCCGAATAAGTAACAAGTTGGGCCATATAACAACAGACCCAACTGAAATTAAAAGAATCGTATCAGATTATTACAAAGCATTGTACTCTATCTAGCAAACTCGCAAACCTACAAGTAATGGATGAATTCCTAGAAAAATTCTACCTACCTAAACTAACACAATCAGAAGTGGAACAACTAAATAGACCCATAACAAAAAGAGAGATTGAAAAGGTAATAAAAAAACCCCAACTGAAAAAAAGCCCTGGCCCGGACAGCTTCACTGCAGAGTTCTACCAAACTTTCAGAGAAGAGTTAACACCACTACTACTAAAGGTATTTCAAAGCATAGAAAATGATGGAATACTACCCAACTCATTCTATGAATCCACCATATCCCTGATACCAAAGCCGGGTAAAGACATCACAAAAAAAGAAAATTACAGACCTATATCCTTCAAGAACATAGATGCAAAAATCCTCCACAAAATTCTAGCCAATAGAATTCAACAACATATCAAAAAAATAATCCACCACAACCAAGTGGGATTTATACCAGGTATGCAAGGCTGGTTTAATATTCGAAAAACCATTAATGTAATCCACCATATAAATAAAACAAAAGACAAAAACCACATGATCTTATCAATTGATGCAGAAAAGGCATTTGACAAAGTCCAACACCCATTCATGGTAAAAACTCTCAGCAAAATAGGAATTGAAGGAAAATTCCTCAACACAACAAAGGGCCTCTATACAAAGCCAACAGCCAACATCACTCTAAATGGAAAGAGCCTGAAAGCATTTCCCTTGAGAACGGGAACCAGACAAGGATGCACTTTATCACCACACTTATTCAACATTGTGCTAGAGGTCCTAGCCAGAGCAATTAGGCTAGACACAGATAAAAGGCATCTGGATTGGCAAGGAGGAATTAAAATTATCTCTATCTGGAGATGACATGATCTAATACATAGAAAACCCTAAGGAATCCTCCAGAAAACTACTGAAACTAATAGAAGAGTTGGGCAGAGTCTCAGGTTATAAGATAAACATACAAAAATCACTTGGATTCCTCTACATCAATAAAAAGAACATTGAAGAGGAAATCACGAAATCAATACCATTCACAGTAGCCCACAAGAAGATAAAATACTTAGGAATAAATCTTACCAAAGATGTAAAAGACCTATACAAAGAAAACTACAAAGTACTAGTGCAAGAAACTAAAAAGGACCTACCTAAGTGGAAAAACATACCTTGCTCACAGATAGGAAGACTTAACATAGTAAACATATCTATTCTACCGAAAGCCATCTATACATACAATGCACTTCCGATCCAAATTCCAGTGACATTTTTTAATGTGATGGAGAAACAAATCACCAACTTCATATGGAAGGGAAAGAAGCCTCGGATAAGTAAAGCATTACTGAAAAAGAAGAAGAAAGTGGGAGGCCTCACTCTACCAGATTTCAGAACCTATTATACAGCCACAGTAGTCAAAACAGCCTGGTAGTGGTACAACAACAGGCACATAGACCAATGGAACAGAACTGAGAACCCAAATATAAATCCAACCACATATGAGCAGCTGATATTTGACAAAGGTCCAGTGTCAGTTAATTGGGGAAAAGATAGTCTTTTTAACAAATAGTGCTGGCATAACTGGATATCCATTTGTAAAAAAACAAAACAGGACCCATGCCTCACACCATGCACAAAAACTAACTCCAAGTGGATCAAAGACCTAAACATAAAGACTGAAACGATAAACATCATGGAAGAAAAAACAGGGACCACCTTAAGAGCCCTAATACAAGGCATAAACAGAATACAAAACATTACCAAAAATGACGAAGAGAAACCAGATAACTGGGAGCTCCTAAAAATCAAACACCTATGCTCATCTAAAGACTTTACCAAAAGAGTAAAAAGACCACCTACAGACTGGGAAAAAAATTTCAGCTACGACACCTCTGACCAGCGCCTGATCTGTAAAATCTATATGATTCTGTTAAAACTCAATCACAAAAAGACAAACAACCCAATCAAAAATTGGGCAAAGGGTATGAACATGCACTTCACTAAAGAAGATATGCAGGCAGCTAACAGATACATGAGAAAATGCTCTCGATCATTACCCATTAGAGAAATGCAAATTAAAAATACGATGAGATTCCATCTCACTCCAACATTAATCCAAAAAATACAAAATACTAAATGTTGGAGAGGCTGTGGAGAGATTGGAACTCTTATAAACTGCTGTTGGGAATGTCAAATGGTACAACCACTTTGGAAATCTATCTGGCGTTATCTTAAACAGTTAGAAATAGAACTACCATCCAACCCAGAAATCCCACTCCTCGGAATATACCCTAGAGAAATAAGAGCCTTCACACGAAGAGATATAGGCACACCCATGTTTATTGCAGCTCTGTTTACAATAGCAAAAAGCTGGAAGCAACCAAGGTGTCCATCAACGGATGAATGGATAAATAAATTATGGTATATTCACACAATGGAATACTACGCATCGATAAAGAACAATGACGAATCTGTGAAACATTTCATAACATGGAGGAACCTGGAAGGCATTATGCTGAGTGAAATTAGTCAGATGCAAAAGGACAAATATGTAGAAGACCACTATTATAAGATCTTGAGAAATAGTACAAACTGAGAAGAATGCACTTCTTTTGTGGTTATGGGGGAGGGAGGGTGGGAGAGGCTTATTTACTGATTAGATAGTAGATAAAAGCTGCTTTAGGTGAAGGGAAGGACAATACTCAATGCAGGGAAGGTCAGCTCAATTTGACTGCACCAAAAGCAAAGAAATTTTCAGGATAAACTGAATGCTTCAAAGGTTAGCGGAGCAAGGGCAGGGGTTTGGGAACTATGGCTTAAGGGAACTTCTAAGTCAATTGGCAAAATAAATTCTGTTAAGAAAACATTCTGCATCCCACTTTGAGTGTGGCATCTGGGGTCTTATATGCTAGCAAGCAGCCATTTAAGATGCATCAATTGGTCTCAACCCACCTGGATCAAAGGAGAATGTAGAACACCAAGGTCACACGATAACAATGAGGCAGAAAGGGCCACATGAACCAGAGACTTACATCATCCTGAGACCAGAAGAACTAGATGGTGCCTGGCCACAACCGATGACTGCCCTGACAGGGAGCACAACAGAGAACCCCTGAGGGAGCAGGAGATCAGTGGGATGCAGACCCCAAATTCTCATAAAAAGACCAGACTTAATGGTCTGACTGAGTCTAGAGGAATCCCAGCAGTCATGGTCCCCAAACCTTCTGTTGGCCCAGGACAGGAACCATTCCCAAAGACAACTCATCAGACATGGAAGGGACTGGACAATGGGTTGGAGAGAGATGTAGATGAAGAGTGAGCTGCTTGTATCGGGTGGACACTTGAGACTGTGTTGGCATCTCCTGTCTGGAGGGGAGATGGGAGGGTAGAGAGGGTTAGAAACTGGCAAAACGGTCACGAAAGGAAAGACTGGAAGGAGAGAGTGGACTGACTCATTAGGGGGAGAATAAATGGGAGTATGTAGTAAGGTGTATATAAGTTTACATGTGACAGGGTGACTTGATTTGTAAACGTTCACTTAAAGCAGAATAAAAATTATTAAAAAAAAAAATAACAAGCATCATATTCAATGATGGAAGAGTGAAAATTTTCCCCGCAATATCAAGAACAAGGCATGGATGCTCATGTTTATCACTGCTAATCAACACTGTACTGATAGTCCAAGCCAAAACTATTAGGAAAAACAAAAAAACACAAAATAAGTAACATCCATATCAGAAAAAAAGAAAAACAATCTCTATTTGCAAGTAATTTAATAATCTGTAAAATCCCAGAAGAATCCAAAGAAAACTCCTGCAGATAATACACAAATTCATTAAGGTTTCAGGGCAGAAGATCAATCCACAGACATCAGCTGTGTTTCTATGCTCCAGCACAAACAATCTGAAAAGGAAATTATGAAAACCATTGTTTTTACAATCATAAACAGAAGAATAAAACACTTAGAAAAAATCTGACCGTGGAGGTTGTCATGGATTGAACTGTGTCCCCCTCAAAATCTGTGTTTCAAATTGGCTAGGCCATGATTCCTAGTATTTTGTGATTCTCCAGAATTTTGTAATCTGATGTGACTTTCCTATGCGTTGTAAATTCTATTTCTATGATGTTAATATGATGGGATTAGTGGAAGTTATGCTAACGAAGCAGGACTACATCTATAGGATTAAATTTGTGTTTTAGCCTAATCTCTTTTGAGATAAAAGAAGGGAGCAGAGTGGGAATGCTTTCAGACTCTTTACATTTAGGGTGATGTTGGCTATGGGCTCTGTGTAAATGCCCTTTATTAGGCTGATGAATCTCCCTTCTATTCCTATTTTGCTGAGAGTTTTTATCCTGAATGGGTGTTGGACGTTGTCAAATGCCTTTTCTGCATCAATTGTTAAGATCATATGGTTCTTGTCTTTTTTTTTTTTTCGTTTATATGATGGATTACGTTGGTTGTTTTTCTGATGTTGAACCATCCTTGCCTACCACTCGTTCATGGTGAATTCTTTTTATCATTATTACTTTGATATGTTGTTGAATTCTATTGGATAGAATTTTGTTGAGGATTTTTGCATCTAAGTTCCTGAGGGATATTGCTCTGTAATTTTCTTTTTTTCATGGTGTCTTTACCCAGTTTTGGTATCAGGGATATGCTGGGTTCATAGAATGAGTTTGGGAGTATTCCATCCTTTTCTGTACTCTGAAATACATTTATTAGTAGTGGTGTTAATTCTTCTCTGAAAGTTTGGTAGAATTCTCCAGTGAAATCTTCAAGGGCCAGGTTTTTTTTTTTTTTTTCTTTGCTGTTGTTCAGGGTTTTTAAATTAACTTTCCTATCTCTTGTTATGAGTTTATTCAGCTGTCCTACCACTGTGTTATTTTAGGTAGGTAGTGTGTGTCTAGAAATTCATCCATTTCATCTAGTATTTCAAATTTCTTAGAGCACAATTTTTTTTTCAGGGTAATTAGATACAAATCTTTTAATTTCAGTTGGGTCTGTTTTGATATGGCCCATCTCATTTCTTATTTGTGTTATTTGCTTCTTCTCACATTTTTCTTTTGTCAGTTTGGAAAATGGTTTATCAATTTTGTTAGTTTTTTCAAAGAATCAGCTTTTGGTCTTCTTAACTCTTTCAACTGTTTTTTCTGTTTTCTATTTCATTTAATTCTGCTCTTACTTTTATTATTTGCTTTCTTCTGGTGCCTAAGGGTTTCTTTTGTTGCCCTCTTTCTATTTGTTCAAGTCATAGGGATAATTCTTTGCTTTTGGCCCTCTCCTCTTTTTGAATTTATGCGTTTATTGATATGAATTGACTTCTGAGTACTGCTTTAGCTGTGTTCCAAAGGCTCTGATAGAAAGTGTTTTCATTCTCATTGGATTCTGTGAATTTCTTTATTCCATCCTTAATTTCTTCTATAACCCAGTCATTTTTGAGCAGGGTGTTGTTCACTTTCCAAGTGTTTGATTTCTTTTCCCTGTTTTTTCTGGTATTGACTTCTACTTTTATGGCTTTACCATCAGAGAAGATGCTTTGTGATATTTCGATATTTTTGATTCTGTTAAGGCTTGCTTTATGACCTAATATGTAGTCTATTCTAGAGAATGTTCCATGTGTGTTGTAAAAGACATATACTTGGCTGCTGTTGGGCGGAGCGTTCTGTATATGTCTGTGGTGAAGTTGGTTCATACTTTCATATATCTTCAGTGTCTTTATTGAACTTCTTTCTGGATGTTCTGTCCATCACCAATGTGGCGTGTTGAAGTCTCCTACTATTATTCTAGAACTTTCTATCTCACTTTTCTAAGCTGTTAGAGTTCGTTTTATGTATCTTGAAGCCCTGTCATTGGCTGCATAATTTAATATGGTTATACCCACCTAGTATTTCATCCCTGTAATCATTATATAGTGTCCTTCCTTAACCTTTCTGCTGGACTTAACCGTAAAACCTATTTTGTGAGCAATTAATATTGTCACACCTGCTCTGTTTTGATTGTTGTTTGCTTGATATATTTTTTTCCATCCTTTGAATTTTTGTTTGTGTCTCCAAGTCTAAGGCGTGTCTCTTTTAGGCTTCGTATAGACGGATCGTGTTTTTTTATCCATTCTGCCATTCTCTGTCTCTTTACTGGTGCATTCAGCCCATTTACATTCAGCATAACTATGAATAGGTATGTTGCCATTTTGATGTCTTTTTGTGTGTATTGTTGACGGTTTCTTTTTTCCAGTTAATTTTTTGTGCTGAATAGTTTATCCTCATATATTGTCTTTTCCTCTTTTTTTTTTTTTTTTGCTGAGTCATGGTGTTTTTAATCATCTTGTATGCATGTGAAAGCTGGTTAAAGAAGAATTGATGCCTTTCAACGATGGCATTGGCAAAGGATATTGAAAATACCATAGACTGCCAGAAGAATGAACAAATCTGTCTTGGAAGAAGTATAGCCAAAATGCTCATTTGAAGCAAAGATGGCAAGACTTTATCTCACATATTTTTGACATATTATCAGGAGGGACTAGTGTATGAGGGATATCATGCTTGGTAATGTAAAGGGTCAGTAAAAAAGAGGAAGACCCTCAATGAGATGGATTGATACAGTGGCTGCAAAAATCGGCTGAAACACAGCAACTGTTAATGAGTATGGGCCAGAACTGGATAGCGTTTCATTCTGTTGTACATAGGGTCGCTATGAGCTGGAATTGACTGGACAGCACCTAATAACTACAGAAATCTTTCCCCCTGTCTCTGTGTATTTCTCTATGTCTGACTGAGTGAATTTATTATTTTCTCTGCATTTCTCTGTATTTTTTCTATCTTCCTTCCCTTCTGTACATCTCTGCCTCTCACTCTGCTTCTCTTTTGTTCTTCTCATCAGTCTTTGTCTGTGTCTGTTTCTCTCTCTCCATGTCTCTGGGTGTCTTTGTCTATCTCTGAACATCTCTTTTTGCCTCTTTCCTTCTCTCTCTCTATCCCCCTTTCAACCTGTCTCAAAATCTGTATCTCACTTTTCCTTTCTGTCTCGCTGTCTTTGTCTGTCTGTCTGTCCTGTCTCTGTCTCTGGGAGGAGGTAGTTCTGCTTCTCCCTGGATTTCTGTGTCCATTTCTTATTCTCTCTCTCTGATTTTGTTTTCCTCTCTGCACCTCTCTTTGTGTCTCTCTAGCTCTCTCCTTCCAACTCTATGTATCTCTATGTTTCTCTCTGTGTTTCTATTTTAAACTACTCATGCTTTTGGTGTCGTATCTAATATTTTATTACAAAACCTAGATCATGAATATTTAACCCTATGTTTTCTTCTGAAATTTGCATATGCTTCGTTCTAATCATTTGGACATTGACACATTTTTCAGCTAATTATTCAGCTAATTTCAGCTAATTTTGTTATATAGGATGATATAAGCTCAAAATCCCTTCCTTTGTATGTGAATATCCGTTGTCCAAGGAATATTTGTGAAGAGATTATTCTTTTCTTATCGAATGGTCTTTGCACTTTGATTGAAAACTAATTGGCCTAAATCAAGTGGTCTCTGATTTCTATTACTCTGTCTATACTTACATTAAGTGATGGTTAAGGTTATGTGTCAGCTTGGCGGGGCCATAATTCTCAATGGCTTGGCAGTTATGATGTAGTTTGGCAGCTGTGTGATGACGTAATCACTTCCGTAGTCATATCTGATACAATGCTATCACGTCCATGGTGAGATCTGCTCCAAACAGTTAATCAGTTGAAAATGAGTTTCCTAAGGGGTATGTTCTACATCCAATGCATGTGACTTTCTGGCAAAGGTCACTGGCTTTATCTTACTCTGGATCCTGCATCTGTCCTCTGGTTCTTGGTGCTTGAGCTAGCAGCTTACCTGGCACTCTTGGGATTTGTCAGCCTTTGTACCCTACGAGCCAGGGAACTGACATATTACCTGCCAATCTTCGTGCTAGTTGGCCTTCATAGCCTGTGAGCTCGAGGCCTGCTGTCTGACCTGCTGATCTTGGGTTTCCAGAACCTGCAGCTATGTGAAGCTATGTGACTCAGGATAAGCCTCCGACCTCACCCATGGACTTAGGACTTTCTAGTCTTTACAACCACATGAGCCATTTTCTTGATATAAATTTCTGCCCTCGCATCTCTCTCCTTCTCTGTATACACACACACACACACACACATATACATACACATGCGTACATATACATACACATATAAATGCACCTATATATACACACACATATACGTATATACACATGTAGACATATACACACGTACATATATACACACACGCATATATATTCATATGCTACATTGATTTTGCTTCTCTAGAAAACATCCTAAAATGGTCAGTATCACACTGTTTTGATTTCTATACCTTTGTAAAAGGTTTTGATATTTGGGCAGTGTGTCTTCCAACTTTGTTCTTCTATTTCAAGACTCAGTTGATTTGTGGTGCTTGGCTTTGCCATTTCTAAAAGTGGTTGTCTGGATTTTAATCAGGATTGCATTAAACATGTAGATAAGTTTTGGCAGTATTTCCTCATTACCAATATTAATTCTCTAAAACCATGACATGGTTTAGGGCTTTTTAAGTTTCTTTCACCAATGTTTTGTAGTTTTAAGTGTTTACTAAATTTCTTTCTGAAGTGTTTATTGCTGTTGTATAGAAACATAGCTAATTTTTGTATGTTGATTTATTTTTACTCTGAATACTTTGCTAAATTCATTTATTGCTATAATATTTTGTGTTGTTTCTTAGGAATTCCTCTGTCTACATAAAATCAAGTCTTTTACCAATACAGCTATTTTTACTTCTGAGTCTCTAATTTGGATGATTTCTACATTATTTATTCTCTCCTGTAAAACTGCTCTGGTAAGAAGGTTAAGTAATATGTTAAATAAAACTTGAAAGAAAAGACACCTTTGGCCAACATGGCAACGTAGGCAGAAGCACCTTGACGTCCCTCTGCAGCAAAGACCTGAAAAACTAAGTAAAACAGAGAAAAACATCATTACTGGAATGTGAAGTGCCTAAAAGATAAAGAATTCAGCCAAGCACCGAATGGAATAGGAAACTGACAGACAACAGAGGGAGAGGAGAGATGTGTGCAGAGGGCACCATCACTAACGCAGCATGGATCCGCCATCTTGGATTCCAGCTGGGGATTGGCAGTCAATAGGAGACAGAGGACCTGGTAACCAGTGATACATGCTTTCCCAAGCCGCCCCCCCACCCCCATTCTCTTCCGGCTGCTCCATCTCTGAGCTTCCTGGCTGGCTGTGGTGACTCAGCCGCCTGGAAAGTGCAGCATCTGTGCTACTTGGATTCTCCCCACCTATTTTAGAGATCAGCGGACAGGGAGTACAGGAAAGCAGCTTTACAAAACTCCCAGCAGGAGACAGAGCATCTGGTAAGGAGCAATATATGCTTTCCTAACCCTCCCCTTCTTCCACCCCCTTCGGCCTCCTCTACTTCCCACCAGCTGCAGTCTTGGCCAGGAGGCAACTGCTTTGGCCTCAGACTGCTTGGATTCACCCTGCCCACACTGGCCAGGCTCCTGAGCAGATGTTGGTTCCTTCTACCTTTGTTGGTTTCTTCTGTAGCTCCTACCACTTCCTCCTACTTTCTCTGGAACACCTGGCTCCGTGTGCCATCTTTGCTTCTTCTTGAAAGGCTGAGAGCCATGCTTGACTGGATAATCAGTCCTCCGGCCCAAGACACCACGCTTGGGGGGATCCCTGGGGCTTTTGTTTGCCTTATTTTGCTTTGCTCTGTTTTGTTTTGTTTGTTTGTTTTCTTTTTCTTTTTGCCGATTGGGAGCTCCTTCTAGCTGAGATACACTGCACAGCTTAGGAGACATTCCCCCAATCTATGCACCTGAGTACCTGGGGGCATCTTTTATTTTCTTCTTTCTATATTTTTTTTCTTTTCTCTCTCTTTTTCTCTCTATGTCTCATTTCTCTACACTTGTCATCTTTTCCTGTCTCCTGAATACCTGGTGCTGTGTGACATCTATGCTCCCTCTAGCCAGGCTATACTGCGCAGCCTGGGAGCCACTCCCCCAGTCTAAGCTGCCCCTGTGATGGTACTCCGGGACTCCTGGGGGCTATTCTTTTCCAAATTTTTGTCTAGATTTTTTTTTGTCTTTTTTCCCCTGTTTTGTTTGTTCGTATGCTCCATTTTTGGGTCTCTTCTCTCCACTTCAATGGCAAGCTCCCTTAGCACTTTTTTTCTTTAGTTCTTTACTTGTTTGTTTTTAGCTCCTGTTTCTCTCTCCTCTTTCCCATACAACTATTAGCTCAACACATCACAACCTCCCCCATCTTTCATGTCTACCTGCACCATGCACTGAACATCATACTTCCAAGCAGCAGAGGCACGGCCTACTTGAACCTGCCCAGCACTGATTCCTGGTCCATGCTGTGAGCCCTAGTTCATGCCACAAACAACCCATCCCAGCCCCTCCCCTTCAGCTGGACCTGCCATTTGCACCATAGCTGATTGACTGGCACTGCCCATTGGATGAGGTGAAAAGTACTGTGACTACAGATGAGCAAACAACAAAGAACGCACTGCTCCACTGCTCAGACTTAACCAAATAAAACAGAAAAGCAGAATGAAACAAACAAATCTACAATCAAGAAACAAAGAAAATAATTACTGAATATCCAAAAGACAGTAGGCAATATCAGAACATACTACAAAAAACAGGACAGGATGGTTCCAGTAGGCATCCAGAATAAACACCAGATGACTTTCCAGTGAAGAAAAGGTACTAAAACTACCTGATAGGAATTCAAGTCTCTAGTAGTTCGAGTGATCCAAGAGCTGAAGCAAAGAGCAGACAAAAATGAGGAAAAAACAGACAAATTTTTGGAAAAGGCAGACAAATTCATGGAAAGTACAGACAAAAAAGGAACAATTCAGGAAAGTAATACAGGAACAAAATGACAAACTAAACTCACAACTAATAATCATACAAAAACACAATTAGAAATCCAAAAGATAAGATTTCAGAAAGGACAGTGTCATAGAAGGGCTGAAGAGCAGGTTTGAAACAATGGAAGACAAAATTAGCGAAATTGAAGACAAACAGTTGGATACAACTCTGTTTGAGGAAAAATCAGAAATAAAGAACAATAAAGAAACCCGGAGAATTATGTCGGATGCAAACAAAAGCAAAAATTTGCAAGTGATTGGAGTTCCAGAACAGAGAGACAAAATGGAAAACACAGAGATCACTGAAGAACTACTGACAGAAAACTTCCCTAGTTTTATGAATGATGAAAAGCTGACCATCCAAGAAGCTCAGTGAACCCCATATAGGTTAGAATCCCAAAGAAAAATGCCAAGGCCTATCATAATCACAATAACTAAAACCAAAGATAAATAAAAAATACTTGCAAGCAGCTCAGGAAAAACAAAAAGTCACATACAGAGGAGAAACAATAAGACTAAATTCTGATTATTCAGCAAAAACCATGCAGGCAAGAAGGCAATGGGCTGACATATATAAAACCTTGAAAGGAAAAATTTGTCAACCAAGAATAATATATCCTGTAAAACTTTCATTCAAATTAGCACGTTTCCAGATAAGCAGAAATTAACAGAATATGTAAAAGCCAAACCAAAACTACAAGAATTATTAAAGGGAGCCATTTGGTCTGAGAACACAAAACATCAGACCGCGGCCTGAATCTAGGAGGCAAGGTTGCACCATCCGCATATCAACCTAGGAAATGAACTCTTGAGAACTACCCAAAACCAAAACAACTGCAACAGGGAACCAGAGAGGTTAATCTGTAATTGACAAAAACGTCAGGAAAATAAAAGAGGGAATAGATGGTATAGGTATAGAACTTTCTAATGGAGAGGAAGGCCAGGCAGTATCAAGCAATAGTAGACTGGCTCAAACCTAGGAAGATAAGGGTAAATTTCAAGTTAACCACAACCTCAAGAAACCTATCCATCAAAATAAAGAAGAAAAATATAAAGCCTCAATAAAAAAAAAAAAAAAAGCTATTTAAAAACAAAAAGAAACCCACAAAGAAAAGGGACTCAGCACGGGCGAGTAATAGAAACAAACTCTCTGTTAGCACCACACACACACAAAAAAAAACTACAAAATGATAGCAATAAACTCAGCCCTATCAATAATTACACTGAATGCAAATGGCAGAAATGCAGCCATAAAGAAATGCACAGTGAAAGAATGGATTAAAAAAAAAAACAGGATCTATCAATATGCTGTCTATAAGAAAACACACCTTAGAAACAGACATAAATTATTAAAAATCAAAGGATGGAAAAAATGCATCAAGCAAATAACTACCAAAAAAGAGCAGGAATGGGAACACTAATCTCAGATAAGATAGAATTAAAAACAAAATCCACCATAAAAGAGAAAGAAGGGCATTATATAATGATTAAAGGGATGATCCATCATGAATATACCCACAATAAACATCTACACACCCAATGACAAGGCTCCAAATACATAAAGCAAACTCTAACAGCAGTGAAAACAGAAATTGACACTTCCACAGTAATAGCAGGAGACTTCAACACACCACTCTCAGTAAAGGGCAGAACATCTAGAAAGAAACTCAGCAAAGATACAGAAAAACTAAAGAGCACAATCAGCCAACTTGACCTCATAGGCATATACAGAACACTCCACCCAACAGCTGCAAAGTAAACATTCTATTCCAACATACACAGAACATTCTCCAGAATAGACCACATCTTAGGCCACAGAGCAATCCTCAACAAAATCCAAAATTTTGAGATAATACAAAGTATTTTCTCTGACCACAATGTCATGAAAGTAGAACTGAACAACAGAAAGTGTAAGGAAAAACAAAAAATCAATTTCCTGGAAACTGAATAACACCATGCTTAAAAACAACTGGGTAATAGAAGAAACCAAAGATAGAATCGAAATTTGCTGGAATCAAGCAAGAATGAAAACACATCATACCAAAACCTTTGGGACCCAGCAACGGCAGTCCTCAGAGGTCAACTTATAGCACTAGATGTCACATCAAAAAAGAAGAAAGGGACAAAATCAAAACATTCGCTACGCAACTTAAGTAGAAAGAAAAGAGGAAAAAAAACACACACCCATCAGAAGAAAGGAAAGAATAAAGATCAGAGCAGAGATAAATGAAATAGAGAATAGAAAAACAATAGAAGGGATCAACAAAACCAGAAGTTGTTTCTTTGAAAGGATCAACAAAATCGATACATCACTGGCCAAACTGACAAAAGAAAAGCAGGAGAGAACACAAATAACCCAAATAAATGATATGGAGGACATTACAACAGACCCAACTGAAATAAAAAGGATCATAACGGAGTATTGTTAAAAACTGTACTCCAAGCTATTTGAAAGCCTAGAGGAAATGGACAAATTTCTAGAGACACACTACCTACCCTAACTAACACGAAATGACATTGAAAATCTGAACAGACCCATAACAAGAGATTGACATGGTAAAAAAAAAAAAAACTCCCACCAAAAAAACAATCCCTGGCCCAGATGACTTCACTGGAGACTTCTACCAAACATTCAGAGAAGAGCTTACGCCAGTACTGCTCAAACTATTTCAGAACGTAGAAAATGAAGCAATACTTCCAAATTCATTCTTTGAAGCCAGCATAACCCTGATAGCAAAACCAGGCAAAGATGCCACAAAAAAAGAAACTTACAGAACAATATCTCTCATGAATATAGGTGTAAAAATTCTCAATAAAATTCTAGGCAATAGATTTCAGCATCATATCAAAAAAATAATACACCGTGACCAAGTAGGATTCATTCCAGTTATGGAAGGATATTTCAACGTTAGAAAACCAACCAATGTAACCCAGCACATATATAAAAGGAAAGAATCACATGATCTTCTCAATCGACACAGAAAAAGCACTCAACAAAGTCCAACATACATTCCTGATAGAAATTGTCAATAAAATAGGTATAGAAATAAATTTCTCAACATAATAACAGGCATCTACGCAAAATGAATGTCCAACATCGTTCCCAATGGAGAGAGGCTGAAAACATTCCCTTTAGAACAGGAACAAGACAAGGTTGCCCTTTATCACCACTACTATTTAACATTGTGTTGGAAGTCTTAGCTAGACCAACGAGGCAAGAAACAGAAATAAAGGGCATCCAAAGTGGTATGGAAGAAGTTAAACTGTCCTTATTCCCAGGTGATATGATACTTTTTAGAAAATCCAAAAGACTCCAGGAGAAAACTACTGGAACTAATAGATTCAGCAGAGTAGCAGGATACAAGATCAACATACAAAAATCAGTTGGATTTCTATTCACTAATAAAGACAACGATGAAAAGGAAATCTGGAAAACAAAACCATTCATAATAGCCCCTACAAAAAATAAAATACTTGGGAATAAATCTAACCAGGGATGTAAAAGACCTATTCAAAGAAAACTACAAAACACTACTGCAAGAAACAAGAGATCTCCATAAATGGAAAAACATGCCATGCTCATGGATAGGTAGACCCAACATTGTGAAAACGACAATTCTACCCAAAGTGATTTACAAATACAATGCAACCCCCATCCAAATACCAACAACATTCTGTAGAGAGAAGGAAAAACTTATCATTAACTTTATATGGAAACAGAAGATGCCCGGTATAAGTAAAGCACTACTGAAGAAGAATAAAATAGGAGCACTACCTGACCTCAGAACCTACTATACAGCTACAGTAATTAAAACAGTCTGGTACTGGTACAACTACAGATAGTGACCAATGGAACAGAGTGGAGAACCAATATGACATACATAACTACATTAATATATGACAGATCCCCTTCATGTTGTTAGAAATTACATCTTCCTATGTTGTATGCCAACTAATATAGGTTTATAATTATTTATGTATTCATTTGCTTCTTAAACCATAGAGGTAATGCTGACATCCCAAAAGTCTAGAAATCATGGCTTTTATATTTATCTGTTGATATATTTACCCATTTTTTTTGTATGGCTTCAATTTATCATCAAGTGTGCTTTCAATTCAGCCTGAGGAACTCCGTTTAGCATTTTTTTGTAGAGCGGATCTAGTAATGAATTATCTCAGCTTTTATTTATTTGTAATTGTCTTAATTTTTCCTCAACTTTTTTTAAGGTTAGTGTTACCAGTTTAAAATTAGTTATTGAAAATTTGTCTTTTTTAGCACTTTAAATATGAGGTTATACTTGTTCTAATATCCATGATATCAGATAAAATATCTTATTGAGGGTCATTTTTGTGTGATGATTTACTTCTCTCATTACTTTCAAGATTATCTCTCCAATATTTGCTTTCTGTTGTTCTATCATGGCATGTCTGAGTGTGGTTGTCTTTAAGGTTTTCTTATTTACAGTTCACTGAGTTTTTTGCATATGTCATTGTTTTTGTTTTATTAGATCCCATCAACTTGATTCTGAGTCATGAGACCGCATGCGTACAAAGTAGAACTGCTCCATAGGATTTCCAGGGCTGTGACCTTTTGGAAGGAGAACCCCAGGTTTCTCTTCTGAGGTGCTTCAAGGTGGGTTTGAACTACCCACCTTTTAGCTAGTAATCAAGTATTTAACAGTTTGTTTTACTGTTACATGTGTAGGTTAATGTATTTCCTCAAATCTGGGAAGTATTAAGCCATAATTCCTTCAGATCAGAATCTCCTTAGGTAATCTGTCTGCCTATTTCTCTCCTTTCTGTGGACCAATAATACAGCATACATTAGTATGCATAATGATGTCTCACTGGTCCACCAGACTCTATTCATTTTTTTAAATTTTTACTGTGCTTAAAGTGAAAGTTTACAAATCAAGTCAGTCTCTCACACAAAACCGTATATACACCTTCCTACATACTCCCAATTACTTCCCCCTAATAAGAAAGTCAGCTCCTTCCCCCCACACTCTCTTTTCGTGTGCATTTTGCCAGCTTCTAGGCCCCTCTACCCTCTCCAGGGAGGAGATGCCAACATAGTCTCAAGTGTCCACCTGATGGAAGAAGCTCACTCCTCAAAAGCATCCCCTCTCCAGCCCGTTGTCCAGTCCAATTCATGTCCAAGAGTTGGCTTTGGGAATGGTTCTTATCCTGGGCCAACAGAAGGTCTGGGGCCCATGACCACCGGGGTCCTTCCAGTCTCAGTCAGACCATTAAGTCGGGTCTTTTTACAAGAATTTGAGACTCTGTTCATTTTTACATACTCTTTTTTTTTTTTTTTTTTCTGCTTGTCTGATTGGTGATGTCAATTATCCTACCTCCAAGTCTTCCGGTTCTTCCTGCTAAAACCTGCTAAGTAACATCTTCCAGTGAATTTTTCATTTTAGCTATTGTGCTTTTAATCTGCAGAATATCAATCTAGTTCATTTTTATACTTTTCATCTCTTATTGTTTTCTTTTGTAGTTTTTAAAAGGAAGATTTATTTGACAAGTTCCACTTAGCACAATACATCTAAAGGGAAAGTTTTAAATTAAGGCCTCAGAGTTTCATACAAACATCAAGACCACAGTCCTAAAGTATTGGTATTGTGTCTCATTTTCCCCATTAACTTAAAAAGAAGCTTAAACATACATACATTTCAAGTTATTAAATGGGACTAGAATTAACAAACATGCCGAATGTTTCCCCTTTAATTACAAACACAACTCATACATTTGAGTTTTACCAAAAAGCAAGTATTTCGTCATGCATTCGGTGTTCAGTGGTAATGCGGTATAAGACATCATTTAAGGGAACTGAACTGCTTTAACCTAAATAGCTTCCTGCTTAAGTACATCCTACAGCTAACTCAAGAAAAGCTGAAAATTGTTTAACAGTTATAGTTTACTCAAGCTTTGTTGTTACACCTCAGTGAATGTTTCATGTTCAAAACACTGAACCTGAAATTGTTTTAAAACAAACCTGATTTCCACTTAGGGAAAGCATAAGTCACAAGCTTGAGTCACAAAACTGTTAAACTTCAGAGTTTTAGTTTTCCTTTTTCTTAAAGAAAGTGTTCACCAAGAGTCAGTGATCAGGATTACATTCCCTATCCACCACTCGTCATGGACATGGTACACATCCCTCCCATTCTGTTCACTCCCATAGATGCACAGCTTCCACTACTGTAGTCGCTGCCATTCATTGCTCCTTGGCTACATGTGCAATGTTTGACTGAAAGTCACTGGAGGTTTCCTGTAAAACTTGGTCATACCCACTCATGCCGCTCTGACTGCCATACCTGCCTCCATAACTACCCCTCAGCTGCTGGCTAGCTGGGCCATCATAACCAGGCTGATTTGCAGGAACAAAAATGCTGCTGTTCTTTGGCTGAGCAAGACCAGGGCAAACCCCAGACCTTTACTATGAATCCCTCTCCACCTTCAGTGTCCAACACCATCGTCTCATACAGGTCCTATCATTAAAATAAGACTTCAAAGACTAGGTTGTCATGGCTGGGAATAAAAATCTCTATCTCTTACTGATATCAACCGTACTCATGTTTTCCTTTTCTTTCTTGAAAATATACTTAAAGGCTGTATGTAAGTCCAGACTTCCTCAGAGACGATTTCTATTTATACTTTTTCTGTGAAATACATACTTCCCTATGGGGTTTGTAACATTTTGTTGAAAACTTGATGTTCTGAATACTATGATTTGTTAATTTAGCTCATCAATTTTTTGCCTCCCCCAAGTGTTTGCTATTGTCGCTTGTTTAAAATTGTAGTTAACAATTTTAAGTGATGTTTCAAAATTATTTTCCCCATTACTGTATTTTTTATCATGCACGATCAATGTGTGGTCTCTGTGTTTAGCTGGTGATCTGAGAGAACTTTCCTTAACTTCATAGAACCAAGTAGTAAAGCAAAGGAAAGCTAAATTTTTGCAGGTTGTCTTTGGGCTGAAATGCTCTCCTAATCATAAACCTTGTTGCCTAAAACTCTGCTGTTGCCTTCACCTCTTGTTATGTGGATACCAAAAGTTGGATAGAGTTATATATTTAGTGTCATCTCAGGTTTTTTATTTCTATTTTTTTAAAGAATGTATTAAAGCTTGGGAATGCAGTTTGCACTTGGTAGCGCCTCAATGGCATGTCCCTTTAGGAACCATGTACCAAGCCTCCTCAATTCTTGGCTTCTAGAATATTGCACATTCCATCTGCCATCTTTTGCCACAGATTTTCTGCTTTTAGAGGATTAGTACAGATGCCATCTGGATGCCACAGAGAGTGTTGGGCCGGGCAAACTAAACTCACTTTATTGGTTCCTCTGGGTGCTACCAGGCATGTAATATTGTATGTTAACAGCTTGTTTTTTAGGACAAAGTCTGTATTGAACCCGTGGCTTCAGCATCCCACACCAAGAATATGGACCACTATTACCATGGCTGCTGCCAATATGGAGAGTAGGGGGTTGTATGCAGATGGAAAAAAATACCTGGTGATATATCTCAAAATATCAGCCAGTGAAAACCTCATGATTACAATAGCCTAAGACTGAATCTACCATGGGAGTGATACAGGACTGGGAAGCAGTTTTTTCCATTGTTTTTGGCGTTGCCATTAGTCGAGTCAACTTGATCACAACTAAAATTAACAACAGGCAGGTAAACAAGAGCAAAACTGTCTCCATCTAGCTTTTACAACTTCTTTTCCTCATAAAAATCTCTTTTGATTTCTGTATTTATTTAGAAGCCAGAGTTCTTATTTCTTTAAAGTATTAATTTTGCCAGCTGAATAGTTGCTTCAGTGGAGGAAATAGCTGTCAGAACACTCTATTTGGTTGTTTTCAGAGACACTTCACTAGTACTTCATCTATTCTTAAGCCTCTGGGTTCAGATTTAAAATAGTTAATTTAAGGATTTTATTGACTAAGCCCTGTCTGGGTGTCTCAAGGACAGTTTGTGTTGATTCTGTATTCCTGTCAATTGTCTCAACTTTTTTTTTCTTATTTGCACACCACATAACTTTTTATTGAACACTGGACTTTGAACATTTTCATGTGGTAATTTTGGAAATAACGTTCTCTACCCTTCCTACTCCAGTCCACCAGTCTTCAGTGGGTTTGTCATACACTTGGTGGCTTGTGTGTTTCTCTGGTTCTGAAAGCTATGCCACCAGTATTACACATACCAGCAGGGTCACCTGTGGCAGACAGGTTTCAGCTGAGCTTCCAGACTAAGACAGACTAGAAAGAAGAATCTGGCAATCTAACCCTGAAAAAAAAATTGCCAGTGAAAACCTTATGAATAGCAGCAGGACATTTTCTGACATAATGCCAGAAGATGAGCCTCTCAGTTTGCAAGGCACTCAGAAAACAATTGAGGAAATGCTCTTCCTCAAAGTAGAATTGTATTTAATGATATAGATGGAGTAGCAATTTCCAAATCTTCATTTGCTGATGTGGCATGACTCGAAATGAGAAGAAAAGACTGCAAACTTCCATTAGTAGCCTGTATGTAGAATGTATGAAATATAAGTCTACGAAATTTGAAAGTTGTCAAAAATGGAATGTAATGCATAAAGATCAATATCCTAGGCATTAATGAGCCGAAATGGATTGGTATTGGCCATTCTGAATCAAACATATTGTCTACTGTGACAGGAATGACCAGTTGAAGAGGAATGGTGTCATGTTCATCATCTAAAAGAACATTTCAAGAGCTAAACTGAAGTACAACACTGTCAGTGATGGGATAATATCCATGCACCTACAAAGAATACCAGTTAATACGACTATTATTCAATTTTACAAACCAAGCACTAATGCCAAAGATGAAGAAATGTAATATTCTTACAAACTTATGCAGTCTGAAATTGATCAAACTTGAAATCAAAATGCATTCATAATTACTGATGATTGGAATGTGAAAATTGGAAACAAAGAAGAAGGATCAGTAGTTGGAAAGTATGGCCTCAATGATTGAAATGACGCCAGCGATCGTATGGTAGAAATGTGAAAACCAATGACTTATTAGTTGAAAATACTATTTTTCAACAACATAAATTGTGAATATAAAAGTGGACCTCACCTGAGGAATACACAGGAAAGAAATCAACTACATCCGTTGAAAGAGATGACAGAAAATCTCAATATCATCAGTAAGAACAAGGCTATACATCAAACGTGGAACAAATCATCAGTGGCTCGTTTGTAAGTTCAAGTTGAATGCAAAGAAAATTTTAAAAGTCCACAAAAGCCAAGCAATGACCTTGAGTATATCCCACCTGAGTTTATAAACATTTCAAAAATAGATTTGACACATTGAATATTAATAACCAAAGACCACATGAATGTATAAAGACATAAAGGAAATCATATATGAAGAAAGCTAAAAGTTATTAAAAATGCAGGAAAGAAAAGACCAAACAATGTCAAAAGAAACTCTGAAACTACCTCTTTTATGTAGTGTAGCTAAAGTGAATGGAAAAAAAGGATGAAGTAAAAGAGCTGAACAAAAGATTTTAAAGGGGAGGAGGCAGGGCCAAGATGACTGACTAGGTAGATGCTACCTCGGATCCCTCTTGTAACAAAGACTCGAAAAAACAAGTGAATCGATCACATACATGACAATCTACGAAACCTAGCCATCAAACACAGATCTAAAGAGTTAACCTGAGTGACAGGTGAGTGAAAAGCTGCACCCTGAACCAGCGACCACTTCTGGAACCCGCATCCTGCCCCACAGCCTTGAGCCCTTGCGGTTCCCTAGTGCCAAGTGGCGGGGCTGATAGCGGCTTGCTGAGGCAGGGCGGACACAGGACACAGCCCTAACCCCTAGCCCCCTGGGGTAACCTTCGCAGATACTCAGCCATCGCAAGCAGGCTGCACACTGACGCAGCTAACGAGAGAACGAACAAGCAACCACGGGGAAGCAGCGACTGTTTTTGGAGCCTGGAGCCAGCAACTCGGTCAGAAAAACTTGGTGCGAGGCTTTGGATTGGGCGCAGGGGAGCTGAGCATGGCATCCTGACATGGCGCAAACACAGGACGCAGCCCTAGCCCCCAGAAGTGACCCCAGGGGAAGCCATGCCGGTGCACACAGGCAGCACAGCAACGCAGCTGATAGGAGGAGAAGTCACCGGGAGGCAGCAACTGGTTTTGGAGCCTGGAGTGCAGTGTCCCAGCTGGGGAACCTTGGCGCTGGGCTTCGGACTGGGAGTGGAGGAACTGACCACGGCTTCGGAGACAGCACATGCACAGGATGCAGGCCTTACCCTCAGGGGCAATCTCGACCCAGCCAACGCACACAGGCTATACGCCCCATGGGAATCTTGGATAAAACAGTCCTCACCAAGCAAGATAAGTAACTTTGTCTATATTCTGGAGTGCTACTCGCTCCTATCTATCTGATCCCTCCCCTACCCTTCCCAGGTGGCTTCATTAACATTGGAATTTCCTGGGCCAGAGAGTGAAGTGCTCTGCCGTTTTTTATTTGTTTGTTTTGTCTTTTCCTAACCCATTCTCCTGGCCTGAGAGAAGCAGCTACAAAAAACCCAGGGAAAAAGAATCCTTCCCTGACTTCCCGAAATTGGACTAAAAATACAGAACCAGCTCCAGCCAAGCATATGAAATCCACAGTCTTGGGATTTCATCCCTACAGGGAACAAGGTGAATATTATAATGCAAAGGCAATTCTGATAGTGATCTGAATGTAATTGTTTTAGTGGATTACTGGAAAGACAAACTTCCTAGGTATGATATATCTACCTATTAAACAGAGCCCTCACTGACCCACAATGGGAAACTGAGGGCTGAAGCTCCACCAAACCACCTAACCTCTTGCCATAGGGGTCTGAGGATAGTGACAGCTACCAATCTGTAGAGGCACATGCATTGGGTGCCTAAGGTACAGCTGCAGAGCCCATCCACCAAAGTGCTTTAGGAATAGGGACACACCTACCTCACTGGCACTTGGGGTAAGTCTGTCAACACCCTGTCCCCCCCGGAATGTGACCCCCTGCTGCTACTAGAATCTGGTACACACAACTATCACTATTACTCCTGTAAGCAAATACATGACAGTCTACCCCACACACTTGGTGACCCAAAATCAGATTTTACTCAAGAATAGTGAATGGACTCTTAGGCTTATATTTCTGGTAACAGCTCAAACCAACTGTTAAGAGGACATAAGTGACTCAAAGGCTACAACAATCAAGACAGCGCAATCTAGTAGCCCATCTATGTATATTGAAAGAAAACAAAACAAGATAAGACTCAGTGAGCAAATATAAAATAAATCATTACAATATCTTATAGATGGCTCAGAGACAGAAGTCGATATCAAACCAAATAAAGAAACAGACAATGATTGCATCTACAACTCCCCAAATTAAAGAATCAAAATCTTTCCCAAATGAAGATACAATCCTGGAATTACCAGATGCAGAATATAAAAAACTAATTTACAGAATGCTTCAAGACATCAGGCATGACCTCATAAATGAAATAAGACGATCTACAGAAAAAGCCAAGGAACACACTGATAAAGCAGTTGAAGAAATCAAAAAGATTATTCAAGAACATAGGGGAAAAATTAATAAGCTACAAGAATCCATAGAGAGACAGCATTCAGAAATCCAAAAGATTAACAGTAAAATCACAGAATTAGACAACTCAATAGGAAGTCAGAGGAGCAGAATCGAGCAATTGGAATGCAGAGTGGGGGAGGTGGAGGATAAGGCAATTGACACCAATATAGTTGAAGAAAAATCAGGAAAAAGATTTTAAAAAATGAAGAAACCCTAAGAATCATGTGGAACTCTATCAAGAAGAATAACTTGGGTGTGATTGGAGTTCCAGAACAAGGAGGGATAAAAGAAAATACAGAAAGAATAGTTGAAAATCTGTTGGCAGAAAACTTCCCTGACACCATGAAAGACGAATGGATATCTATCCAAGATGCTTATCGAACGCCATATAAGATTGATTCAAAAGAAAATCACCAAGACATATTATCATCAAACTTGCCAAAACCAAAGATAAAGAGAAAATTTTTAAAGCAGCCAGGGATAAAAAAAGATCTCCTACAAAGGAGAATCAATAAGAATAAGTTTAGACTACTCAGCAGAAACCATGCCATCAGCAAGGCAATGGGATGACATATATAGAGCACTGAAGGAGAAAAACTACCAGCCAAGGATCATTTATCCAGCAAAACTCTCTCTCAAATATGAAGGTGAAATTAAAACATTTACAGATGAACACAAGCTTAGAGAATTTGCAAAAACCAAACCAAAGCTACAAGAAATACTAAAGGAAATTGGTCAGAAAATCAATAACATCAGATAACGACACAACACAAGGTCACAGAACAAAACTTCCTGATACCAACTCAAATAAGGAAATCACAAAAACAAATTAAGATTAATTTGAAAAAGAAAAAAATGCTAAAAACAGGGAATCATTGAAGTCATTATGTAAAAGATCACAATAATCAAAAAGAGGGACTAAATACAGGAGGCATAGAACTGCCACATGGTTAGGAAAACAAGGTGATATAGGACGATACAAGTAAGGTTTTCACTTAGAAAAATAGGGGGTAAACATTAAGGTAACCAAAAATAGGCCTAACAATTCCAGAACTCAAAATAAAAACCAAGAAAAACATAACAACTTAGCAAACATACAGTCAAGTACTATGAAAATGAGGAAAACACAACTTACAAAGAAAAACGTCTCAGCACAAAAAAGTAAGTGGAAAAATGAAATTGTCAACAACACACACAAAAAGGTATCAAAATGACAGCTCTAAACACATACTTATCTACCATTACATTG
This sequence comes from Loxodonta africana, assembly GCF_030014295.1. Taxonomy (NCBI): domain Eukaryota; kingdom Metazoa; phylum Chordata; class Mammalia; order Proboscidea; family Elephantidae; genus Loxodonta; species Loxodonta africana. Next base: position 554,780 of record NW_026974888.1, read on the forward strand.
AATGTAAATAGACTAAATGCACCAATAAAGAGACAGACAGTCTCAGACTGGATAAAGAAACACGATCCGTATATATGCTGCCTACAAGAGACACACCTTAGACTTATAGACACAAACAACCTAAAACTCAAAGGATGGAAAAAAATATATCAAGCAAACAACAATCAAAAAAGAGCAGGAGTAGCAATATTAATTTCTGACAAAATAGACTTTAAAGTTAAATCCACCACAAAGGATAAAGAAGGACACTACATAATGATTAAAGGAACAATTGACCAGGAAGATATACCCATATTAAATATTTATGCACCCAATGACAGGGCTGCAAGATACATAAAACAAACTTGAACAGAACTAAAAAGTGAGATAGACACCTCCACAATTATAGTAGGAGACTTCAACACACCACTTTTGGAGAAGCATAGGACTTCCAGTAAGAAGCTCAACAAAGACACGGAAGACCTAATTGCTACAATCAACCAACTTGACCCATAGACCTGTACAGAACACTCCACCCAACAGCTGCAAAGTATGCTTTTTTTTCCTAGTGCACATGGAACATTCTCTGGAATAGATCACATATTAGGTCATAAAACAAACCTTTGTAGAATCCAAAACAATGAAATATTACAAAGAAGAAGAAAGTGGGAGGCCTCACTCTACCAGATTTCAGAACCTATTATACAGCCACAGTAGTCAAAACAGCCTGGTACTGGTACAACAACAGGCACATAAACCAATGGAACAGAATTGAGAACCCAGATATAAATCCATCCACATGTGAGTAGCTGATATTTCACAAAGGCCCAGTGTCAGTTAATTGGGGAAGAGATAGTCTTTTTAACAAATGGTGCTGGCATAACTGGATATCCATTTGCAAAAAAATGAAACAGGACCCATACCTCACACCATGCACAAAAACTAACTCCAAGTGGATCAAAGACCTAAACATAAAGACTAAAACGATAAAGATCATGGAAGAAAAAATAGGGACAACCTTAGGAGCCCTAATACAAGGCATAAGCAGAATACAAAACATTACTAAAAATGACGAAGAGAAACCAGATAACTGGGAGCTCCTAAAAATCAAACACCTCTGCTCATCTAAAGACTTCACCAAAGGAGTAAAAAGACCACCTACAGACTGGGAAAAAATTTTCAGCTATGACATCTCTGACCAGCACCTGATCTCTAAAATCTATATGTTTCTGATAAAACCCAACCACAAAAAGACAAACAACCCAATCCAAAATTGGGCAAAGGATACGAAGACGCACTTCACTAAAGAAGATATTCAGGCAGCTAACAGATACGTGAGGGAATACTCTCGATCATTAGCCATTAGAGAAAATCAAATTAAAACTATGATGAGATTCCATCTCACTCCAACAAGGCTGGCACTAATCCAAAAAACACAAAATAATAAATGTTGGAGGGTCTCCGGAGAGATTGGAACTCTTATATACTGTTGGTGGGAATGTAAAATGGTACAACCACTTTGGAATACCTATCTGGTGTATTCTTAAATAGTTAGAAATAGAACTACTATACAACCCAGAAAACCCACTCCTCGGAATATACCCTAGATAAATAAGAGCCTTTACATGAACAAATATATGCACACCCATGTTTATTGCAGCTCTGTTTACAATAGCAAAAAAGCTGGAAGCAACCAAGGTGTCCATCAACGGATGAATGGTTAAATAAATTATGGTATATTCACACAATGGAATACTACGCATCGATAAAGAACAGTGACGAATCCGTGAAACATTTCATAACATGGAGGAACCTGGAAGGCATTATGCTGAGTGAAATTAGTTAGATGCAAAAGGACAAATACTGTATAAGATCACTATTTTAAGTTCTTGAGAAATAGTATAAACTGAGAAGAACACATTCTTTTGTGGTTAAGAGAAGGGGGAGGAAGGGATGGTGGGAGAGGGTTATTTACTGATTAGCTAGTAGATAAGAACTACTTTAGGTGAAGGGAAGGACAATACTCAAAACAGGGAAGATCAGCTCAATTGGACTGGACCGCAAGCAAAGAAGTTTCCGGGATAAACTGAATGCTTCGAAGGTCAGTGGAGCAAGGGCGGGGGTTTGTGGACTGGACTATGGCTTAAGGGGTCTTCTAAGTCAATTGGCATAATAAATTCTCTTATGAAAACATTCTGCATCCCACTTTGAACTGTGGCGTCTGGGTTCGTAAATGCTAACAAGCAGCCATCTAAGATGAATCAATTGATCTCAACCCACCTGGATCAAGGGAGAATGAAGAACACCAAGGTCACACGATAACTATGAGCCCAACACAGAAAGGGCCACATGAACTAGAGACTTACATCACGCTGAGACCAGAAGAACTAGATGGTGCCCAGCCACAGCCGATGACTGCCCTGACAGGGAGCACAACAGAGAACCCCTGAGGGAGCAGGAGAACAGTGAGATGCAGACCTCAAATTCTCATAAAAAGACCAGACTTAATGGTCTGACTGAGACTAGAAGAATCCCAGCGGTCGTGGTCCCCAAACCTTTTGTTGGCCCAGGACAGGAACTATTCCCGAAGACTACTCATCAGACGTGGAAGGGACTGGACGATGGGTTGGATAGATATGCTGATGAAGTGTGAGCTACGTGTATCAGGTGGACACTTGAGACTGTATTGGCATCTCCTGTCTGGAGGGGAGATGGGAGGGTAGAGAGGGTTAGAAACTGGCAGAATGGTCACGAAAGGAGAGACTGGAAGGAGGGAGCGGGGTGACTCATTAGGGGGAGAGTAAATGGGAGTATGTAGTAAGGTGTATATAAGCTTATATGTGACAGAGTGACTTGATTTGTAAACTTTCACTTAAAGCACAATAAAAATTATTTTAAAAAAAAGATTTTAAAGGACACCTCAAGAAGGCAAATTCAGTATTATGATGAAATGTGCAAAGAACTGGAATTAGAAAACCAAAAGAGAAAAACACACTTGGTATTTCTCAAGCTGAAGAACAGAAGAAAATCATCAATTCTCCATTTGCAGTATTCTAGGATTCTATGAGCAAAATTCACCACTTCTCATGTCAGTTTGTCATGCGATGGTGACTTTCATTTTTCTGTGATGCTGGAAGCTATGTCACTGGTATTTCAATTTAAAGCATGCTAAGCCATGATGGACGAGTTTCAGTGGAGCTTGTAGAATAAGATAGAGTAGGAAGAAGGACCTGGTGATCTACTTCTGAAATAACTGGCCAGTGAAAATCTTATCTCATTGTCTGATATAGTGCTAGAAGATGAGCCCTTGGGATTGGAAGGCATTCAAAATAATGCTGGGAAAGAGCTGATTCTTCAGAGTAGGGTTGATTTTAATGATGTGGATGGAATCAAGCTTTTGGGACATTAATTTGATGATGTGGCTTGACTTAAAATGAGAAGAAACAGCTGTAAACATCCACTAATAATCTGATAGTGGAATGTACAAATTAGGAAAAGTGGAAGTCATCAAAAGTAGAATGAAATTCATAAAAATCAATATCCTAGGCATTAGTGAGTTGAAATGGACTGGTATTGGCCATTTTGAATGAGACAATCACATGGTCTACTCAGGAATGAAAACTGAATATGAACAGTGTCTTATTGCTTGTCATAAAAACATTTCAATGTCTCTCCTAAAGTAAAATGTGGTCAGTGACATGACAACATCCGTGGGATTGCAAAGAAGACCAACTATTAAAACTATTATTCAAATTTAGGCAGCAATCAGTCGAGCCACACATGAAAAATTTTACCAGCTTCTGCAGCCTGAAACTGATGAAACGTGCAATCAAGATGCATTGATATTTACTGGCAACTGGAATGAAAAAGTTGGAAGCAAAGAAGGATTGGTAGTTGGAAAATAAGGCATAGGTGACACAAAAGATGCCAGAAATCACATGTTAGAATGCTGCCAGACCAATGACTTCTTCATTGCAGATACCTTTTTTCAGCAACATAAATGATGAACTATACAAGTAGGCCTTACCAGATGGAATACACAGGAATCAAACTGATATCTACGGAAAGAGATGATGGATAAGATAGATATCCTCAGTCAGAACAAGGCCAGTGTAACTGCAGAACATACTATTAACTGCTTATGTATAAGTAGAAGTTGGAGCTAAGAAATTTAGAGCACATCCACGGAGCCACAATTTAACCTTGGGTATTTTACACCTGAATTTAGACACCATCTCAACAGCAGATTTGAAGCACTGAAAACTAATGACTGAAGACCAAATTGTAGAACACCAAGGACATCATAACATGAAGAAAGCAAAGGGTCATTAAAAAGACGGGAAAAAAGGAAAAGACCAAATTGAATGTAAGAAGAGACTCTGGAAGTTGCTTTTAAACGTAAGGTAGCTAAAGCAAACCGAAGAAATGATGGAGTAAAAAGAGCTGAACAGAAGATTACAAAAGCAGCTAAAGAAGGCAAAATATTGCAAGGACATGTACGTAGACCTGGAGATAGAAAACCAAAAGGTGAGAAAATGCTCGTTATTTCTCAAGATGAAACAGTTGAAGAAGAACTTCAAGCTCAAGGTGCAATATTGAAGGATACTACAGGGAAAAAAATCTATTGACTTAGGAAGCATCAAACAAAGAGGAAAAAATACAGTCACTGTACCAAAAAGAACTGGTCGATGTTCACCCATTTCAGGAGGCAGAATATGATCAAGAATCGACGGTACTGAAGGAAGAAGTCCAAGATTCACTGAAGGCATTGGTGAAAAACAAGGCCTCAGGAAGTGAGGGAATAGCAACTGAGACTTTTCAGCAAACGGATGCACCACTGGAAGCACTCATTTGTCTATGGAAAGAAGTTTGGAAGACAGCTAACCTGGGCAACCAACCAGAAGAGGTCCATCCCTGTGCCCATTCCAAAGAAAGGTAATCCAAGAGAATACGGAAATCATCGAACAATATCATTCTTATCACAGACAAGTAAATTTTTGCTGAAGGTCAGTCCAGAGTGGTTTCAGCAGCATATTGGAAGGGAACTCCCAGAAATCTAAGCCAGATTCGGAAGAGGACATGGATATCATTGCTGATGTCAGATGGATCTTGGCTGAAAGCAGAAAATACCAGAAGAGGTTTACCTGTGTTTTATTGTGTATGCAAAGGCATTTGACTAGGTAGATAACAAATTATGGATAACATTGTGAAGAATGAGAATTCTGGAACACTTAACTGTGCTCATGAGCAACCTGAACTTAGACCAAGGAACAGCTACTCAAGACAGAACAAGGAGACTCTGTATGTTTTGCAGTCAACAAAGGTGTGCATCAGGGTTGCATCATTTGACCATATTTATTAAATCTGCTGAGAAAATAATCCAGGAAGCTGCACTACATGAAGAACAATGGTGTATCAGAATTGGAGGAAGATAGGTTAACCTGCGATATGCAGATGACACAACCTTGCTTATGGAAAGTGAAGAGGACTTGACGTGCTTACTGATGAAGACCAAAGACTACAGCCTTCAGTATGGGTTACAGCTCAACATGAAGAACACAAAATTCCTCACAACTGGACCAATAAGCAACATCATGATAGTAGGAGGAAATATTGAAGTTATCAAGGATTTCATTTTACTTGGATCGCAATCAATGCCCACAGGAGCAGCAGTAAAGAAATTACATGACACATTGTATTGCACAAATCTGTTGCAAAAATCTCTTTAAACTATTGAAAAGCAAAGATGTCACTTTGAGAACTAAGGTGCACCTAACCCAACCTACAGTGTTTTCATTTGCCCCATATGCATGTGAAAGCTGGACAATGAATAAGGAAGACCAAATAAGAATTGACACTTTTGAATTACAGTGTTGGTGAAGAATATTGAATATGCTATGGACTGCCAGAAGAATGAACAAATGAAAGTAGTAGTACCAGCATGCTACTTAGAAGGGAAGATGGTGAGATGTTTTCATGCATAATTTGGACATGTTATCAAAAGGGAATAGTCCCTGGAGCAGCAATCATGGTTGGTAAAGTGGAGGGCCAGCGAGAAAGCGTAAGACACACAATAAGATAGATTGACAAGATTGCTGCTACAGTGGGCTCTAAGATGGCACAGGACCTAGCAGTGTTCTGTTTTGTTGTACATAAGGTTGCTGTGAGTAGGAACTGGCTGGACAGTACCTAAAAACAACAACAACAACCCTTCTTGGGATTAGCTTATTATGGGGCTGTTTGTTTGTTTGTTGGTATTTGATTGTCTAGAAACTTTTGTAAATAGTTTTGTATTTTTTAATATGGGTGGCCATTGACTTCTGTGTTCTACTTACCCATTTTGCTCTATTCCATGATGACCCTAGATATAGATGCTATTCACAGTAGCTAAGCTTAAGCCTTTTGCCCAAGTTGTCAAATTAGGTAACAGCCACAAAACTGTAGACTAACATTTGATTTGAACATGTTTCTTGCTCTTGGAATATCACAATGAGCATGTCTGCAACTTGCTGAATGGTTTTCCCCCTCCCGTTATATGGACTTCCCCGTCAAACCACCCACACCATTTTATGGGCCTGCTTCAGGCTAAGGGAAGGGAGAGGACTGCAGTAGGCTCACCCATGTGTTAAAAGGCTCCTTGAGAAGTGGCTTTCACTTATAGTGCTCCTTCCTGAGGCATAGCTGCTTCCCAGAAACAGTGCTAATCTAGGGACGGACAAGAGTCTGAATCTCCCATCGCTGGACAAAGATCCCAGTACTTTCCTCGGAACATTTTTTCCTCTATTCTGAGGTGAATAATTACAACATGAGTATCTCTATTACTGACATTCTTATATTGACCATATGCAGACTTCCTCAACCAAGGTCTTTAGGAGAAATCCTATGCTCTGTGTCTCAGCAGCTTTTTCAAGGATAAGCGTTTGAAAATGGTTGTTATCCACATGTTCAAATACTTTACATAGTCAGCAAAACACAGGTAAACATCTTTCTGATAGTCTCTGCTTTCAGCCAGGATCCATCTGACATCAGCAACAGTGTCGCTCGCTCCATGTCTTCTTTTTAAACCTGGCTTGAATTTCTGGCCGTTCCCTTTCAATGTACTGCTGAAACTGCTTTTGAACGATCTTTAGCAAAATTTTACCTGTGTGTGATATTGATTATATTATTTGATAATTTTTACCTTTCTTAGGAGTGGGTTCAGGTATTGGACAGGGAGCTATCTTCCTAATTTCTTGGCATAGATGAGTGAGTGCTTCCAGTGCTGCACCCATTTGTTGAAACTTCTCAACGTGTTTTCCATCAGCTCCTGGAGCCTTGATTTTTGCCAGTGCCTTCAGTGCAGCTTGGACATCTTCCTTCGGTACCATCATTTTTTGATCACATGCTGCTTCTTGAAATGAATGAACGTCAACCAATTCTTTTTGCTACCCTGACTCTGTGTATTCCTTCCATCGTCTTCTTTTTTTCTGTGTTGTAGTTTAGATGAAGGTTTACAGAACAAACTAGTTTCTCATCAAACAATACACACATTGTTCTATAACATTGGTTAACAAGCACGCGACATGTCAGCACTCTCCCTTCTAAACCCTGTGTTCCCTATTACCAGCTTTCCTGTTCCCTCCTGCCTTACAGTCTCTGCCCCTGGGCTGGTGTGCCCCTTTAGTCTTGTTTTTTCCCCGGGCCTGTTCAGTCTTTGGCTGAAGGGTGAACCTCAGGAGTGACGTCATTACTGAGCTAAAAGGGTGTCTTGGGTCATACCAGACCAGGAAGTCTGGTCTTTCTTTTTAAGTTAGAATTTTGTTCTACATTTTTCTCCAGCTCTGTCTGGGACCCTCTATTGTGATCCCTGTCAGAGCAGTCAGTGGTGGTAACCAGGCACCACCTAATTGTACCGGACTCAGGCTAGTGGAGGCTGTGATAGATGTGGCCATTAGTCCTCTGAACAACTCTTTCCTTTACGTCTTTAGTTTTCTTCATTCTTCCTTTCCTTTGAAGGGGTGAGACCCGTGGAATATCCTAGATGACCACTAACAGACTTTGAAGACCCCAGAAGCTACTCATCAAAGTAGAATGTAGAACATATTCTTTATAATCTATCTTATACCAGTTGAGCTCGGTGTTCCCTGAGACCACGGTCCCCAAAGCCCTCAGCCCAGCAACTGGGTCCCTCAGGGCATTTGGATGTGTCTATGGAGCTACCATGTCCTTGTCTTGTGCAGGTTGTGCTGGCTTCCCCAGTATTGCACATTGCCTTACCCTTCATGAAAGTTTATCTATTTCTATTAAGTGTTTTTTCTATCCCCACCCCTCCCCTCCCTCATAATCATCAAAGATTGTTTCTTTTCGTACATAAACCTTTTCGTGAGTGTTTACAGTAGTGGTCTCATACAACAGTTGTCTTTTTTTGATTGACTTATTTCACTTAGCATAATGCCCTCCGGATTCATCCCTGTCTTGAGATGCTTCAAAAATTCATCGTTGTTCTTTATTGTTTCTTAATACGCCACTATATGTCCCCACCACAGTTTGTTTATCTATTGATCTGGTGATGGACATCTAGGTTGTTTCCATCTTTTTGTGAACAATGCTGCAATGAACATATGTGGGCGTATGTCTATTTGTGTGACGACTGTTCTTTCTCTGGGATATATTCCTAGGAGTTGCATTGCTGGATCATATAGTATTTCTATTTTTAGCTTTCTAAGGAAGGTGCCATATACTTTTCCAAAATGGCTGTGTCATTTTGCATTCCCACCAGAAGTGCATAAGAGTTACGACATTTGTTATTTCCTGTTTTACTGATTCGTGCCAGTAACGTCAGGGGTGAGATGGTATCTCACTGTGGTTTTGATTTGCATTTCTCTAATTGCTTAGAGATTGTCAGACTTTCTTTAGGCGTCTGTTGGCTTCTGGAATGTCTTCTGTGGTAAAATGTCTGCTTATTTCCTTTGCCCATTTTTTAATTGGATTATTTGTCTTTTTGTCATAGAGATGTTGAATTTTCTGGTAGATTTTAGAGATTAGACCTTTGTCTGATTTGTAATAGCCAAAATTTTTCCCAGCCTTTAGATTCACCTTTTTACTCTTTTGGTGAAGTCTTTTGATGAGCATAAGTGTTTAATTTTTAGAAGATCCCAATTACATAGCTTATTTGCTGGAGCCTGCGTGTTGTTGTCTGTGGTTTGTATCCTGTTAATGCCGTGTGCTAGGGCCTGTAGCGTCGATCCTACTTTATTCCATGAACTTCATGGTTTTTGGCTTTATGTTTAGGTTTTTGATCCACTTTGAGTTAGTTTTTGTACATGGTGTGAGGTATGGGTCCTTTTTCTTTTTTGCAGAAGGACATCCTGTTTTGCCAAAGCCTTTAGTTTAAAAAACTGTCTTTTCCCTATTTGATGGACTTTGGGCCCTTGTCGAAGATGAGTGACCACAGGGGGATGGATTTATATCACACCAGGCTGTTTTGACCACTGTAGTTGTACAGTAGGTTCTTAGGTCAGGTAGTGCATGTCTTCCTACTTAATTCTTCTTCAATAGTGTTTTACTTATCAGGGGCTTCTTCTCTTTCTGTGTAAAGTTAATGATAATTTTGTCCATCTCTTTAAAGAATGTTGTTGGTATTTGGATCAGTATTGCACTGTATTTATAAATTGCTATGGGTAGAATTGTCATTTTCACAATGTTGAATCTACCTGCTCATGAACAGGGTATGTTTTTCCATTTATGTAGATTTCTTTTGGTTCCTTCCAGTAGGGTTTTGTAGTTTTCTTTGTATAGGTGTTTTACATCCCCAATTAGATTTATTCCCAAGTACATTTTTTAGGGGCTATTATAAATATTTTTTTCCTGATTTCCTTTGCATCATTCTCTTTATTGGTGTATAGGATTCCAACTGAATTTTTTTTGTTGTTTATATTGTAGCTTGCTACTCTGCTCAATCTTTTTATTATTTTCAGTAATTTTCTTGTAGTCTTTTGGATTTCCTATGTAGAGTATCATAAAAAAATCATATCATCTGCAAATAGGAAGAGTTTAACTTCATCACTACCAATCTGGATGCCCTTTATTTCTGTTTCTTGCCTTATTGCTCGGTCTAGGACTTCCAGAACAATGTTAAGTAGGAGTGGTGATAAAGGGCAGTCTTGTCTTGCTCCTGTTCTCAAGGGGAATGTTTTCAGCCTCTCTACATTAAGAATGATGTTTGCATATGTGCCCTTTATAATGTTGAGAAATTTTCCTTCTATATCTATCTTACTGAGATTATCTTTTTAATCAGGAATGGGTATTGGACTTTTTCAAATTCCGTTTCTGCATTGATTGAGATGATCATGTGATTTTTTTCTTTGTTTTTATTTATGTGGTGGATTACACTGATTGATTTCCTAATGTTGAACCTTCCTTCCATAACTAGAATGAATCCTACTTGGCTGTGGTTCTTGTTGTTTTCTTTTTTTATGCTGAATTCTCTTGGCTAGAATTATGTTGAGAATTTTTGCATCTGTGTTCATGAGAGATATTGGTCTGTAATTTTCTTTTTTTGTGGAGTCTTTGCCTGGCTTAAGTATCAGAGTTATGGTTGCTTCATAGAATGAATTCAGAAGTATCGCTTCCCTTTCTATGTTTTGAAGTAGTTTGACTAGTGCTGGTGTAAGCTCTTCTCTGAATGTTTGTTTGAATTCTCCAGTAAAGCCACGTGCTCTAGAGCTTTTCTGTGTTTTGGAGTTTTTTGTTTTTTAATTACTTTTTCAATCTCTTCTCTTGTAATGTGTCTGTTCAGATTTTCAACATCATTTTGTCTTAGTTTGTATAGGTAGTGTGTTTCTAGAAATTTGTCCATTTCTTGTAGGTTTTCAAATTGTTGGAGTATAGTTTTTCATAATACTCTGTTAAGATCCTTTTTATTTCAGTCGGGTCTGCTGTAATGTTCCCCGTATCATTTCTTATTTCAATCATTTGCATCCTCTCCTGTTTTTCTTTCATCAATTTGGCCAGTGATTTGTCAATTTTATTGACCCTTTCAAAAAAACAACTTTTGCTTTTGTTGATTTTTTCTATGGTTTTTCTGTTCTCTATTTCATTTAATTCTGCTCTGATCTTTATTATTTCCTTTCTTCTGAAAACCGTGGTGGTGTACAGGTTAAGTACTATGGCTGCTAAACAAAAGTTCAGTAGTTCTAATCTACCAGTCCCTCTTTGAAAACTCTATGGGGCAGGTCTACTCTGTTCTATAGGGTCACTATGAGTCGGAATTGGCTCTGCAGCAATGGATTTGGTATTTCGTTTTGTTCTGGTGGATGTGGGCTTCTTTTGTTGTTCTCTTTGTATTTGTTCAGGTTATGTAGCTAATGTTCTGATTTTGTCCCTTCTTTTTCCATGTGTGCATCTATTGCTATAAGTTGACCTCTAAGGACTGCCTTTGCTATGTCCCAAAGTTTTTGGTATGATGCAATTTCATTCTTGTTTGATTCTAGGAATTTCTTTTTTTTTTATTCCATCTCTGATTTTGTCTATTACCCAATGATTTTTAGGAAGATATCATTCAGTTTCCATGTAATTTAGGTTTTTTTTCCCCTTATTCTTCCTGTTGTTAATACCTACTTTGATGGCCTTGTAGTCAGAGAAGAAACTTTGTATTATCTCAATGTTTTGGATTTTGCTGAGGGTTGCTCTGTGCCCTAAGATGTGGTTTATTCTGGAGAATGTACCAAGTGTGTTGAAAAGAATGTGCGCTTTGCAGCTGCAGGGTGGAGCATTGAATGTATATGTCTATGAGGTCAAGTTGCCTGATTGTGCTCTTTAGTTCTTTTGTATCTTTGTTGAGTGCTGTGTTGAAATCTCCTAGTATTACTGTGGAGCTGTCAATTTCTCTTTTCAGTGCTATTAGATTTTGTTAGTTTATGTATCTTGGAGCCCTGTCATTGGGTGCATACGTGTCTATTATTGTTAAGTCTTCATGACAGTTTGTCCCTTTAATCATCATACCATGCCCTTCTTTGTCTTTTGTGGTGGATTTTCTTTTAAAGTCTATTTTATCTAAGATTAGTGTTGCCACCCTATTCTTTTTTGGTAGTTATTTGCTGGATAAATTTTTTTCCATCCTTTGATTTTTAACAAATTTATGTCTTTGTTTTTAAGGTGTGTCTTTTGTAGACAGCATATTGATGGATCCTGTTTTATTTTTATCCATTCTGTCACTCTCTGTCTCTTTATGGATGCATTTTAGGCCGTTTACATTCAGTGTACTTATTGATAGGTGTGAGTTTATTGCTATCATTTTGTAGTCCCTTTTTGTGTAGTGCTAATACTTCCTTCGGTCCTCTTACTCTCGTGTAGTGAGTTCCTTTTGTTTCTAGGTTTCTTTTCCATTTCTTTTGTTTTCGTAGATTTTGTTTTTATTGAAACTTTATGTTTTTCTTTTTTATTTTGATGAGTCACTTTGTTAACTTTCTTTGTGGTTACCTTGAAATTTACCCTTATCTTCCTAGGTTTGAACCAGTCTATAAATACTTGGTATTGCCTTACCTTCCTCTCCATTACAAAGTTCTGTAACTTCACCGTTTATCCCCTCTTTTATTTTTACTGACGTTGTTGTAATCTACAAATTAACTGCTCTGTTTCCCAGCCAAGATTCTTTTGGTTTTGAATAGTCTTTGAGGGTTCATTTCCTGTGTTGGTATCTGACTGTTACAATCTTGCATTCTAGATTCATGCTGCAGGCTGATGTTGTTTGTTCTCAGCCCAAAGAGCTCCCTTTAATAATTTTTGTAAGTTAGTTTGTTTTTTCATATTCTCTTAATTTTTGTTTATTTGGAAATGTCCTACTTTCACCATCATATTTGAACAAAAGTTTTGCAGCATGTTTTATTCATGGTTCTAAATGTTTTTCTTTCAAGGTTTTATATATATATCACCCCATTTGCCTTCTTGCCTGCATGGTTTCCACTGAATAATCAGAGTATAGTCTTATTTTTTCTCCCTTGTATGTGACTTTTTGTTTTTCTCGAGCTGTTCTCAGGATTTTTTCTTTGTCTTTATTTTTAGTGAGTGTGATGATGATATGCCTTGGTGTTTTTCTTTTGGGGTCTATCCTACATGGGGTTCTTTGAGATTCTTGGATAGTCAGCTTTTCATCATTCATGATATTTGAAAAGTTTTCTGGCAGTAGTTCTTCAATGATCCTTTCTGTGTTTCCTGTTTTCTCTTGCTGTTCTGGAACTCCAATCACTCACAGAGTTTTGCCTTTGAGTGTATCCCACAGAATTCTTAGGGTTTCCTCATTGTTCTTCATTCTTTTTTCTCAGAGTTGTATTCAAGTGTTTGTCTTCAATGTCACTGATCCTGTCTTCCATGATTTCAAACATGCTCCTCAGCACTTATATAAAACTGTTCATTTCTGAAATCTTGTTGTTTATTTTTTGGATTTCTAGCTTTTGGTTTTGTGTGGTTTCTAGCTGTGAGTTTATTTTTGGCATTTTCTTCCTGTATTATTTTCTTGAATTCTTCCATGTTTTTTTCTATACTTTCCATGAATTTATCTGCCTTTTCCATAAATTTGTGTATTTTTCCCTCATTTTTGTCTACTTTTCTCCTCAACTTTGGATAGCTCTGAATATTAGAGATTTGACTTCCTGTGAGGTAGTTCTAGTGCCTGTTCTACTGGAATATCATCTGGTGTTTTACATTGGATGCCTACTGGAACCATCCATGCTGTGTTAGCTGATAAGGAACTTTGGCGCGTATTTCTCCTCACTCTCAGTCCTCCATCGGTTTCTTATTTCATTCAGTGTTTGGCTGAGTTATCTCTTCATTTGACACTTAGGTCCCAGAAATGATGTTTGTCTCTGTTTTATTTACTTTTTTGGGTCTCTGCTGTGGTGGGACATTGTGGTGCTCCTCTATCTGGCTCCATGTTGGCCAGAAGTCTCCTTTCCATTTTCTTTTGATGCTTCATGAGTCTATTGAATATTTTTCTCCATAAAAACCTAGAATAACTAAATATTGGAACCCAGGACTTGAAGTTTTCCTTCAGTTCTTTCAGCTTGTGAGGTGTCAAATTTGTTCTTCCCTTTTTTTTTCCTATCTCAAGGTCTTTACTACTCTGAATAGAAACAGGAAATCCTACCACCTATTGAGATCTGTGGCCTTGTCTGGTTACTTTAACATGTTGTCCAATGTCAGAGTTTGACAACTTTTTTTTTTTTTTACCCCCTCCTGGATCAGAAAGCATTGACCAAGGTGGAATTGAGTTTGTTTTGATTTCACATGAGCCCCAAAATTTGTGTTTTCCAAAGTGGGCACATAATTTTGCCAATGTGTTGTTCCATTAGATATTAGTACACCCAGGGCCCTGCAGTCCTCTCTGTTAAGAGGGTCGCCTGACCAGTTTTTGAGCACAGGAGATTAATCTCTCTGAACCTTATGTGTTTTTCACAGTCTGTCAGGATCCTGGTGCTATTCTTCATTGGAAATCAGGATTTTTGGTTCATACATGATTGTATTTAACCCTTTTGTTATGCGAATTTGTAACTCTCTCTCTGAATTTGTATATTTTTTCCTTGATAATTGTCTATCTCCATTTTCACACAAATATATCTGTAATACTGTCTGTCTTCGCGGAGCTCTTCCTTTTTGTTATTGAAGTGCAGTTAAACTATTTCTGTATTTCTCAATAAAATTCATCTATCTTGTTTAACCAAAAAATTCATGGTATTGTGTTATTCAAATCTCTAGGAAGACAGGGAATACTTTATTGTGGGCATGGAAAATAAAGGCTTATATTTAGAAAAATACCAGTACAAACCCTGGAAATCAGTGAGCCTGTGTTCTGCTTGGCCCACTTAGAATGTAAAGACAGAAGCTGGTGCCCAGAAAAGGAATAATAACTATAGTTTCCAGAGTAATGAAAGGTTTTAAGGCTGTTTCAAGGTTGTACACATTCTACAAGAGCCTTTTTATAGTGATTTGTAATATATTACAAATTCTACAGCAGGAAAGAAGTAAATTCACATTAATTACTCCTCAAATGTCCTTGGATTACTCCTTTAGCATGTGCGAGGAACTCTGAATTTTGGAGGTGCCAGCAGATGTAACCGTGGAAATTTCAGTACTAAAATTAAGCACTCTATTTAGAAATTAAATTAAGAGTGTTACTTCTATGCTCCTGATAACAATTCAGCTTCTGTTAAAGTTGCTGTGTGAATAACACAGCTTAGTCATGCTTGTTAACACTGGTCCCAGAATTGGCCTTGGAAAGACTTCAGTGTTGTGAAAGTAAATTAGAGCCTATAGATTATCATACTGTTTGAACTACCTCAAGAATTTCCTCAGGAAGCACCTAGGCGTAGTCTCTTTTCTCTCAGCTAATAAGTTTATGCTTTCCCATTTATTGGTTTCCTTTGACATCCATTTTGGTCTTGCCTTTCTTTCCTGTCTTTTTAGCAACCTGTTGCTCTCAGCATGTATGATGTCCTTGATATCATTCCACAACTTGTCTGGTCTTCAGTCGTTAGTGCTCAGCTTCTCAGATCTGTTCTTGAGATGATCTATAAATTCAGGTGGGATGTACTCAAAGTCATACTTTGGCTCTTGTTGATTTGTTCTATTTTTTTTTTTTTCAGTTTCAGCTTGAACTTACATATGAGCAATTGGTGGTCTCTTATGCACTCGGCCCCTGCCCTTGCTCTGACTACTGATATTGAATGTCAACATAAACAAAATAAAAATGCTCAAAACTGGACCAATAAGCAACAACATGATAAATGGAGGAAAGATTGAAGTTATCAAAGACATCATTTTACTTGGATCCACAATCAACCCCCATGGAAGCAGCACTCAAGAAATCAAAAGACCTGTTGCACTTGGCAAATCTGCTGCAAAAGGGCTCTTTAAAGTATTAAAAAGAAAGATGTCACCTTGAAGACTAAGGTCTGCCTGACCCAAGCCAGGGTGTTTTCAATCATCTCGTATACGTGTGAAAGCTGGGCAGTGAGTAAGGACAGACCTAAGAAAAATTGATGCCTTTGAATTGTGGTGTTGACAAATAATATTAAATATACTATAGACTGCCAAAGGAACAAACAAATCTCTCTGGGAAAAAGTACAACCAAAATGCTCCTTAGAAGCAAGGATGCCAGGATTATGTCTCATAAACGTTGGACATTTTATTAGAAGCTGCTGGAGAAGGACATTATGCTTGGAGAGCAGAGTGTCAGCAAAATATAGGAAGGTTCTCAACAAGATAGACAAGTGTTTCAATAACAAATTAGAGTATTGGTTCAGCAACTTCACAAGAACAAACAAATGAATGTGATTTCTCTGTGACCATTTATCAAACAATTACCAATATATGATAGCCATAGTAGTGGGTGTGAAGAACTTTATTGCATTTCCCTAATGCCTTCTTATTTGTATATCCCTATGACTAACGATGTTGAACATCTTTTCATGTGCTTAGGAGCCATTTTTATAGATTCTTTGGAGAATTGCCTATTCAAGGCATTTGCCCATTTGGGGGGGATTGTTTCTTTCTTTTTGTTGATGTTCAGTCAAAGTAGGTCTTTATATATTCTAGATATTAAGGCCATTTTAAGACTTTCTTTCATATAATTTAGACATGTTATCACAAGGGACCAGTCCCTTGAGAAGGACATCATGCTCAGTAAAATAGAGGATCAGTGTAAAAGAGGAAGACTCTCAATGAGATGGATTTGACACAGTGGCTGCAACAACAGACTCAAGCATAACAACTATTGTGAAGATGGTACAGAACTGGGCAGTGTTTTGTCCTATTGTATGCAGGCTCGCTATGAGTTGGAACTGACCTGACAGCACCTAACAACAATTAACAACATCAAGCACATACCAGATACATTATTTTCAGGTAATTCCTGGAAATAAAAAGCGCATAGTTTGTAGTTTCATGTCATTCTTGACAATGACAGATGTTTTTAATTTGATGAAGTCCAATATATCTATTTATTTTCTTCTGTTGTTTATGCTTTTGGTGCAATATCTAAGATTCCATTGCCAAATGAATGGCCTTGAAGATTTGTCCTTCTGTGTTCTAGCAAGAGTTTTACACTTTTAGCTTTTATATTACTTTTGAGGCTCAGTGTGGGCTCTCTGAGAGACAAATTCTCTAGGGGTACAGTCTGAGTGTGGTTCACATAATTTTATGTATTTTGCCTTCAGCAGGTAATCGCCTTGAAGATTAGGGATAAACACCCTTCATGGTTCTGACAAGTGAGAGGGGGGGTAACCATTTTGAAATACATTCAGAGATTTCTATTCCCCCTAACTAGGGCTGTCATAAAGGGAAATTATTTTGCCAGAGTCTAAAAGATTTATTTTAATTAAAGCACAAACAATGTAAAAAAAGGAAACTATCCAAAATTTGAACGCCCTCTAGTCTAGCCAGACAAATTGTGGAATAACATCAACCACATCGTATATAAAGAACACAAGAGGTCCTTAAAAGAGAGTAAAGAAAGAAAAAAAAAAAAGCAAAATGGTTGTTAGAAGATACTATGAAAGTAGCTTTGGAACATACAGTAAATAAAGCAAAAGGAAGAAATGATAAAACAAGAGCTGAACAGAAGATTTCATAGGGCAACTTGAGAAATGGAGTAAAGTATTACAATGAAATCTGTAAAGACCTGGAGATAGAAATCCAAAAAGGAAGAATACATTTGGCATTTCTCAAGCTGAAAGACTTGAAGAAAAACTTTAAGACCCATGTTGCAACATCGAAGGATTTTATGGTGAAATTTTAGAAATGCATGAAACATCAAAAGAAGATGGAAGAAATGCAAAGATACTACCGTAGCAGAAGAATTGGTCAATGATTAAACATTTCAGGGCGTAGCATATGATCAAGAACCAATGGTATTGAAGGAAGAAGTCCAAGCTCCACTGAAAGCACTGGCAAAAAATAAGGCTCCAGGAATGGACTGAATAACAAATGAAATGTTTCACCAAACAGATGCAGTGTTTGAAGCACTCACTCATCTATAGCAATAAATTTGGGAGATAGCTACCTGGCCAAGAGATTGGAAGAGATCCATAGTTGTACTGATTCCAAATAAAGGTGATCCAGCTGAATGTGGAAATTAACAAACAATATTATTAATATCACACGGGAGTAAAATTTTTCTGAAAATCATTCCAAAGCGGTTTCAGCAGAACACTGAGAAGGAACTGCCAGAAATTCAAGCCACATACAGAAGAGGACGTGGAACAAGAGATATCATTGTTGACGTCAGATTGGATCATAGCTGAAAACAGAGAATATCAGAAAGGTGTTTACCTGTGTTTTATTGATTATGCAAAGGCATTCAACTGTGGGGATAACAAAAAATTGTGGATAATATTATAAAGAATGAGAATGCCAGAACACTTAACTGTGCTCATGAGGAACCTGCATTTAGACAAAGATGTTTTTTTTCCAAAGAGAACAAGGAGATTCTGTGTGATTTGAAGCCAACAAAGGTGTGTGTCAGGGTTGTATCTTTTCACTATATTTATTGAGTCTCTATGCTGAGCAAATAATCCAAGAAGCTGACCTATTCAATGAAGAATGCAGCGTCAGGATTGGAGGAAAGACTCCTTACCAACCTGTGATATGCAAATTACGCGAATTTGCTTGCTGAAAGTGAAGAGGACATGAAGCACTTACCGATGAAGATCAAAGACTATAGGCTTCAGTGTGGATTATACATCAAATAAAGAATACAAAAATCCTCAAAATTGAAGCAACAAGCAACTTCAATATTTTCTCTTTATCATGATAAAGAGAAAATATTGAAGTTATTAAGGATTTCATTTTACTTGGATCCACAATCAACACCTGTGAAGCAGGAGTCAAGAAACTGCACGATGTATTACATTGCAGAAATTTGCTGTAAAAGATCTCTTTACAGTGTTAAAAAGCAAAGATGCCATTTTGAGGACTGAGGTGCACCTGACCCAAGCCCTGTTTTTTTTTTTTTTTTAATTATCTTGTATGCAAGTGAAAGCTGGGCAATGAATAAAGAAGACCTGAAAAGAATTGATGCCTTTGATTACAGTGTTGTTGGTGAAGAATACTGAATATGCAGTGGAGTGCCACAAGAATGAAGAAATCTGTCTTGGAAGAATTACACGCACAGTGCTCAGTAGAAGCAAGGATGACAAAAGTTTGTCTCACATACTTTGGACGTGTTATCAGACAGGACAATTCTCTGAAGAAGGGAATCTTGTGTGGTAAAGTAGAGGGTAATGAAAAAGAGGAAAACCTTCAAAAAGATGGACTGACACAGTGCTGCAACAATGAGCTCAAGCATAACAATGATTGTGAGGATGGTGCAGGACCAGGCAATATTTCGTTCTCTTGTACATAGTGTTGCTATGACTTGGAACCAACTGGACAGCACCTAAAAAACACAAACAACGACTAGCCTTTCTTATGGGGGCAGCGGCATCCCCAATTCAGTCCTCATATTTCCTTCATGTCTCACCTAAGGGATTAAAAATTAGGAGCACATGTGAATGTCAAAACCTAGGGACTGAGTCTTATTAAAAACAGACCTAATAAGGGGAATTTACAATTATTCCCTTCCTTCCACATTTTACCACTACCTCAGTAGGCTTCTGTATAATAATAGGAAGTTACAGCTAGAAGATCTGCAAGATTAGATCTTATCTCAGGAGCATTCTCTACCACACTGAAATGGAATAAGAGAGGCAAAAAAAAAAGGACACTAGAGGACATTTTACCCTCTGACACCTACTGCTATCACAAACAATAAACACAGCTAGGCACTCCTAATCAGACAAACAATAAAGTGAACATTAAAGAGATAGTTACCTCAGTTACTCTTCTTTTTTACTCAATATGTATCGTACGGTCTTAACAAAAACAAAAATTACAAATCGTGCTAAAGAGCTAAAAAAATTTTTTGAAGAGGAAAAGTATCAGAATCAGGGTCAGGTTTTGGAACTATCAGACCATGAATTTAAAAACTGTGACTAGTATTCTAATGGAAAAAGAGGGCACCAAGCAAGAACCAACGGTAAATAGAAGCAGAGAGATGGAATTTTGAACATAGCCAGTTGGTGTCATTGATGCCACTGAGTTGTACACCTATAGAAAGATGAATTGGCAGATGTGTGAGATATATTTTCAAGACAAAAAAGTTTTAGAAGAAGATGGGAGGAGAAGAGGAGAAGGATGAGGAGGAAAAGAAGAAAGTAGCTGCTGAAGTTTCTTATGTACAAGGAAACACCTTAAGGGATTTGGTTTCTTGGTTTGGAGGTTTAGGGTCATGGTTTATGGGGTATCCCAGTTAACTAGCCTAATACCATCTTTAGTGCTTCTGTTGTATCTCCTAGTTTACTGTGTATGGACTCTTAAAATCTTGGAAGTGGCCACCCATGTTACAGTTGGTCTCTATTCACTTGGAGCAACCAGGGGAAGAGTCAGGAATAAGGGGAGATAGAATACATGGCTATTTGCCACCAGGAACAACTGCCTCTTTTGCCATAAGACAAGAAGAATTTAACTGTGCCCACCTACCATTACTGAACATTTTGGGGGATTTTTTTTTTTTAACATCTTCAAAATCATCTCTTGTTACGGGTTTGTTCAGGTTTTCTATCTCAGCTTGTATTCGCTTAGGTAGGTTGTATCTTTCTAGAGATTTGTCCATTTCCTCTAGGTTCTCAAACTTGTTGGAGTACAGCGTTTCATATTATTCTGTTATGATCCTTTTGATTTCAGCTAGGTCTGTTGTAATGTCACCCATCTCATTGTTATTTGGGTTATTCGTTTTCTCTCCCTTTTATCTTTTGTTAGTTCAATTTTGGTTT
Source organism: Loxodonta africana (assembly GCF_030014295.1). Classification (NCBI taxonomy): domain Eukaryota; kingdom Metazoa; phylum Chordata; class Mammalia; order Proboscidea; family Elephantidae; genus Loxodonta; species Loxodonta africana. The sequence continues at coordinate 575,603 of NW_026974888.1, forward strand.
TGTTCATTAGCTCTTTTTTCTATTCTCTGTCTCTGCTGTAACAGTTATTATATCCTTTTTCTGGTGACCATGGGCTTCTTTTGCTACTCTTTTTCTATTTGCTTGAGTTGTAGGGTTGAAATTTTGATTTTGTCTCATTGTTTCCCGGTGTGTGTGTTTATCGCTAGAAATTAACCTCTGAGTGGTATCTTTGCTGTGTTCTAAAGGTTTGGGTATGATGCATTTTCATTCTCATTTAATTCTAGGAATTTATTTTATTTTATTTTATTTCTTCTTTGATTTCTTCTGTTATTCAGTTGTTTTTAAGCAAGGTGTTATTCAGTTTCTGTGTATTTTTTTTTCCCTTGCTCTTCCTGTTACTGACTTCTACTTCTATGGCATTGTGATCAGAGATAATCCTTTGTATTATTTCCATGTTTTGTATTTTATTGAGATTTTTTTTTTCACCTAAAATGTGGTCTGTTCTGAAGAATGTTCCATGTGTGTTGGAAAATATATACTTTGATGCTTTGGGATAGAATGTTCTATATATGACTTTGAGGTCAAGTTGATTAATTTTGGCTTCTAGATCTTCTGTATCTTTGTTGACTTTCTTACTGGACATTCTGTCCTTTACAGAGAGGGGAGTGTAGAGTCCCCTACTATTATTGTTCTTGATGTTGTTAGGTTCTGATTTATAGTGACTCTACATACAACAAAACAAAACACTGCCTAGTCCTGTGCTATCCTCAAAATTATTCTTATGCTTGAGCCCACTGTTGTAGCCACTGTGTCAGTCCAACTTGTCTTCCTCTTTTTTTGCTCACTCTCTGCTTTACCATGTATGATGTCCTTCTCTAGGGACTGATCCCTCCGGATAACATGTCCAAAGTATGTGAAACAAAATCTCACCATCCTTGCTTCTAAGGAACATTCTGGTTGTACTTCTTCCTCTCCCCCCTTTAACCTCTGCTGCTTCTTTCCACCCACAGACTCTTGGCCAGGAAGCAACTGCTTTGACCTCGAGCTGCTTGGATTTGCTCTGCCCACACTGGCTGGGCCCCTGAGCTTGTGTTGGTTCTTTCCGTTTCTCTTGTTTCCTACCATGCCTCCCATCACTTTCACCTCCTTTCTCTGGAACACCTGACTCGATGTGCCATCTTTGATTCTTCTTCTTGAAAGGCTGTGAAGCCACGTTTGACTTGGGAACCACTCCTCCGGCCTGTGACACCACACTGGTGGGATCCCTGGGGTTTTTTTCTCTTGTTTTGTTTGTTTCTTTTCGCAGCTTGGGAGCCCCTTCTAGCCAGGCTGCACTACACAGCTTAGGAGCCACCCCCCCAATCTGTGCTGCCGAGTAGGTGGGGTCCCTGGAGCTCTCTCTTATTTTCTTCATTCTTTTCTCTCTCTTTTTCCCTTTCAGTCTGTCTTCATTTCTCAGTTCTCATCTTTCTACATTTATCTTCTTTTCTGGTCTCCTGCATACCTGTTGCTGTTTGATATCTATATCCCCTCTAGCCAGGCTATGCTGTGCAGCCAGGGAGCCACTTCCCTGGTCTTAGCAGCCTCACTGGTGGGTCTCCAGGACTCCTGGGGGGTTTCTTTTCCAAATTTTTATCTCCTTATCTTTTTTCTTTTTCATTTTTGCTTCTCTCCATTTCTCAGTTCCTCATTTCTCCACTCCAATGGGAAGCTCTCTTAGCACTGTTTTTTTTTTTTTTTTTCTCTTTTCTTTGTTTGCATATCTCTCTTTGGCTCCTGTTTTTCTCTTTTTTTTCCCATACCCCTATTAGTTCCAAAATTACAGCCTCCTCTCTGTTTCCTGCTTGCCCACACCATGCACTGAACATCACACCTCCAAGCAGCACAGTCACAACCTACAGGAACCTGCCCAGCACTGATTCCTGGCCATCCTGTTGGCCCTAGTACCTGCCACAAACAATGCATCCCAGCCCCTTGCTTCAGCTGGACCTGCCCTGCTGCACCATAGCTGGTTGGACAAGGAAGTAAAAAGTGTCGTGACTACAGATGAGCAAATAACAAAGAACACACAGCCCACCTTCTCAGGCACAACCAAATAAAAAAAAATTTTAAAAAGCAGGATGAAACAAACAAGTCTACAATCAAGAAATAAAGAAATCACTACTGAATATCTGAAGACAGCAGACGATATCAAAACATAGAAAAAAAAGATGACAGGATGAGTCCAGTACGCATCCAAAATAAAACACCAGATGACTTTTCAGTAGAAGAAAAAGCAATAAAACTACCTGACAGGGAATTCAAATGTCTAACATTCAGAGGAATCCAAGAGTTGAAGCAAAAAACAGACAGAAATGAGGAAAAAATAGACAAATTCTGGAAAAAGACAGACAAATTCATGGAAAATACCAACCAAAAAAAAAAAAAAAAAGGAATAATTCAGGCAAGTAATACAGAAATAAAATGCTAAAATAAGTTTAGAAGTAGAAATCATACAAAAACAACAATTAGAAATCCTAAAGATAAACAAGATTTCAGAAATGTACAGTGTCATAGAAGGACTGAGGAGCAGGTTTGAAACTATGGAAGACAGAATAGCAAAATTGAAGATAAACACTTGGATACAACTTGGTTTGAGGAAAAACCAGAAAAAAGAACCAAGAAAATGAAGAAACTCTGAGAATTATGTGGGATACAATCAAAAGCAAAAATTTGCATGCGATCAAAGTTCCACAACAGGGAAAGAAAACAGAAAACACAGAGAAGGTCGTTGAAGAACTGCTGACAGAAAACTTCCCTAATATCATGAATGGTGAAAAGCTGATCATCCAAGCAGCTCAACAAACCCCATATAGGATAGACCCCAAATGAACACTGAGACATATCATAATCACATTCGCTAAAACCAAAGACAAAGAAAAAAATCCTCTGAGCAGCTTGAGAACAACAAAAGCCACATACACAGGAGAAACAAGAGTAAGCTCTGATTATTCATCAGAAGCCATGCAGGCAAGAAAGCAATGGGATGACATATATAAAACCTTGAAAGAAGAAAAGCTGCCAACCAAGAATAATACATCCTGCAAATCTTTTGTTCAAATATGATGGTGAAATTAGGACATTTTTAGGTAAATAGAAATTAAGGGAATATATGAAAATCAAACCAGACTCACAAGAATTATTAAAGGAGTCCTACAGTCTCTGAACAAACAACATCAGACCACACCCTGAATCTAGGATGCAAGATTGTACCAGCCAGATATCAACCCAGGAAATGAACTCTCAAGGACTATCAAAAGCAAAACACTTGCATCAGGGAACCAGAGAGGTTAATCTGTATGGGACAACAACATCAGAAGAATAACAGAGGGAACCAACAGTACAGGCAGTACAGGTATAGAACTTTCTAATGGAGAGAAAGGCAAGGTGGTACCAAGTAATAACAGGCTGGTTCAAACCTTGAATAAGGGTGAATTTCAAGGTAACCACAAAGAAGGTTAACAAACCTACTCATCAAAATAAAGAAGAAAAACATAAAGTCTCAATAAAATCAAAATCTACAAAAACAAAAGAAATGAAAAAGGAATCCAAAAACAAAAGGAACTCAGCACAGGACAGTAAGAGGAACAAAGAAAACCTTAGATAGATCTGTGAAGCATCTCATAATATGAATGCATCTGGAAGAGTTTATGCTGAGTGAAATAAGTCACTCATGGAAGGACAAATATTATATGAGGCCACTACAGTGAAAACTCATGAAAAGGTTTACAGATAAAAAGAAACAATATTTGATGTTTGTGAAGGAGGGGAGGGAGGGTGAGGGATTGAGAAACACTTAATAAACAAAAGATAAGCAATAACTTTGGTGCAGGGACTGACAGTACAGAATATTGGGGAAGCCAGGACAACCTGTATAAACCAAGGTCATGGTAGCCCCATAGACACATCCCAATTCCCTGAGGGACTGAATTGCTGGGCTGAGGGCTGTGGGGACCATGGTCTCAGGGAACATCTAGCTCAACTGGCATAACAGAGTTTGTAAAGAAAATGTTCTACATTCTAGTTTGGTGAGTAGTGTCTGGGGTCTTAAAAACCTGTCAGGGGCCATTTAGGATACTGCACTGGTCTCACCCCTTCAGAAAAAAGGAATAATGAAGAAAACTAAACACACAAGGGAAAGATTAGTCCTAGGGACTAATAGGCTCCATCTACCATGGCCTCCAGCAGACTGAGTCCAGTACAATCAGATGTTGCCCAGCTACCATCACTGAGTGCTCTGGACAGAGCCAGAGAAAAATGTAGAACAAAAGTATAACCCATAAAGAAAGACCAGACTTTCTGGCCTGACAGAGACTGGAGAAACCCTGAGAGTATGGCCCCCAGACACACTTTTAGCTCAGTAACGAGGCCACTCCTGATGTTTACCATTCGGCCAAAGATTGAACAGACCCATGGAACAAAACAACACTAAAGGGGTGCACTAGCACTGGGGCAGGGACTGGAAGGCAGGAGGGAACAGGAAAGCTGGTAATAAGTAACCCAGGGTCGAGAAGGGAGAGTGCTGACACGTCGTGGGGTTGTTAACCAATGTCACGGAACAATGTGTGTACTAACTCTTGATGAGAAACTAGTGTGTTCTGTAAACCTTCACCTAAAATTCAATCAAAAGTAATTATTTTTTTAAAAAAGAATTCCTTACACAATTGAGCTTTCATTCAAAAATGAGGAGGAAATCAAGACATTGTCAAATACACAAAAGTTGAGGAAATTTGTTACAACTAGACCTGCTCTGCAAGTATTTCTAAAAGGAATTTTTCATAAGTAAAAGAAAGAATACTAGACAGTTACTCAAATCTGCACGTAAAGAATTACGAAAGACAGAGAGAGATTTCTAACAAAGGTAGTCACATAGGCCAAAAAATAGCCAGATGTATGGTATCTTGAGTGGATAAATTTGGTAATTAAATTCTTCAGGCATCATAGCAGCAAATATGTAAATAATAAGTAAAAATTTAACCTAATGAACACAGTATGTGAGATGATATGATTGACGTTAAAACAACTGAGATAGGAGAGAGGGGCAAAGCAGAAATAAAGTTTTAGTGAGCTCCAGTTTCACAATGGTTAAGCACTGAGTTGGTATTGGAAAAGTCTACAGTTTGAGCCTACTGGCTCTTCCATGGAAGAAAGCAACTGGTGACCTGCTCCTGGAAACATTTAAACTAGGATACACTTTGGAAAAAGTTCTACTCTGTTATATAGCATCACTATGAGTTACAATCAAATCAGTAGCACAAAACAACAACAAAAACAAGGTGTGTTTTTTTTTTGGTATTTTTTGTAATGTTGATATAAGCTAAAATAGGATGATGTAAGTTGTTGAATGTAATTTTAGTTGTAACCATTGAATAAAGTACTTATATACACAGAAGGGAAGGAAGAAAAAAATTCAATAACAGTGAGCAGAACACATACACGAAAACAACAAAATAATGGGAATTGTGAGACAAAAAATCCAAGATCCAAAAACAATTTGCAAAATTAATTAAGTAGATCCTTCACGCTCAGTAATTAACTTAAATATAAATAATTTAACTCTCCATTCAAAAGTAAGAGAGGGAATGCATGGATTAGACTAAAAGAACAAAGAAAGCCGAAATGAACAAAGAACTATGATACATCTATATGCTTTCTACAAGAGACTCACCTTAGACCCAAGGACACAAACTAAAAATGAAAGAGTAAAAGGAACATTCCATGCAACACATAACTGAAAAAGATGAGCAGTCACCATAAAGATAACAGATGAAAGACATTTTTAAACAAAATCTGTGATAAGCGATGAAGAAAAACATTACATAATAATAACCAGGTGAATCCACCAAGAAGACATAAAAATTACAAATATATATGTACCTAACATTAGTGCGTCAAAATAAATGAAACAAAAACTGAGAGATTGGAAAGGAGTAATACACAACTCCAAAATAATTGTTGGGGACTACAGCACACCACTTTCAGTGTTGGACAGAACATCTAAAAGGAAGTAAGTAAGGACATGGAAGGTTGACACAATGTCGTAAGCCAATTACACTTCACAAAAGTGCATAGAACAGTCAACATCAGAACAATACATGTATTTCTCCTGTGCACATGGGTCATTCTCCAGAGTACACCATATGCTTTGCCCCAAAATAAGTCTCAATACATTAAATATATATATATATACATATATAGAAATCATACAAAGTATCTTCTCTGCTCACAAAAGAATAATATTAGAAATTAACAGCAGAAGGGAAACTAGAAAACACACAGATGCCTGGACATAAAACAAGGCATTACTAAACAACCAATAGGTGAGGGAAGAAATCAAGAGAAAATGAAAAATACCTGGAGATAAAGCAAATGAAAACACAGAGATAAAGTACTTATGGGACAGAGTGAAGAGAGTCCTCAGAATGAAACTGATAGCAATAAATGACTACATTAATAAAAGAGATTTCAAATGAATAGTTAATATTTACAACTTGACGAACTAGAAAAGAAGAGCAAATGAATCCTAAAGTTAGTAACCCCCAAAAACCCACTGCCCTTGAGTGGACTCTGACTCACAGGGTTTCCAAGGCTGCAAATCTTTATGGAAGCAAATTGCCACATCTTTCTCCTGCAAAGACACGGCGGTTTCAAACTGCTGCTTTTTGTTAGCAGTTGAGCACATTAACCACTGGCCCATAAGGGACCCCACAGAAATGAAATAATAACGGTCAGAGCAAAAGTGAATGAAATGGAGAATAGAAAAACAGTAAAGAGAATCAGCAAAACCTGAGTTGTTTTTTTTTGTAAGATCAATGAAATTGACAAACCTTTAGCTATGGTGACAAGGAAACAAAGACAGAAATTGCAAACAGTGAAAATCAGAAATGAAAATGGTAACTTTGCAACTGATGGAAATGAAAAGGCTCTTAGCAGAATACGCTGAACAACTGTTCGACAACAAACATGGTAACTTAGATAAAATGAACAAATTCCTCGTTATTGTTGTTGTTAGGTGCTGTCGAGTCGGTTCTGACTCATAGCTACCCTATGCACAACAGAACAAAACACTGCCCGGTCCTGCGCCATCCTTACAATCGTTGATATTCTTGAGCTTATAGTTGCAGCCACTGAGTCAATCCACCTCGTTGAGGGTCTTCCTCTTTCCCGCTGACCCGGTACTCTGCCAAGCATGATGTCCTTCTCTCGGGATTGATCCCTCCTGACAACATGTTCAACGTATGTAAGATGCAATCTCACCATCCTTGCTTTTAAGGAGCATTCTGGTTGTACTTCTTCCAATACAGAAACCTATAATTTACCTAAACTGAAAAGGAAATAGAAAAGCTCAACAGACCCACAAGTGAAGATACTGAATCAATGAAGAAAAGTATGGAGACAGATGGCCTCTCTACAAAAAAAAAAAAATTCTGCCAAACATTTAGGGAAGAATTGACACTAATCTTGTTCAAACGCTTCCAAAAAGTAAAGGAGGAAGGAATAATCCTTGTCTTAGCTATCTAGTGCTACTATAACAGAAACACCACAAGTGGGTAGCTTTAACAGAATTCGGAATTCAGGATGCCAGGTCCAGGCTTTCTCTCTCTCTGTCAGCTCTGGAAAAAGTTCCTTGTCATCAATCTTTTTCTGGTCTAGGAGATCGCATTTACACCCTGGGTTTAAAAGACACACTCTGTTCCTGGCTCTTCTTGCTTGGTGGTTATAAGCACCCCCCACCACCACACAGACACACAAAATACTCTGCTCAATTCTCTCCTATATCTCTAAAAAGGGTTAACTCAAGATACAACCTAATACTGTATATTGAGCCCTGCCGCGTTAACATAACTGAGTCTAATCTTGGCTCATTAATATCGTTTTGTTGTTTTTGTGTGCTCCCAGCGAGCTATAGGACAGAGTAGAACTGCCACATAGGGTTTTCAAGAAGCAACTGTTAGATTAGAACTGCCAAGCTTTTGGTTAGCAGCCTTAGGTCCTAACCACTTTGTCACCAGGGCTCTGATTAGGATTTAGAACACATAGGATAATCACATCAGATCACAAAATGGTAGAGAACAACACTATATTGGGTGTGATTGCATAGCCAAGTTGACACACATTTTTGGGGGACACAATTGAATCCATAGCCCTTCCCAGATTTTTCTAAGACAGCATTAGCTAATATCAAAGCCAGACAAATACACCACAAAAAAGAAAACTACAGGCCAATATCCCTTCCAAAATAGATGCCGAAAGTATCAACCAAATACCAAAAAGGTGGAATTAAAGGTTAAGAAAGATTTGCTTTTCCCCCTGCATTGCACCTCACCCCTCCTCAGAAGAGTGTCCATATTAAAGCTGTGGTAGCTCACCTTTCTAGAATGGGTGCTTGGTCTGGTTCCTGAAAAAGCAGAGCAGACTTTATCACCAAATTATTGTGCATGTCTCTTCTGACCTGTTTCAGAGCAACCTGAGATAATGAAGGAATGGACTTGGCTGTGTTTTGACCTACCTAATGGTTCATTCAGGTTCATGTTAGAATCATAAAACTTGGAAGATAAGCCTGAGGAGGTATACTTTGGGAAAGAAGGATATTCAAAAGCACTAAGCATATGACGAAATTGAGAAAATCACACGTATGTCCCAGTAGGGATGTTCAGAAAACCTCTCTGAAGACTTTACACTTATATCTCAGAGTAAATACGAGATTTAATGTTTTATTGTTGTTAGGTGCTGATGAGTTTGTTCCAACTCAGAGTGACCCTATGTATAAGAGAATGAAACACTGCCCAGCCCTGAGTTATCCTCACAGCCATTGTCACGCTTGAGCTCATTGTTTAAGCCACCATGGCAATTCATGTCATTAAGTCTTCCTCTTTTTCACTGATCCTGTAGTTTACCAAATACGATGTCCTTCTCCTGATAACATGTCTAAAGTATATGAGACATAGCTTCACTACCCTTGCTTCTAAGGAGCCTTCTGACTGTTCATCTTCCAAGACAGATTTATTTGTTCTTTTGGCAGTCCATGTTATATTTAATATTCTTTGCCAGCACCGCAATTCAAAGACATCAATTATTCTTCAGTGTCCCTTATTCACTGTCCAGCTTTTGAATGTATATGAGTTGATTGAAAGCACTGTGGCTTGGGTCAGGTGCATCTTAGTCCTCATGGTGATATTTTTGCTTTTCAACACTTTAAAGAGGTCTTTTACAGCAGATTTCCCCAATACAATGCGTCGGTTGGTTTCATGGCTGCTGTTTCCGCAGGTGTTGATTGTGGGTCCAAGTAAAATGAAATCCTTGACAACTTCAGTCTTTTCCCCTTTTCTCACGATGTTGCTTATTGGTCCAGTTGTGAGGATTTGTGTTTTCTTTATGTTGAGGTGTAATCCACACTGAAGACTGTAGTCTTTGATCTTCCTCAGCAAGTGCTTCAAGCTAGCAAGGCTGTGTCGTCTGCAAAATGCCAGTTGTTGATGAATCTTCCTCCAATCCCGGTGCCCCACTGTTCTTCACATTGGCTTCATATGTCTTCTTCTTCATATAGCTTCTCAGATTATTTACTCAGCATATAAATTGAGTAAGAATGGTGAAAGGATACAACCCTCATGCACACCTTTCCTAACTTTAAACCATGCAGTATCCCCTTGTTCTGTTCATATGACTGCCTCCATAGATCCAACCTGCAAAGACTGGTACAGGTGTATTATTTTTGTTTTCCTCTTGGCAATTAAGGAAATCTCTGTCAAAAATCTAAATGAAGACAAGCGAAAGAACTGAGACGTTAACGTCTACACACAACCAGAAAGGGATTCTTTAAAAAAATGCTTAGGAGAAGTCTCTAGTCACTTGGACTAGTAAAACCTTCAGATTAAAACAAGCTACAGGTAAGTGCGAGCATCTGATATTCAGAGTCTTACATTATAATATTTAAATAGACATTTAAATGAACTTCAACATAAAATCACAAAGCATACAGAGAACAGGAAATGATAACAATTTTAAAAAATAAATGAAATAAGAAAATTATGCCTTGAATTGTGACTGCTAAAACATATGTTGAAGTGCTAATCCTGTACCTGTACATATGTTTCTATTTGGAAATAGGTTATTTTTTATGCTGATAAAATTACATTAGAGTAAGTTTGGTCCTGAAACTAATCCCTTCTGTGTTATCTCTTATAAGTGGTGTATAGACACAGAAAGACAGCACAAGGGAATCATTCCATGTAACAGTGGAGGCAGATACATTCACAAGCCCAGAAATGTGAAAGATTTCCAACAGCTCTGAAAAGCTGAAAGAGGGAAATAAGGATCTTTCTCTAGAGTTGACAACAAGAATTTGAATGTGTAGCCTCCTGGTTGATGAGAATTTTTGTTGTTGTTGTTACTTAAAGCCACCCACTTGTGGTGTCCTCATTACAGCATCAGCATCAAATAAAGGCAAAGTGAAAAACTGTCCTTACAGAAACGTAGATCATGAATGTAAAAGGAAATATTAAAAATAAATAAATTTGAGAAAATTCTGTATGAATAAAATGATATCAACATATAGAATTAAAAAATGCTGAAGTTGAATATTTCAATAATAGACATTAAAAATTAACTACAGTGATATTAATCAGGAAAAAGAAAAATCTCTAAATTTAAACATTAAAATATTGAAGTCTGAGGGGAAAAAAAAGAACAAGAAAAAAGGTGACCATAACCTAAGGTACTTGTACAACTCCGTCAGTGTACTAATATATACAATATGGAAGTCTAAGATGAGAACAGAGAAAAGGGAAAAATAAACATTAAAATAAGTAATAGCTGAAAACTTCCAAAATTTGATGAAATAAATAAAGTTAAACATCTAAGAACAACAAATTCCAAATGGGATAAACTCTGAGACATCCACACATTGTAATACAAATGCCAAAAACCAAAGATAGGCACACTTCAAAGCAGCAAGAGAGAAGTAAAGGACAAAATATATTATAAGGGTCTTCAATACAAATAAATATCAAGTTCATATCAGAAACCAGGGGGCCAGAAAGCACTAGAATTAAGAACATAAAATGCTGAAAGGAAAAAATGAAATTGTTAATCCAGAATTTTATATCTAGAAAGATGATTTGAAAATATATGGGCAAAATTAAGGTATTTCCAAATAAATGAAAGCTGAGGAAATAAAGGAAGCTAATATCAGCAAATTCAAATGGAAATAGTTCTGTAAAAACAATTAGAAACTTTAAAATGCCACTTTCAAAAATGGATAGATTATCTAGAGAGGTGTTCGATAAGGAAATAGATTGCACGAACGCTGTAAAACAACTAAAACTAGAAAATGTATATACATGTATATGTGTATATATGTATTCATTTGCTCGTTTCTGGTTATATATATTAAATATATTATATATATGATCCCATAACAAAAACACCTTTGTCCACACAACAGCTTACTACACATTCTTCTCCAGTGTTCTTAGATAATTCTCAGAATAGACCATATGTTAGGTCACAACACGGAGTCCTGGTGGCGCAATGGTTAAGAGTTCAGCTGTTAACCAAGTCAGTAGGGAAGTCACAAAATAAGTCAAAGCCAATAAACTGAGAATAGGGAAACAGGGACTTGAACGTGTAAAGCAGAACAACATTAAAACAACAAGGAGAGACTAAAAAATATAGTCCTAGATCTTTCATATGGAGAGGAAGTCAAAGCAATATAAAGAAACAAAAGATTTTTTTATACTTAAAAAATTAGGGGTAAATAGTCTCATAAGCACAAAGGAACCAAACAATCTTACACATCAAAATAAAAAACAGGAAAAACAGAAAGACTCAGCAAAAACAAAATCGACAACAATGAAAAAGATGAAAAGAAAATACTTTAAAAAAATGACTCAGCACAGAAAATTAAGTGGAAAAAACTGTCAACAACACAAAAAGGACATCAAAATGACGGCACTAAACTCATCCCTATCAATAATTGTGCTGAATGTAAATGGACTAAATGCATGAATAAAGAAACAGTGAGTAGCAGGGTGGATAAAAAAAAAACACTATCTGTCTACATGTTGCCTACAAGAGATACGTCTTAGACTTAAAGACACAAACTAAAACTCAGAGGATGGAAAAAAATATCAAGTAAACAACAATCAAAAAAGAGCAAGAGTAGCAATAGTAATCACTGACAATATAGACTTCAAAGTAAAATCCACACCCAGTAAGGAAAGACACTGTATAATAATTAAAGTGACAATACACCACGAGGTTATAACCTTAATAAATATTCACACACCCAATGACAGGACTCCAAAATATTAAAACAAACTCTAACAGCATTGAAAAGAGAGATAGACAACTCCAAATAATAGTAGGAGACTTCAACACGACACTTTCAGTGAAGAATAGGACATGCAGAAAGAAGCTCAATAAAGACAGGGAAGATATAAATACCACAGTCAATCAACGTGACCCCAGAGATATATACTGAACATTCCACCCAACAGGAGCCAAGTAGACTTTCTTTTCCAAAGCACTTGAAACATTCTCCAGAATATTCAGTATATAAGGCCATAAAACAAGACTTAACAGAACCCAAAGCATCGAAATAATACAAAGCATCTTTTATGACCATAAACCCATAAAAGTAAAAATCAATAATGGAAAATGAAAAGAAAAAAAATCAAAAACATGGAAATTGATCAACCCCATGCATGAAACCTACTAGGTTATAGAAGAAATTGAGGACAGAATAAAGTAATTCACAGAATCAAATGAGAGTGAAAACACATCCTACCAGAACATTTAGGACCCAGAAAAGGCACTGTTCAGAGGTCAGTTTATAGCAATAAATGCACACACCTAAAAAGGAAGAAAAATGAACCCAGACCCATACATCACACCGTGAATAAAAACTAACCAAATCAAAGTATTAACCCTACAACTCGAATAGAAAGAAAGCAGCAGAAAGAGCCCTCTGACACCACAGGAAAGCAATTGTTATTAATTGTTATTAAGAGCAGAATTAAATGAAATAAAGAATAAAAAAAGAATTGGAAGTCTTAACATAACCAAAAGCTGGTTCTTTGAAAAGATTTAACAAAATTGATAAACCACTGGCCAATCTGACAAAAGAAAAGCAGGAGAGGAAGCAAATAACCCAGATTAGAAATGAGATGGGCAATATCACAACAGACCCAAGTAAAATTAAAAGAATCATGACAGAATACTATGAAAAATTGTACTCTAAAAAATCTGAAAACCTAGAGGGAATAGACAAATTTCTAGAAACACTACCTACCTAAACTAACACAAACAGAGGTAGGACAACTAAATAAACCTGTAACAAAAGAAGAGATTGAAATGGTAATTAAAAAGCTCTCAACAACAACAACAACAAAAAGCCTGGTCCTGGTGGCTTCACTGAAGAATTCTGCCAGACTTTCAAAGAGGAGTTAACACCTGTGCTACTAAAGGTATTTCAGAGCATAGAAAAAGATGGAATGCTCCCAAACTCATTCTATGAAGCCAGTATAAGGCTGATACCAAAACCATTTAAAGACACCACAAAAAAAAGAAAGGCCAATATCCCTCATGAACAAAGGTGCAAAAATCCTCAACAAAATTCTAGCCATTAGAATTCAACAACATATCAAAAAAACAAATACTTCGCCGTGACCAAGTGCGGCTCATACCAGGTATACAGGGGTGGTTCAACATTAGTAAAACAATCAACATAATCTAGCACATAAAGAAAACAAAAGACAAGAACCGCAGGATTTTTTCAATTGATGCAGAAAAAGCATTTGATTAATTCCAACACCCATTCTTGATAAAAACTCTCAGTAAATTAGGAACACAAGGGAAAATCTCAATACAATAAAGGGCATTTATACAAAGCCAACAGCCAACATCATCCTAAATGGAGAGTCTGAAATCATTCCCCTTGAGAACAGGAACCAGACAAGGATGCCCTTAATCACCACTCTATTCAGCATTATGCTGGAGGTCCTAGCCAGATCTATTGCCTAGAAGAAGAAATAAAGTGCATCCAAACTGGTAAGGAAGAAGTAAAAGTAAATCTATTTTCAGAAGACATGATATTCTACACAGAAAATCCTAAAGATTCCACAGGAAAACTACTGGAATTAATAGAAGACTTCAGCAAAGTATCAGGAAACAAGACTAAAAAGAGAAAAGTCACTTGGATTCCTCTACAACCAAAAACAGACCAGTGAAGAAGAAACCACCACATCAATAACATTTACAAGAGCCCTCAAGAAGATAAAATACTTAGGAATAAATCTAAAGAAAATAACGATACACTACTGCAAGAAACCAAAAGAGGCCTACGTAAGTGGAAACAAATACCTTGTTCATGGATGGGAAGACTCAACATTATGAAAATGTCTATTCTACCTAAAGCTAACTATAGGTACAATGCAATCCTGATCCAAATTTCAATGACGTTTTTTACTGAGATGGAGAAACAAATCATCAGTGTGATATGCAAAGTGAAGAGACCCCGGATAAATAAAGGAGGACTGAAAAGAAGAACAAAGTGGAAGACCTCACACTACCTGATTTTAGAACCTATTATAACACCACCGTAGTTAAAACAGCAAGGTGCTGGTACAAAAACAGATAGATACACCAATGGAACAGAATTGAGAACCCACACATAAATTCATCCATCTATGAGCACCTGACATTTGACAATGGACCAAAGTCTGTTAAATGTGGAAAAGACGGCCTCTTTAACAAATGGTGCTGACATAACTTGATGTCCATCTGCAAAAAAGTGGAAAAAGACCCATACCTTACACCATAAACAAAAACTACCTCAAAATGGATCAAAGACGTAAATATAAAATCTAAGATGATAATGATCACGGAAGAAAATATAGGGACAACACTAGGAGCCCTGATACATTGTATAAATAGTATACAAAATAGTACCAGTAATACACAAACACCAGAAGAGAAACTAGATAAGTGAGAGATCGTAAATACAAAACACTTACCCTCATCCAAAGACTTCACCGAAAGAGTGAAAAGACAACCTATAGGCTGGGAACAAGAATTTGGTTACAATGAATCTGATCATCATCTAATCTCTAAAATCTACAAGATACTGCAAAACCTCGAGAGCAAAAAGACAAATAACCCAATTAAAAAGTGGTGAACAGGCACTTCACCAAAGAAGACATTCAAGTGGCTAACAGATACACAAGGAAATGCTCATGACCAGTAGCCATTAGGGAAATGCAAATCAAAATATGAGATACCATACACCTCAATAAGTTTGACATTAATCCAAAAAATACAAAGTAATAAATGTTGCACAGGTTTTAGAGAGAGTGGAATACTTACAGACTGCTGGTGGGAATGTAAAATGATAAAAGAACTTTGGAAATATTTTTTGGCGCTTCTTTCAAAAGCTGGAAATAGAACTACCATACCATCCAGCAATCCCACTACTTGGAATATATCCAAGAGACCTAAGAGCCTTCACACAAATAGATATGTTCACACTCATATTCATTGCAGCACTGTCTACAATAGCAAAAAGATGGAAATAACCAAGATACCCATCAATGGAGGAATGGATAAACATTATGTTATTGTCACAAAATGGGATATTAGACAGGGATAAAAAACAACAATAATAAAATAAAAATAATAATAATAAAAGAACAACAATAAATCCATGAAACATCTCATAACATGGAGGAATCTGGAAGGCATTGTGCTCAGTGAAATTAGTCAGTTGCGAAAAGGCAAATATTATATGAGACAACTATTAGAAGACCTCAAGAAAAGGTTTAAACACAGAAGAAAATATTTTTTGATGGTTCCCAGGATGGGGAGGGAGGAAAAGGGGTAATCACTAATTAGGTAGCAGACAAAAATTATTTTAGGTGAACGGAAGGACAACACACAATACAGGGGAAGTCAACACAATTGGACTAATCCAAAAGCTAAGAAGTTTCCTAAATACCATCAAATACGTCAAGGGACAGAGAGGCAGGTATGGGGTATGGGGACCATGGTATCCATGGTCAATTGGCATAACAAGTGTATTAAGAAAATGTCCTGTAGGGGGCAGAGCCAAGAGGGTGAAATAGCCAGATGCTTCTGATGATCCCAGCCACAGCAAAGATCCAAAAATAGAAGTGAAATGCTTATATTCTAGAGCACTGAACAGGAAAGACAAAGTTAGGGAATCGGATTAAGCGGCAGGTGGACGGAGAGATGGTTCAGAAGCAGCGAGGACTTGCCGGAACTGACTTGGTGGGAACGAGTACCCCTCAGGCACGATCCCCTGGAGCAACTGTTGGGGAGCTGGCGTTGGCATTTGGGATGCAGATTACTCAGGAAGGCACAGCAGACCGCTTAGTCCACCCAACCTCTGGAACTAGAGAAGAGCAGTGCTCCCAGCAAAACCTAAGTACTTGCATTTATTTTACCAAACTCCCAGCCCCAAGCCGGCTTCAGTGGCTGTTGATTTCCCTGGGCCTGAGATAGGTTCTGATGTATACTCTGAGCCATTCCTTGAAGAAGGAATAAAGAAACAGTTGGGGGGGAAAGAAAATCTGCCAGCTCTTCTAAGCTGGGCAGCTCAAGACAGAAGTGGCTCCTGTCCAGGCAGAAATGATCCATGGACTTTGAATAACTTTCACACCTACATGGACTTGTGTGGGCACATTCCAGATTAGGCCCTTGTTGGCAGACTGCAATAGTGTATGTGCTTGAGATCTGACATCAACGGTTTCAGCCGTGTGGTGGAGAGGTGTGTGTTTGATATTTGACAGCACTTTACCTATTAAACAGGGTGCTCACCTACCCACATTGGGGGCCTGAGGACTGGTGGCTCCACCCTCATCACTTAACCACCTGCAACAGGTGCCCAAGGATAAGTGATGCCTCACAGTCCTTACAACCAAAAGCATTGGGTGCCCATTTTCTGATTGCAGAACACACCTACCTGTGCAGTCTAGGGAACAGGGATGTGCTTTCCTCATAGATACTCGGCATGATTGTCAGCCCTCTGCCTTGTTCAGAGTGTGACCCCTCGATACAACCAGATACCTGTGCCTACACCAATCACTTCTACCACCTCTAAGACTGTATGACAGAGCCTGTACCATTCACTTGATGACCAACTACCTGGACACTTAGCCCAAACCATACAACAAATGTGAATGGACTTCTAGGCTCATATACATGGTAAGCGCTCTAGCCATCTGGTGACTGGACTTTAGATTTTCAAAAGCACAAATAAGCTAGCTCACTCAAGCAGCCTATTTAGGCATTTCAAAATAACACAAAGCAATAAGCTAGGATAAAGTACGCAAACATAAAATAATACAATAAATTATAGAAAGCAGTCAATATCAAATCACAGAAAGAATCAGACCACAATCACTTCAACAATCTCTGAAAACAAAGAACCAAGGAATCTTCTGGATGAAGATGTATCCCTGGAATTACTATACATATGCAGAATACAAAAGATTAATGTACAGAACTCTTCAAGAGATCAGGAAGGAGATCAGGCAAAATGCAGAACAAGCCAAGGAGCACACAGATAAAGCAGTCAAGGAAATTAAGAAGGCTATCCAAGAACATAACAAAAAATTTAATTAGCTACACGAATCCACAGAGAGACAGCAATCAGAAATTCAGATTAACAATAAAATTTCAGATTTAGACAACTCAGTAGAAACTCAGAAGAGAATAATTGTGGAAATGGAAGGCAGAATTAGTGAGACTGAAGATAAAACACTTGGCACCAACATATTCAAATAAATATCAGTTAAAAGAATTTAAAAAAATGAAGAATCCGTAAGAATCAACTGGACTGTATCAAGAGAAATCACGTACAAGTGACTCGAGTACCAGAACAGGGAGGGATAACAGAAAATACAGAGAGAATTGTTACAGATTTGTTGGCAGGAAAGTTCCCTGATACCATGAAGATGAGAAGATATCTATCCAAGGTGCTCATTGAACCCCACATAACTGAATCTCAAAAGAAAGTCACCAAGCCATATTATAATCAAATTTCTAAAACCAAAGATAAGGATAGAATTTTAAGAGTGGCTAGTGATAAACGAAAAGTCACCTACCTACAAAGGATAGTAAAGAAGGCTATGCTTGGACTACTCCACAGAAACCATGCAGGGAAGAAGGCAATGGGATGATATAATATAAAGCATTGACGGAAAAAAAATTGCCAGCCAAGAATCGTCACATATCCAGCAAAAGTTTCTCTCAAATATGAAGGTGAAATTAGGACGTGTTCACATAAACAGAGGTTTAGGGAATTTATAAAAACCCAACTAAAACTACAAGAAATACTAAAGGGAGTTCTCTGGTTAGAAAATCAATAATATCAGATATCAACCCAAAACTAGAACACAGGACAGATCAACCAGATGTCAGCCCAGAGAGGGAAATTGCAAATATAAATCAAGTTAAAAAAAAAAGCTCAAAACACAGTGAAACAGTGTTGTCATTATGTAAAAGATGACAACATTAAAACAATAAAAAGGGAGTAAAAAAATGTAGCCATAGATCTTTCATATGCAAGGCAAGTCAAGGCAATAAAATAAAGTTTATTTTTAAAATTAGAAAATATGGGTAAATATTAAGGTAACCACAAATGAGACTAACGATCCTACACATTAAAATACAAGAAAAACATAAAGACTAAGCAAAAACAAAATCAACAACAAATGAAGAAAAGAAAACATATAAACTGCTCAGCGCGCATACCTAGGCATAAACCACACACATACACAGATGCATAAAACACACCACGCGTACATCACACTACACACACATACATACGCTCACACACACATACATGCACATATTCCACATGCATACACAGGCACACATATATACAGACACACACATACGCATACTCCACATGCAAACACAGATGCATAAAACAGCACATCTTCTAGCACTATTATCACACACTGTATTATGGTGACTTGGAGTTTTCACTTTCCGATTCTTCACAAGTATATCACTGGGTCTTTCTTCCTAGTCTGTACAAGTCCAGAAATTCCTCTAAAACACGTCCACCGTGCATGACCCTGTTGTTGTTAGGTGCCGTTGAGTCAGTCCCAACTCATAGTGACCCTATGCACAACAGAAGGACACATTGCCAGGTCCTGCTCCATCTTCACCATTGTTGTTATGCTTAAGCCCATTGTTGCAGCCATTCTATCAATCCATCTCATTGAGGGTCTTCATTTTTTTCACTGGCCCTCTACTTTTCCAAGCATGATATCCTTCTCCAGGGACTGATCCCTCCTGACACCATGGATGTTTGCAGCTGTTTCTTGTCATTTGGAGTCAGCACATGAAGGTCCCAAAAGCTTAACTCCACTCACATCATTAAGGTCGAATCTATTTTGGGAAAGCAGCTCTTCCCCAGTCATCTTTTGAGTGTCTTCCAACCTGAGGGACTCATCTTCCAGCACCACGTCAAACACCGTTCTGCTGCTATTCATAAGGTTCTCACTGGGTAAATCTTTAGGAGTTGACTGCCAAATCCTCCTTCCTAGACTGTCTTAATCTGGAAGCTCAGCTGAAACTTGTCCACCGTGGGTGACCCGGTTGGTACTTGAATACCGGTGGCATAGCTTCCAGCATCACAGCAATATACATGCCTTCATAGTAGGACAAACTGACAGACAAGTAGGGGGTGTGTGACTCTGCTGGTATTTAAAATATCAGTGACAAAGCTTCCAGTGTTGTGGCAGCATGGAAGCCACCACTGTAGCACAAACGGACACATGGGTGGGGGCTTCTAGAAGTAAAAGTTTCCTGAATAGCTACAGTAATCAAACAGTGTGGTATTTGTGAAGGATGAGGTACACAGGTCAATAGACTAGCACAGAGTACCGAGAAATGAAACTACACAAACAGCTGTAACTGATTTGGAACAGCATTATTGAGATGTAATCCACATACAATTCAACTATTCGAAGTACAATTCAATGTTTTTTTAGTATATTCACAGATGTGTGCAACCATGACGAAAACCAGTTACTGTCACCTTGATTCCAACACAGGGCAACCCCTTGTAAGTCAGAATACTCCACGGGGCCTTCAATGGCTGATTGTTTTGAAAGCAGGTCACCAAGCCATTCACCCAACGTGCCTCTGGGTGGGTACAAATTCTGAAAGTTTTGACTAGCAGCAAGCACATTAAACATCTGCACCACCCGGGGACTCTACAAATACTGCCACAGTCAATTTTAGAGAATTTTAATCAGCTCAAAAAGAAACATATACGCTCTAACTACCACTCATTCCCTCCCCTGACCCAGGTCAAAGTAACTGCCTGTCCCTGTCCAAACCAAACCAAACCCACTGCTATTCCATTGATTCTGACTCGTAACAATATCAGGTGTATCACAGGGGAATTGTGCTCAGTAGGGTTTCCTTGGCTGTAATCTTTACAGAAGCAGATCGCGCCTTTCTTCTGCAGAGCCACTGCTTGAGTTTTGACTGCCAAACTGTAGCTTATTAGTCAACTGCAAACCACTTGCACCACACAGGACCTTCTATCCCTACAGATTTGCCTATTCTTCATATTCAGTACAAATGGACTAATATAATATATAGTCTTTGTGAATGTCTTCTTTCACTTAACATAATATTCTCAAAGCTCATTCACATTGTAGCATGTATCAGTACATTAATCCACTACATTTTGTTTGTGCTGTCAAATATTTATTAAAATTTGGGTTGTTTTGACATTTGTCTGTTATCAGCAACAGAGCTATAAATATCCGTGTAAAAGTTTTTGTGAGGAATAATGATTTTATTTCTCTTTAGTATATATCTAACTGTGGAATTGCTGGTTTATATGGTTTAACCTTTTGAGGAACCCATAACCATATGGCCAACTGCAGCGTGTGAGGATTCTGAGGTCTCCACATCTTCACCAACACTTATGTGACTTTCTGAAGTGGTGTCCATAGCGAATTTGAGTTTTGTTTCCCTGATGACTACTGATGTTAAGCATCTTTTCATGTCCTCGTTTGCCATTTGCGTAGGTTTTTTGTGAAACCAGTTATTTTTGACAAAGATGAAAAAGCAGTTTGTTTTTGGGAAATAAAGATCAAAACAAAAGCAAATGCAATGGAGAATAAAAGAACAATAGAGAAAAAATCAACAAAACCAAAAGTTGGTTCCTGGAAAAGATCAATAAAATTGACAAGCCTTTAGTTACTCTGAAAATACAAACAAATCTCAGAGGACTCAAATAACAAAAATGAGAAAGGAAATTGAAGATACTTCAAAAGAATCAACAATATATATACACAGTACTAAAAAAACTTGTACTCCAAACATTTGAAAGCTTAAATAAAATGGTAAAATTCCTAGAAACACATAACTTACCTAAGTAATGCAAACAGAGTTAGAAAATATCAACAAACTCATAATAAGACAAGAGACTGAATCAACAACCAAAAAACTATTGGGCCAAACAAATTCAGTGGGCAATTTTATGAAACATTCAAAGAAGAATCAACACCATTCTTGCTCAAATTCTTCCAAAATATAGAAGAGGTTAGAATATGAACTAACTCATTTTATAAAGCCAGAACTACCAAGGCACCCAAGCCAGGCAAAGCACAACAAAACAAAACGAACAAAAAACTAAAGATGTATATCCCTCATGAATATGGGTGAAAAAATTCTAAACAAAACACTAGTGAGCAGAATCCAGCAATATATTAAAATAATTAACACCATGAACACTAGGGAGTTATTGAAGGACTGCAAGGATGGATCAACATTTTCACATTTATAAATATAATACACTACATTAACAGAACAATAGAGAAAAAACTACATGATCATCTCAATAGAAAAGGTATTTGATAAAATTCAAAACCAATTCCTGATTTAAAAAAAATTTATCAGTAAGATACGTATAGAAGAGACATTGCTCAACATGAACAAACCAAACCAAACCCATTGCTGTCCAGTAGATTCTGACTCATAGTGACCCTGTAGGACAGGGTAGAATTGCCCCTGAGGATTTCCCAGGAGCAGCTGGTGGATTTGATAAGGGCATCTATAGAAGAACAACAACCAGCATTATACTCAACGGAGAAAGTCTGGGTATCCCGCTTGAGAACAGGAACAAGGAAAGGATGCCTGCTATAACTACCCTCTTGTCAGGATGCAGTCTTAACATTTTTCACTTGCTCAATTTAGTGGATAATATTAAAGCTTTCCATCTCTGACAGGTTTCTGGCTTACAGAGGTTCTGGCTATCTCAGGTTTTACTGTATAATGAAATGCACAATGTCCTGCGGTTAGAAAAACAAAGGGAACAACACGATAGGCATTAATCAATCTGAAAGAACTGAAGAGAAGACTCAACTCGCAATATTGAAGGATTCTATCGGCAAAAACTGAATGACACAGGAAACATCGAACGGCAGTAGAAGGAATATAGAGAATCACTGTACCAAAAAGGACTGGACAAAGTTCAACCATTCAGAAGGAACATGAGGAAGAACCACCGGTACTGAAGGAAGAAATGAGACCCACACTGAAGGCACTGGCAAGAAACAAACCTCCAGAAATTGGAAGATTATAATTAACAGATTTCAACAAACACATACAATGCAGGAAGTGCTTACTTGTTTCTGTCAAAAAATTTGGAAGACAACTACCTGGCCAGCCAAGTGAAAGAGATACAAATTCCAGTCCAGTCCAAAGGAAGGTGACCAAGTAGAAAATTATGGAACATCATTAATATCACATGCTAGTAAAATTTTGCTAAAGGTAAGTGAAAAACAGCTGCAGGTATATATTGAGAAGGAAAATGCCAGAATTTTAACACAGATTCGTAAGAGGCCATGGAACAAGGAATATGATTTCTGATGTTGGACAGATCTTAGGAAAAGCAGAGAATACCAGAAAGATATTTCTGTGTCCTATCCGCTATGCAAGGGCATTTTGAGTGTGGATCATAAAAAAAGAGGAAAAAAAAATGGGTAACATTATGAAGAATGGGAATTCCAGATTTCTTACTAGTGCTAATATGGAACCTGTACCTGGAACATGAGACCACTGTTCAAACAGAAATGGGGATACTGCATGTTTTAAAACTGGAGAAGGTGTGTGATAAGCCTGCATCCTTTTACCATATTTATTCATTCTGCGTACTGAGCAAATAATAAAAGTACCTGGACTATATGAAGAAGAATGTGGCATGAGGATTGGAAGAAAACTCATCAGCGTATTAAAAACATTCAGATGATTCCATCTCCTTGTCAAAAATGAAGATGAGTGAAGCACTTACTGGCAGAGGTAAAAGACTTCAGTCTTCAGTACGGATTACACCTGAACGTGAAGAAAAACAAAATCCTCACAGTTGATGCAATAACATCTTGATAAACTGAGAAGGAATTGAACTTATCAAGGATTTCCTTCTACTTGGATCAACAATCAATGCCAATGGAAGAAGCAGTCAAAAAGTAAACAATCTATTGCATTGAGAAAAACTGTGGCAGAAAAAAAAAAGACCTCCCCTTAAAACCTCAAAGGAGAAAGATGACACTTTGAGGCCACGTTGACGCCTAATGACCCAAGCCATGTTCTTTTCAGTTGCCTCATATGCCTAAAAAATTTGCATGATGATACAATGAGAATCCAAAGGACCTGATGAATTTGAATTGTAGTGTTGGCAAAGAATGTTGAATATACCATAGACTTCCAGAAAAATGAACACATTAGCATTGGAGGAAGAGCAGCAGAATGCTCCTAAGAAGCAAGTGTGGCAAAACTTCATCTCATTAACTTTGGACCGATCATCAGAAAGGACCAGTCAATGGAGAAGAACATTGTACCTGGGAAAGTAGATGGTCAGCAAAATGAAGGGAGACTCTCAGTGAGATTGATTGACACAGTGAGTGCAACAATGGGTTGAAACGTAGCAACGACTGTGAGGATGGTACAGGAATAGGAGTTTCATTCCTTTACACATAAGGTCACTATGAGTCAGACCCAACTCAAGGGAACCGAACAACAGCAATAGCGGTGAGTTGTCAGGAAAAGAGTGAAAGTGAGTCCTACCAGTACCTGTGTCATTCCACAGTCACTGTGGACGTACCCAAACCTGTGGCTTTCTGATGAGTAACATCAGAGTCTTACAACGCTAGGTAAGGAACACACTTCACTAAAATATGCCATTCAGCTACTAAGCAAATGAATAAAGCATGAGCAACAACAAGACCCCAAGGAATGGTTGGTGTGTAAATTTGAATAATAATATTAACTGGTCTTCCTTGTAGGCGAATGGATATTATCCTATCACTGATAGTGTTGTACTTCAGGATAGATAGATCTTGAAACATTCTTTTTGACCATGAATGCAACACCATTCCTCTTCGAGTTGTCATTCCCAGCATAGTAGACTATATGATTGTCCAATTCAAAGTGGCCAATACCAGTCCATTTCAGCTCACTAATGCCAAGGATATCAATGTTTATGCGTTCCATTTCATTTTGGACGATTTCCAATTTTTCTAGATTCGTACTTCGTACATTCCAGGTTCCAATTATTAATGGATGTTTACAGCTGATTCTTCTCATTTTGAGTCGTGCCACATCAGCAAACGAAGGTCCCGAAAGCTTTACTCCACCCACGTCATGAAGGTCAACTCTACCTTGAGGAGGCAGCTCTTCCCCAGCCATCTTTTGAGTGCCTTCCAACCTGGGGGGCTCATCTTCCAGCACTATATCAGACAATGTTCCACTTCTATTCATAAGGTTTTCACTGGCTAATGGTTTTCAGAAGTAGACTGCCGGGTCCTTCTTCCTAGTCTTAGTCTGGAAGCTCAGTTGAAACCCGTCCTCTGTTGGTGACCCTGCTGGTATCTGAATACCGGTGGCATAGCTTCCAGCATCACAACAACACGCAGCCCCCCACAGTATGACAAACTGAGAGACACCTGGGGGTGCCAGTCTGTAGGTAGTCTTTTTACTCTTTTGGTGAAGTCTTTGGATGAGCATAAGTGTTTGATTTTTAGGAGCTCCCAGTTATCTAGTTTTTCTTCTGCATTCTTAATCATGTTTTATATACTGTTTATGCCATTTATTAAGGCTCCTAATGTTGTTCCTATTTTTTCCTCCATGATCTTTATCATTTTAGAATTTATATTTAGGCCTTTGATCCATTTTGAGCTAATTTTTGTGCATGGAGTGAGGTATGGGCCTTGTTTCATTTCTTCGTAGATGGATATCCAGTTATGCCAGCACCATTTGTTAAAAAGACTGTCTTTTCCCCATGTAACTGTTTTGGGGCCTTTGTCAAATATCAACTGCTCATATGTGGATGTATTTATGTCTGGATTCTCAATTTTGTTCCATTGGTCTGTGTATCTCTTGTTGTACCAGTGCCAGTACCAAGCTGTTTTGACTACTATGATGGTATAATAGGTTCTAAAATCAGGTAAAGTAAGGCCTCCCACTTTGTTCTTCTTTTTTAGTAATGCCTTATTTATCCAGGGCCTCTTTCCCTTCCATGTAAAGTTGGTGATATGTTTCTCCATCTCATTAAAGAATGTCATTGGGATTTGGATCGGAATTGCATTATATGTATAGATCACTTTTGGTAGAATAGATATTTTTATACTGTGAAGTCTTTCTATCCATTAGATAGGTAAGTTTTTCCAGTTATGTAAGTGTCTGTCTTTTGCTTTCTTACAGTATTGTATTGTAGTTTTCTTTGTATAAGTCTTTTACATCTCTGGTAAGATTTATTCCTAAGTATTTTATCTTCTTGGGGGCTACTGTAAATGGCATTGATTTGGTGATTTCCTCTTCGATGTTCTTTTGTTGGTGTAGAGGAATGCAACTGATTTTTTATGTTTATCTTGTATCCCGATACTCTGCTTAACTGTTCCATTAGTTTCAGTAGCTTTCTGGAGGATTCCTTAGGGTTTTCTGTGTATAAGATCATAAAACCCAAAAATCAAGTGCCGTCGAGTCGATTCCGACTCCTAACAACCCTATAGGATAGAGTAGAACTGCCCTATAGAGTTTCCAAGGACCACCTGGCTGATTCAAACTGCTGACCCTTTGGCTAGCAGCCGTAGCACTTAACCACTATGCCACCAGATCATGTCATCTGCAAACAGAGATACTTTGACTTATTCCTTGACAATCTAGATGCCCTTCATTTCTTTCTTTAGCCTAATTGCTCTGGCTAGGACCTCCAACACAATGTTGAATAAGGGCAGTGATAAAGTGCATCCTTGTCTGGTTCCTGATCTCAATGCGAATGCTTTCAGACTCTCTCCATTTAGGGTGATGTTGGCTATTGGCTATGTATAAATGCCCTTTATTATGTCGAGGAATTTTCCTTCTATTTCAATTTTCCTGAGAGTTTTTATCACAAATCGGTGTTGAACTTTGTCAAATGCCTCCTCTGCATCAATTGATAAAATCATGTGATCCTTGTCTTTTGTTTTATTTATGTGGTGGATTACAATAATTGTTTTTCTAATGTTGAACCATCCCTGCATACCTGGTATGAATCCCACTTGGTCATGGTGAATTATTTTTTAATATATTGTCGAATCTATTGGCTAGAATTTCGTTGAGGAGTTTCGTGTCTACGTTCATGAGGGATATAGGTCTATAATTTTCTTTTCTTGTGGTGTCTTTACCTGGTTTTGGTATCAGGGATATGGTGGCTTCATAGAACGAGTTTGGTAGTATTCCGTCCTTTTCTATGCTCTGAAATACCTTTAGTAACAGTGGTGTTAACTTTTCTGTGGTGGTAGAACTCTACAGTGAAGCTGTCCAGACCAGGGCTTTTTTTTTTTTTTATGTGGGAGTTTTTTTGATTACCTTTTCAATCTCTTCTTTTGTTATGGGTCTATTTAATTATTCTACCTCTGTGTTAGTTTTGGTAGGTAGTGTGTTTCTAGGAATTCATCCATTTTTTCTTGGTTTTCAAATTTGTTGCAGTATAGTTTTTCGTAGTAATCTGATATGATTCTTTTAATTTCAGTTGGGTCTGTTGCAATATCTCCCCTCTCATTCCTTATTCATGTTATTTGCTTCGTCTCCTGTTTTTCTTTTGTCACTTTGGCCAGTGGATTATCAATTTTGTTGATTTTTTCAAAAAACCAGCTTTTAGTTTTGTTAATTCTTTCAATTGTTTTTCTGTTTTCTATTTTATTTAGTTCAGCTCTAATTTTTATTATTTGTTTTCTTCTGGTGTCTGTGGGTTTCTTTTCTCGCTCTCTATTTTGTTCAAGTTGTAGGGATAATTCTTTAATTTTGGCCCTTTCTTCTTTTCGGATGTATGCATTTATTGATATAAATTGGCCTCTGATCACTGCTTTTGGTCTGTCCCAAAGGTTCTGATAGGAAGTGTTGTCATTCTCATTGGATTCTATGAATTTCTTTATTCCATCCTTAATGTCTTCTATAATCCAGTTTTTTTTTATCAGGTTATTGTTCAGTTTCCAAGTGTTTTTTTTTTCGTTTCCCTGCTTTCCTGTTATTGATTTCTGCTTTTATATCCTTATGGTCAGAGAAGATGCTTTGTAATATTTCAATGTTTTGGATTTTCGTAAGGCTTGCTTTATGGCCTAATATGTGGTCTATTCCAGAGAATGTTCCATGTGCACTAGAAAAGAAAGTACACTTGGTTGCTGTTGAGTGGAGTGTTCTGCATATGTCTATGAGGTCAACTTGGCTGATTGTGGCATTTAGATCTTCGGTTTCTCTATTGAGCTTCTTTCTGGATGTCCTGTCCTTCACCCAAAGTGGTGTGTTGAAGCCTCCTACTACTATTGTGGAGCTGTCTATTTCACTTTTCAATGCTGATAGTTTGTTTTATGTATCTTGCAGCCCTGTCACTAGGTGCATAAATATTTTATATGGTTATATCTTCTTGGTGTGTTGTCCCTTTAGTCATTATATAGTGTCCTTCCTTATCCTTTATGAGATGGATTTAACTTTAAAGTCTATTTTGTCATAAATTAATATTGCCACGCCTGCTTTTTTTTTTTTTTTTGGCTTCAACAAAGAGAAATTTATTCTCTCGTAGTCTACTAGGCTACAAGTCCAAATTCAGGCATCAGTTCCAGGCGAAGACTTTCTTTTCTCTGTGGGCTGTAGAGGAAGGTCTTTGTTATCAGTCTTCCCTGGTCTAGGATCTTTTCAGCACAGGGAACCTGGATCCAAAGGACATGTGCTCCTGGCTCTTCTTTCTCAGTGGTATGAGGTACCCTGTCTCTGTACTTGCTTCTCTTTTTTCAGTAATTTTTATTGCACTTTAAGTGAAAGTTCACAAGTCAAGTCAGTCTTTCAGGTAAACCTTATATACACGTTGCTATATACTCCCAGTTACTCTCCTCTTAATAAGAAAGCCCGCTCTCTCCCTCCACTCTCTCTTTTCGTGCCCATTTCGTCAGCTTCTAACCCCCTTTACCCTATCATCTCCCCTCCAGGCAGGAGATGCCGACATAGTCTCAAGTGTCCACCTGATCCAAGACGCTCACTCCTCATCAGCATCCCTCTCCAACCCACTGACCAGTCCAATCTATGTCTGAAGAGTTGGCTTCGGGAATGGTTCCTGTCCTGGGCCAGCAGAAGGTCTGGGTGCCATGACCACTGGTGTCCTTCCAGTCTCAGTCAGACCTTTAATTCTTGTCTTAGTAGAATTAGGGTTCTGCAT
Organism: Loxodonta africana; assembly: GCF_030014295.1. NCBI lineage: Eukaryota > Metazoa > Chordata > Mammalia > Proboscidea > Elephantidae > Loxodonta > Loxodonta africana. The sequence continues at coordinate 604,338 of NW_026974888.1, forward strand.
CCCACTGCTCTTCTGTTCCCCCAGGGATTCTCTGTGTGTTCCCTGTCAGGGCAGTCATCCGTTGTAGCTGGGCAACATCTAGTTCTTCTGGTCTCTGGCTGATGTAACCCCTGGTTCATGTGGCCCTTTCTGTCTCTTCGGCTCATAATTACCTTTGTCCTTGGTGTTCTTCATTCTCTTTTGATCCAGATGGGTTGAGACCAATTGATGCATGTTAGATGGTTGCTTGCTAGCGTTGAAGGCCCCAGATGCCACTCTTCAAGTTGGTATGCAGAATGTTTTGTTAATAGATTTTATTATGCCAATTGCCTTAGATGTCCCCTGAAATCGTGGTCCCCAAACCCCTGCCCCTGCTACACTGGCCTTCGAAGCATTCAGTTTATTCAAGAAACTTCTTTGCTTTTGGTTTAGTCCAACTGTGCTGACTTCCCTGTATTGTGTGTTGTCTTTCCCTTCAACTAAGGTAGTTCTTATCTAGCAAGTAATTAGTGAATACCCCTCCCCCACCATTCCTCCCGCCCTCCTCTCGTGACCACAAAGGAATGTTTTCTTCTCAGTTTAAACTATTTCTCAAGGTCTTATAATAGTGGTCTTGTACAATATTTGTCCTTTTGCAACTGACTATTTTCACTCAGCATGATGCCTTCCAGGTTCCTCCATGTTATGAAATGTTCCACACATTCCTCATGGTTCGTTATGAATGTACACTATTCCATTGTGTGAATATACCATAATTTATTTATCCATTCATCTGTTGATGGGCACCTTGGTTGCTTCCATTTTTTGCTATTTTAAACAGTGCTGCAATAAACATGGGTATGCATATATCTGTTCATGTAAAAGCTCTTATTTCTCTAGGATATATTCCGAGGAGTGGGATTGCTGGATTGTATGGTAGTTCTATTACTAGCATTTTAAGGAAGTACCAAATTGATTTCCAAAGTGGTTGTACCATTTCACATTCTCACCAGCAGTGTATAAGTGTTCCAATCTCTCCACAGCCTCTCCAACATTTATTATTTTGTGTCTTTTGGATTAATGCCAGCCTTGTTGGGGTGAGATGAAATCTCATTGTAGTTCTGATCTGCATTTCTGTAATGGCTAATGATCGTGAACATTTCCTCATGTATCTGTTAGCTTTTTGAATGCCTTCTTTAGTGAAGTGTCTATCCTTATCTTTTGCTTATTTTTTGATAGGATTATTTGTCTTTTTCTTGTTGAATTTTTGCAGTATTGTGCAGATTTTAGATATCCGACACTGATCAGAAATGTCATAGCGAAAAACTTTTTCCCAGTGTGTAGGTAGTCTTTTTCCTCTTTTGGTGAAGTCTTTGGATGAGCATAGGTGTTTAATTTTTAGGAGCTCCTGTTTATCTAGTTTTTCTTTTACTTTTTTTTTTTTTAGAGATACAGAACCTTTTATTTCTCTTTCTGTACTTCACTGTAAATAAGAGAAAAATGTTCAACAGAAGAAGTGAGAACTGATATTCTTGCCTTGATCCCATCCTTGGGGAAGAGTTTTCAACATTTCACCAATAACTATGATACTATAAGCAGGTTTTTCATAGATGCCCTTGATCAGATTGAAGAACTTGTCTTGTAGTTCTAATTTGCTGAGTTTTTAAAAAATCATAAATGTCTACTCTTTTTTTTTGAAATGCTTTTTCTGCAGTAATTGACATGCACATACAACTTTTTTCTTCTGTGATGTTAAGGTGGTGAATGATATTGATTTTTGAATGTTAAACCCCACTTGATCATGATGTATCGTATACATTATACATGTTGAATAAAATTTGCTGATATTTAAGTAAGAATTTTTGTACATTCATGAAGGGCGTTGGTCTGCAATTTTCTTTTCTTGTGATGTCCTGGTCAAGTTTTTGTATCAGGCTTGTACTTTCCCTCATGAAATGAGATAACCTTCCTCCTTTATTTACTGAGAAAACTTGGGAAAGTTTGGCATTACTTTTTTTAAAATAATTTTTATTGTGCTTTAAGTGAAAGTTTACAAATCAAGTCAGTCTTTCACACAAAAACCCATATAAACCTTGCTACACACTCCCAATTACTCTCCCCTGAATGAGACAGCCTGCTCTCTCCCTCCACTCTCTCTTTTCGTGTCCATTTTGCCAGCTTATAACCCGCTCCACCCTCTCTTCTCCCTTCCAGGGAGGAGATGACAAAATAGTCTCAAGTGTCCACCTGATCCAAGAAGCTCACTCCTCACCAGCATCCCTCTCCAACCCATTGTCCAGTCCAATCCATGTCTGAAGAGTTGGCATCGGGAATGGTTCCTGTCCCGGGCCAACAGAAGGTCTGGGGGCCATGACCACTGGGGTCCTTCTAGTCTGAGTCAGACCAATAAGTCTGGTCTTATGAGAATTTGGGGTCTGCATCCCACTGCTCTCCTGCTCCCTCAGGGGCTCTGTGTTGTGTTCCCTGTCAGGGCTGTCATCGGTTGTAGTCGGGCACAATCTAGCTCTTCTGGTCTCAGGATGATGTAGTCTCTGGTTCATGTGGCCCTTTCTGTCTCTTGGGCTCGTAATTACCTTGTGTCCTTGGTGTTCTTCATTCTCCTTTGACCCAGGTGGGTTAAGATCAATTGATGCATCTTTGATGGCTCCTTGATAGCATTTAAGACCCCAGATGCTACTCTTCAAAGTGGGATGCAGAATGTTTTCTTAATAGATTTTATTATGCCAATTGACTTAGATGTCCCCTGAAACCATGGTCACCAGATCCCTGCACCTGCTACACTGGCCTTTGAAGCATTCAGTTTATTCAGGAAATTTCTTTGTTTTTGGTTTAGTGCACTTGTGCTGACCTCCCTGTTTTGTGTCCTGACTTTCCCTTCGCCTAAAGTAGTTCCTATCTACTATCTAATTGGTGAATAGCCTTCTCCCACCTTCCCTGCCCCCTCTCGTAACCAAATAAGAATGTTTTCTTCTCAGTTTAAGCTATTTCTCAAGTTCTCATAATAATACTCTTATGCAATATTTGCCCTTTTGCAACTGACTAATTTCACTCAGGATCATGCCTTCCAGGATCCTCCATGTTATGAAATGTTTCACAGATTCCTCATGGTTCTTTATGAATGCATACTATTCCATTGTGTGAATATAACATAATTTATCCATTCATCTGTTGATGGACACCTTGGTTGCTTCCATCTTTTTGCTACTGTAAACAATGCTGCAATAAACATGAGTGTTCATATATCTGTTTCTGTAAAGGCTCTTATTTCTCTGGATATATTCCAAGGAGTGGGACTGCTGGATCTTACGGTAGTTCTATTTCTAGCTTTTTAAGGAAGTGCCACATCGATTTCCAAAGGGGTTGTACCATTGGACATTCCCACCAGCAGTGTATAAGTGTTTCAATCTCTCCACAGCCTCTCCAAAATTTATTATTTTGTGTTTTTTCCATTAATGCCAGCCTAGTTGGAAGATAAAATCTCATTGTAGTTTTGTCTGCATTTATCTAATGGCTAATGATCGTAAGTATTTCCTTATCTGTTAGCTACCTGAATGTCTTCTTAAGTGAAGTGTCTATCCATATCTTTTGCCCATTTTTTAATTGGGTTATTTGTCTTTTTGCAGTTGGGTTTTTGCAGTATCATATAGATTTTAGAGATCAGGCACTGATCAGGAATATCATAGCTAAAACCTTTTTCCCAGTCTGTCGGTAGTCTTTTTACTCTTTTGATGAAGTCTTTGGATGAGCATAGGTGCTTGATTTTTATGAACTGCCAGTTATCTAGTTTTTCTTCTACATTATTTATAATATTTTGTATAATGTTTATGCCATGTATTAGGGCTCCTAACATTGTCTCTATTTTTTCGGCCATGATCTTTTTCGTTTTAGATTTTATATTTAGGTCTTTGATCCATTTTGAGTTAGTTTTTGTGCATGGTGTGATGTATGGTTCTTGATTCATTTTTTTGCAGAAGGATATCCAGATATGCCAACTGTTTTGGGGACTTTGTCAAATATCAGCTGCTCATATGTGGATATATCTATGTCTGGATTCTCAATTCTGTTCCATTGGGCCATGTATCTGTTGTACCAGTACCAGGCTGTTTTGACTACTGTGCTGGTATAATAGGTTCTAAAATTAGGTAAAGTAAGGCCTCCCACTTTGTTCTTCTTTTTCAGTAATGCCTTATTTATCCAGGGCCTCCTTCCCTTCTGTGTGAAGTTGGTGATATGTTTCTCCATCTCATTAAAAATGTCACTGGGATTTGGATCGGAATTGCATTATATATGTAGATAGCTTTTGGTAGAATAGACATTTTTATAAGGATAAGTCTTCCTATCCACAATCAAGGTATTTTCTTCCACTTATCTAAGTCTCTTGGTTTCTTGGAGAAGTGTACTGTAGTTTTCTTTGTATAAGTCTTTTACATCTCTGGTAAGATTTATTCCTAAGTATTTTATCTTCTTGGCAGCTACTATAAATGGCATTGATTTGGTGATTTCCTTTTCCATGTTCTTTTGTCTGTGTAGAGGAATCCAACTGATTTTTTGTATGTTTATCTTGTATCCCAATACTCTGCCGAACTCTTCTATTAGTTTCAGTAGTTTTCTGGAGGATTCCTTAGGGTTTTCTGTGTATAAGATCATGTCATCTGCAAATAGAGATACTTTGACTTATTCCTTGACAATCTGGATCCCCTTTATTTCTTTATCTAGCCTAATTGCTCTGGCTAGCACTTACGGCACAATGTTGATTTAGAGTGGTGATAAAGGGCACCCTTGTCTGGTTCCCGATCTCAATGGGAATGTTTTCAGGCTCCCTCCATTTAGAGTGATGTTGGCTCTTGACTCTGTATAAATGTCCTTTATTTTGTTGAGGAATTTTCCTTTTATTTTTATTTTGCTGAGTTTTTATCATGAATGAGTGCTGAACTTTGTCAAATGTCTTTTCTGCATCAATTGATAAAATCATGTGATTCTTGTCTTTTATTTATGTGGTGGATTACATTAATTGTTTTTCTAATGTTGAACCATGCCTGCATACCTGGTATGAATCCCACTTGGTCATGGTGAATTATTTTTTTGGTATGTTGTTGAATTCTGTTGGCTAGATTTTTGTTAAGGATTTATGCATCTATGTTCATGCGGGACATAGGTCTATAATATTCTTTTCTTGTGGTGTCTTTACCTAGTTTTGGTATCAGGGATATGGTGGCTTCAAAGAATGAGTTCGATAGTATTCTGTCCTTTTTTATGCTCTGAAATACCTTTAGTAGTAGTGGTGTTAACTCTTCTCTGAAAGTTTGGTAGAACTCTACAGTGATGCCATCCAGACCAGGGCTTTTTTTTGTTGGGAGTTTTTTGATTACCTTTTCAATCTCTTCTTTTGTTATGGGTCCATTTAGTTATTCTACCTCCTTTTGTGTTAGTTTTGATAGGTAGTGTGTTTCTAGGAATTCATCCATTTCTTCTAGGTTTTCAAATTTGTTGGAGTATAGTTTTTCGTGGTAATCTGATATGATTCTTTTAATTTCTTTTGGGTCTGTTGTAATATCGCCCCTCTCATTCCTTATTTGGGGTATTTGCTTCCTCTCCTGTTTTTCTTTTGTCAGTTTGGCCAGTGGATTATCAATTTTGTTGATTTTTTCAAAAAACCAGCTTTTAGTTTTGTTAATTCTTTCAATTGTTTTTCTGTTTTCTATTTCATTTAGTTCAGCTCTAATTTTTATTATTTCTTTTCTTCTGGTGCCTCTGGGTCTCTTTTGTTGCTCTCTTTTTATTTGTTCAATTGTAGGGATAGTTCTTTAATTTTGGCCCTTTCTTCTTTTTGGATGTGTGCATTTATTGACATAAATTGGCCTCTGAGCACCGCTTTTGCTCTGTCCCAAAGGTTCTGATAGGAAGTGTTTTCATTCTCACTGGATTCTCTGAATTTCTTTATTCCATCCTTAATGTCTTCTATAATCCAGTTTTTTTTGAGCAGGGTATTGTTCAGTTTCCAAGTGTTTTTTTCTTTTCCCTGCTTTTCCTGTTATTGATTTCCACTTTTATGTCCTTATGGTCAGAGAAAATGTTTTGTAATATTTCAATGTTTTGGATTCTGCTAAGGCTTTCTTTATGACCTAATATGTAGTCTATTCTAGAGAATGTTCCATGTGCACTAGAAAAGAAAATATACTTGGTTGCTGTGGGGTGGAATGTTCTATATATGTCTAGGAGATCAAGTTGATTGTGGCATTTAGATCTTCGGTGTCTTTATTGAACTTCTTTCTGAATGTCCTCTCTTTCACCAAAAGTGGTGGGTTGAAGTCTCCTACTATTATTGTGGAGCTGTCTACCTCACTTTTCAGTGCTGATAGAGTTTGTTGTATGTATCTTGCAGCTCTGCCATTGGGTGCATAAATATTTAATATGGTTATATCTTCTTGGTGTATTGTCCCTTTAATCATTATATAGTGTCCTTCCTTATCCTTTATGAGATGGATTTAACTTTAAAGTCTATTTTGTCAGAAATTAATATTTCCACTTCTGCTCTTTTTTGATTGTTGTTTGCTTGACATATTTTTTTCCATCCTTTGAGTTTTAGTTTGTATCTCTAAGTCTAAGGTGTGTCTCTTGTAGGCAGCATATAGACAGATGTTGTTTTTTAATCCAGTCTGCCACTCTCTGTCTCTTTTTTGGTGCATTTAGTCCATTTTCATTCAGGGTAATTATGGATTGCTATCATTTTGATGTCTTTTTTTTAGTGTGCTGTTAACAGTTGCATTTTCCCACTTAATTGTATGTGCTGAGTAGATTATATATTGTCCTTTCCTCAAATTTTTGCTGTTGATTTTGTTTCAGCTGAGTCTCTATTATTTTCTTGCATTTTATTTTGATGAGTAGGGTAGTTCATGTCCTTTATGGTTACCTCATTATTTACACCTGTTTTTCTAAATTTAAAACTAACTTTTATTTCTTTGTATCGCCGTATCTTCTTCTCCATATGGAAGGTGTATGATTACATTTCTTAGTCCCTCTTTATTATTTTAATGTTGTCTTTTTTTCTATAATAACATCGCTGTTACTCTGTTTTGGGCCTTTTTTTTTTTTTTTTTTAAATCTTGCTTTGTTTTTTTGGATTTCCCTGTCTGGGTTGACTTCTGGTTGCTCTGCCCAGTGTTCTAGTCTTGGTTTGATGTATTATTGATTTTCTAACCAAAGGACTCCGTTTAGTATTTCTTGTAGTTTTGGTTTGGTTTTTATGAATTCCCTCAACTTGTGTTTATCTGGAAATGTCTGAATTGCACCTTCATATTTAACAGGCAGTTCACTGGATATATGATTCTTGGCAGGCATTTTTTTCCTTCAATTCTTTACATACGTCATCCCATTGCCTTCTTGCCTGCATGGTTTCTGTTGAGTAGACTGACCTTATTCTTATTGGCTCTCCTTTGTAGATGACTTTTTTGTTTATCCCTTGCTGCTCTTATATTTCTCTCTTTATCTTTAGTTTTGGCAAGTTTGATTATAATACATCTTGGTGACTTTCTTTTAACATCTACCTTATGTGGAGCTTGATGAGTATCTTGGATAGATATCTTCTCATCTTTCACGATATCAGGGAACTTTTCTGACAAAAAAATCTTCAGCAGTTCTCTCTGTATTTTCTGTTGTCCCTCCCTGTTCTGGTACTCCAATCACTCATAGGTTAATTTTCTAAATTGAGTCCCACATGATTCTTAAGGTTTCTCCATTTTTTTTAATTCTTTTATCTGATTTTTTTCAAATATATTAGTGCCAAGTGGTTTATCTTTGAGTTCAGAAATTCTAGCTTCTACTTGCTCAATTCTGTTCCTCTGACTTTCTATTGAGTTTTCTACTTCTGTAATTTTATTGTTAATCTTCTGAATTTCTGATTGCTGACTGTTTATTAAATTAAATTTTTCATTATATTCCTGACTAATCTTTCTAATTTCTTCAGTTGCTTTATCTGTGTGTTCCTTGGCTTGTTCTGCGTATTGCTTCATTTCCTTCCTTATGTCTTGAAGGGTTCTGTGTATTAAACTTTTCTATTCTGCATCTGCTAATTCCAGGAATGCACTTTCATCTAGAAGATCCCTGGGTTCTTTGTTTTGAGAGCCTGTTGAGGTGATCATGGTCTGTTTCTTTATGTGACTTGATATTGATTGTTGTCTCCGAGCCACGTATAAGTTATTATATTAGTTTATGCTTGCTTACTGTGTCGTAGCTTCTTGCTTTGTTTTGTTTTGGTATAGCCCTATGTGTCGCTTGAGTGAGCTAGCTTGATTATTTCCGCCTTTGGAGCTCTGACATCTGGTCCCCAGCTGGCTAGAGCTGTTATCAGGTATTTCAGTCTAACAGTCCATTCAGTTTTCTTGTATGAATTCAGCTCAGGTTTCCAGGTAGGTGATCATCAAGTGTGTGGTACAAACTCTGTCCTACTACCTTAGAGGGGTAGGGGTGATTGGTGTATATAACGGTACCTGATTGCAGCAGGGGGTCATGCTCTGAATAAGGTGAGGGGGCTGATAACCGACCCCCGAGTGTCTCCAAGGAACACACATCTGTGTTCCCTAGAGAATGCAGGGGGGTGAATTCTGCAGATGGACCATGGGTACCCAAAGTTTTTGCTTGTAAGTACTGGGAGGTACCGGTCTTCTTCAGACCTCTGTCACAGATGGCTGGGTGACATCGGTGGAGCTACCAGTCCTTAGGCCTGTGATGTCAGTAGCTGAGGACCTTGTTTAATAGGGAAAGCAATGTCAAACATCAAACACCCACCTCTGCACCGTGCAGCTGAAATGGTTGGAGTCTGCTGACAAAGGCGTATTCTCCCGAAATATGCCCACACAGGTCTTTGCAGAAGGGAAAGTTGCTCAAGGTCCGTGGACAGTTTATGCCTGGACAGGAGCCGCTTCGGTCCTGAGCTCCCCTGGTTAGTGGAGCTAGCAAATTATCTTTTCCCCCAAATGCAATTTTTTTCCTTCCCCGAGGCCAAGAGGGTTGCTCTAGGTGCTCAACAATGCCTATTTCCAGCCCAGAGAATTCAGCCACTGAAGACTAGAAGAATCCCAGCTGTCATGGTCCCCAAACCTTCTGTTGGCCCAGGACAAGAACTATTCCCGAAGACAACTCATCAGACATGGAAGGGACAGGACAATGGGTTGGAGAGAGATGCTGACGGAGAGTGAGCTACTTGTATCAGGTGGACACTTGAGACTGTGTTGGCATCTCCTGTCTGGAGGGAAGATAGGAGGGCAGAGAGGGTTAGAAACTGGCAAAATTGTCACAAAAGGAGAGACTGGAAGGAGGGAGCGGGCTGACTCATTAGTGGGAGAGTAAATGGGACTTTGGAGTAAGGTGTATATAAGCTTATATGTGACAGACTGACTTGATTTGTAAACTTTCACTTAAAGCACAATAAAAATTATATATATATATAAAAAAAAAAGAGTGAAAGAAAGTCCTACCAATAAAACTGTCATTCCACAGTCACTGTGGACCTACCAGAAGTTATGGCTCCCTGAGGAGGAACATCAGAGTCTAAAAGCTTTAGATAAGGAACACACTTCACTAAAATATTCCATTCAGTTCCTGAACAAATAAAGAATTAACAATAACAAGCCATCAAGGAATGGACAGCATCCAGAGTTACTACAACGTATTATCTAAAATGTCTAGTTCCTCCTCAATGAAAAAAAGAAAGAAAATCATGAGACATGCAAAGGAACATGGAAGTATGACCTGCATATCAGCAATGATGCAGGCAAAATAACTGCCTGTGAGACCAACAAAAGTTGACTGTAACAGAGAACAATTTCACAGAACTACTTTCTTTGAACAGTTAGAGAAAGGTATGATGAGAATGTCATGTCAATGAAGAATATTAATGAAGAGATATAAATTACTTTTTTAAAATGGAAATTACACAGTTGCAATGGGTATAATTTGCCAGTAACTGGAAAATTTAAATTTAGATGGACAGAAGTTATGGAATTGAAGCACAGTGTCTAAAGAATGAAGACAAATGAACCGGGCCTCAGAAAAATATGGGGTGCCATTAAGGACACCACCGAATGGGTTATGGGAATAACATAAGGAGAGGAGTGAGAAGAGGGAAGGAGGGAGTGATAATAGGAGAGAAGGAGGGAGGAAGTAAGGAATTAAAAGGAATAATTTCTATAATGTTCAGAAATGTATTTTAAAAAATAACCTGCACATCTAGGCAGCTTCTGTATTTCCCAGGAGGTAAAATGCAGGGATCTACAAATAAATATAATAAAAATGCTAAAAGCTAAATACAAGCTGAAAATCTCTAAAGCAGCAAGAAAAAAATACATCATTGACAACAGAAACACAGCAAGATTAAAAGGTGATCTCTAAGCAGAAAGACATGAGGCTAGAAGGCAGAGGGACAGTATCTGCCAAGTTATCAAAGGAAACAAAAATGTCAGCCAAGGACCTTTTATGCGGTAAAGCTATAATTAAAAAAATTATTGCCAATTAAAAAATTTCCAATTAAAGAAAGATGGAGAGAATTGGTCTCCAGCTCATCTCTCACGAGTAAGACTAAAAGAGTAACTCAATACAAAGATCAGTTTAAAAATGCATATTTTAAAAATGCATGTGCTACCTTCTTTATCCTCTTCTTTTAAAACAAATCATATGAAATGATATGCATTGTTGAACCTATGCTATATACAAAATTAATACATGTGTAATATATGGACGAAGATAGCACAAAGGAAGTGAGTGGGGAAAAGATTATAACTGCTAAAAAATGAGAATAGATATTGAAGTATAATTATATGAGCATATTTATAACAATATCAATACATGTATGTACACACATGTAATATACATATGTATGAATAAATTATATATAATAAGTAGAATTAAGATATAAAACCATTTTGTTGTAGTTCCTCTGAAATGACTCTTCTGATTCCTATATTATTTAAGGAAAACTGTACAAAACCATTATCATCCACATGGTATCAGACTTGCATTATGTTCAGATGTAATGGGTGACAATAACAACATACCCAAAAGATGGACAACTGCATAGTACTAAAACTAAATTAGTATTAAGGTACAATGAATGTTTTCTAACCTTAAGGTGTTAACATAATTTGAAGGGAACCCATAAAGAAGGAAAATGAAAAAATGCAGAAAAAAGTTACAAAATTAAAAACTTGCACTGCAATAAAGACAGTAAAACACCAAGAAAGGAAGCAAAGTAAAGGTCTTCCAAAAGCAACACCTTGGAGAACACTTTCTATCTCATTCTATGAGTCTAACATTACATTGTTATCAAAGCTAGAAAAATACACTAGTAGGGAAACAACAAAACAACTACAGAGAAATACGTTTTATGGATATGCCTACAAAAATCCTGAACAGAATGCTAGCAAAATCCAGCAGATAATTACAGGATTATATTCCACGTTCAAACAGAAGGTATTCCCATCACACAAGTTGACTGAATATATAAAAGTTCATACGCGTAGTACAGCACATTGAGAGAACGAAGAGCAAATTTACATCACCGCAGTGCAGAAGCAAACTGGACACAACCCAACAGCTTTTCGTGATGAAAATCCTCGAACTAGAATTAGAAGGATACTTAACATCAAAAGGAAGTTTATTAAAAACCCCAAACTAGCATCGCATTTAACAGAGAAATACTAGGAGCACCCCACTAGTACCAAGAACAAAAGTAGGATGCCTGCTTTTGCCATTTGTATTCAACTGTACACCCAGAGCTCTAGCCAGAGAAATTTAGCAAGATAGAGATGGCATCAAATCAGAAGTGAAAAAGCAAAACTATCTCCTTCCACATATAACATAAACTTATGATAAAAAAATTCTATAAAATCCACAAAAAAGAAAAACAACAAAAACCATCAGAGACAGTAAATAGGTTAAAATTGTAGGACACAATATCAAAATGAGCTAAGTCCAGTGTATTTCTCTGCACCAGAAATATACATTCTGAAAGGAAATCATTAAAACATTCGCACTTAAAACTGATTCAAAGTTTAGTACAAAGTAACTTTATATCTACATAAGCATAAAACAAACTGGTCACTAATTTACTAGCAATGTCTTTCTATATAGTCTTGGGCTTTTCTTTGTGGATCAGTTTTTGATTAGCAGCTCAACCTCCACTTACTTGACTTTTCTCACTTTTGTGCATAATGTGGTACTGCAGTTCCCATTGGTTATTTACACAGACTCACACAAGGGTACTCCCTGTGTTTGTATCATGGCAAAGAGCATTGCTGGCCCTCCTGGCTAGAGTTACTGGATCAGCAGACATGGATGTACAAGATGGTTCTCTCAAAATGGATCAAAGTTCTGTTATCTATAACATCACCCATCCATGCCCAGGAACGGCTTATGTAGGGTTCAGTTGCATATGGGGTGAATGTAGCAGAGTTAGACTCAACAGCCCACCCCCAGCTCTTGTGTATTAGAATGAAACAGTAGATTGCCCCAAGAGACCTGCAGAGATAAGGAGTTTCCTTTTAGAATGATTTGTGCTAATTCTTTAAATGTTTGGTAGAAACCCTCTGTGAAGCCATATGGTCATGGGCTTTTCTTTGTGGATCAGTTTTTGATTAGTGACTCAATCTCCACTTTTCATGTTGTTATCAATAGATGGCTTCGTGTCCCTTCCACCTCAGGGCAACTCCATGCAGAATGGAATGAAATTCTCTCCTGTTCATCACCTGTTCTCTCCAGTGCCTCTCCTGCTTCCTTCCTCCGTCAGGTGTTACTTTCGGGAATTAACACACAGGTCCTCACTGATATCTGATAGTAGAAACAGGACAGATTATGCCAGGTTCAGCCCTCATTTCCAAAGCAGCTAGGAACATACCAAAGCCATTTCTGACCCTACCTGCAGAGGTCCACCTCAGCAATCCTGTTATACCCTGAGAAGCTCAGACCAGAGAACCAGGTGAAGAAGTTAAGGCTACTGTCATGATGCCTGCAGCTCTGAGCCTCATGTTCACAGTCCTGGAATTACTGGGTGAGAGTCCAATAAGATGGTATACACCTTAGAGAAAAAGGAGATGCAGGAAAGGGGCTAGGTCATGTTGACACTCTCTCCTACCCATCAAGGAAGGCACTTCTTACCAGTGATGTTAAGGTCATACTGTTTGATGATGACTTCATTCCAAAAATAGGGGTTGCTCTGAAAGAGAAATGGGATTTTTGCATTTGTTATTAGGATGGATGAGCTTTTCCGCATGGGAAAAAGGAGTAGATGAGGACAGCAAAAACATCTTTTTAGGAGACCTGCCTTTCAGGGAGTCCTGCCCCTGTCTGTTTTCATGAATGAATCCTTTCCCACTCCCCTTCCCCACCTGACCTCTGTCCTGACCTCCAGATTGATCATGTAGCTGAGCGTGTCTTCCTCTTCCTCACTGATCACCTGGTGGTTCATAATGTGCATGGGGTCAAGGTGTTTTCAGAGGGCAGGCAGAGAAGGGCTAGCAGCAGTCAAAGCCCACCTGGCCAGCAACCAATAGCTGGGATAGACAGTCTCCCACACCTCCTATCATTGTCACCCCCACCCCTACTACCCCACAACCATGGCTCTTCCTCATATGTCCCTTGGGGCATTGAAGTTGGCTTTTGTGTTCATCTGAGTTTCTTAAACGTGCATATTCATTTCTTACTTAAAATGTGATGCTTTTGGTCATTAGTTCTTCAAGTTTTCTTTTGTTCCTATTTTTGTTCCTATTTTGGTGTACTTGATGATGATCCATAGGACATTTAAACAAACAAAAAATACTTGCCATCAAATTAATTCCTACTCATTCTGAATGTTGAGGACAGAGTATAACAACCCCATAGGATTTCCAAAGATGTAAATCTTTATGGAAGTAGACTGCAATCCTACTCTTGCAGAGCAGATGGTGGGTTCAAAGTACAGACCGCCCACTCTTTGGCCAAACCCAGAGCCACTGCATTGCATTCTTCCTGCTTACTTTTTTTTCTATGACTGGAAAATTTTAATTTTCTGTCATTAAAAGTGTATTGATTCCTTTTTCTGCCTGCTCAAGTCTTCTGTTGAGACTCCCTATTAAAGTTTTCACTTTAGTAATTTTACTTTTTAGCTCCCAAAAGCTCCCTTTTGTATCTTCTATCACTTTACTAGTATTCCCATTTTATAGAATCACAGATTTTTTTTCTCTCTTTAGTTCTTCGTCCATATTTGCCTTTTGTCCTCTGAGCATATTTAAGAGTTCCTTTATTTTTCTAGTAAGTTCAATATCTGTATTTACTCAGAGTTCTATCAGTTTTGTCACTGTGAATTAGCATTCTTCCCTGTTGTTGTTGTTCTTATGCATTCCTTTGATATTGCTGAGTTTGAGCAGTTTTAGTATTAGCTCTGGGAAAGAGTCTTTACGCTTCTACGCATTTGCCCTACTTGCTGTTGAGAGTTGCTTTATTCTTTCATTCTGTAACTTCTCCAAGCCTTTTTTTTTTATCTTTTTATGTCATTATGTTACTGTTGAGAATATACACAGCAAAATATACAGCAATTCAATAGTTTCTACATGTACAATTCAGAAGCATTGCTGCCAAGTGGATTCCAATTCACAGCGACCCTATTGAACCAAGAATGACTGCCCCATAGGGTTTCCAAAGATGTCATCTTTATGGAAGCAGAGTGCCACATCTTTCTCTTGTGGAGCCGCTAGTAGGCTTGGACCGCCAGCCTTACAGTTATCAGCTGAGTGCTAAACCACTGAGACAGCTTGGTCCTTATATACAATTTAGTGACATTGATTACATTCAAGTCATGCAACTATTCACCCTCCTTTTCTGGTTTTTCCTCCCCCATTTACACAAACTCACTCTTCCCTTATTTTCCTATCTATTCTCAAGTTACTGTTGTCAGTTTGGTCCCATATGTTGTTGTTGTTGTTAGGTACGCTCAAATCAGCTCCTATCCGAAGTGACCCCATGTACAACAAAACTGGTCTTCGGTCACCAGTGTTCAATGCATCATCTCTACTCTTCAGATGATCTCTAAGTTCAGGTGGGACATGCTCAAGGTCATATTTTGGCTCTCGTGGACTTGTTCTGATTTTCTTCAGCTTCAGCTTGAACTTGCATATGAGCAATTGATGGTCTGCTCCACAGTCGGCCGCTGGCCTTGTTCTGATGGATGATATTGAGCTTTTCCATCATCTCTTTCCACACATGTAGTCAATTTGATTTCTGTGTGTTCCGTCTGGTGAGGACCATGTGTATAGTCACCATTTACGTTGGTGAAAGAAGGTATTTTCAATGAAGAAGTCATCGGTCTTGCAGAATTCTATCATTCGATCTCTGGCATTGTTTGTATCACCAAGGCCACATTTTCCAACTACTGATCCTTCTTCTTTGTTTCCAACTTACACATTCTAGTTGCCAGTAATTATCAATGCATCTTGATTGCATGTTCAAGCAATTTCAGACTGCTGCAGCTGATAAAAATCTACTATTTCTTCAACTTTGATCCTAGTGGTTGGTGGCGTATTAACTGGTCTTCCTTGTAGGTGTATGGATATTATCCCATCACTGACAGTGTTGTACTTCAGGAATAGATCTTGAAATGTTCTTTTTGACAATCAATACAACACCATTCCTCTTCAAGTTGTCATTCCCTGAATAGTAGGCTATAAGGTTGTCTGATTCAAAATGGCCAATACCAGTCCATTTCAGCTCACTAATGTCTAGGATATTGATGTTTATGCATTCCATTTCATTTTTGACAATTTCGAGTTTTCCTAGATTCATACTTGTACATTCCAAGTTCTGATTATTAATGGATGTTTCCAGCTGTTTCTTCTCATCTTGAGCTGTGCCACATCAGCAAATGAAGGTCCCGGAAGCTTTACTCCGTCCACAACATTAAGGTCAACTCTACTTTGTGGAGTCAGCTCTTCTCCAATCATCTTTTGAGTGCCTTCCAACCTGCGGGGCTCATCTTCCAGCACTATATCAGACAATGTTCCACTGCTATTCATAAGGTTTTCACTGGCTATTGTCTTTCAGAAGTAGACCGCCGGGTCCTTCTTCCTAGTCTGTCTTAGTCTGGAAGCTCAGCTGAAATCTGTCCTCCATGGGTGACCCTGCTGGTATCTGAATACCAGTGGCATAGCTTCCAGCATCACACCAACACGCAAACCCTGAAAAGTACAACAAACTGACAGACACGTGGGGTGCAAAAACCTAGAGTACAAAAACCAAAACGAAAGAACATACTCACCATTTCTCAAGCTGAAAGAATCGAAATGGATTGACTCAGTGGCTGCAACAATGGGCACAAGCACAACAACGATTGTGAGGATGGCACAGAATTGGAAGTGTTTCGTTCTATCACACGTAAGTTATCTATGAAAAAAAAATTTTTTTTTTTTTTTTTGTTATCTATGAGTCAGTATTAATTCGATGTGCCTAAAACCAAGTTGCACTTGTGAAAGATTGTATGGGGAAAATATTAAACGACATGATGCATCAAAAGAAGATGGAAGGAGTACACAGAGTCATTGTACCAAAAAGAACTTGTTGATGCTCAACCCTTTCAGGAAGTACCATGTGATCAAGAACCGAAGGTGTTGAAGGAAGAAGTCCAAGCTTCACTGGAGGCATTGGTAAAAACAAAAAAAACAAGACTTCAGGAATAGACAGAATACCAAGTGAGATGTTTCAAAAAATGGACCCAGACCTGGAAGCACTCACTCATTTACACCAAGAATTTGGGAGATGGGAACCTGGCCAATCAATGGGAAGAAATTGATACTTGTGCCCAATCCAGAGCGAGGTGATCCAACAGAATGCAGAAATTATCAAATAATACCATTACTATCACACACAAGTAGAATTTTGCTGAAGATCATTTGAAACCAAATGCAGTAGTACATCAACAAGGAACTGCCAGAAATTCAAGCTGGAGACAGAAGAGGACATTGAATGAGGGATATCATTGCTGATGTCAGATGGATCCTGGCTGAAAGCAGAGAATACCTAAAACATGTCTACCTGTGCTTTAATGACCACGCAAAGGCATTCAACTGTGTGGATCATAACAAATTATGAATAACAGTACGAAGAATGGGTATTCCACAACACTTAACTGTTTTGATGAGGAATCTACATAGACCAAGGTGTGGTCATTCTAATAGCATGAGGGGATACTGCATAGTTTCAAATCAGGAAGGTGACTTAGGGTTGTATCCTTTCACCATACTTATTCAATCTACACGCTGAACAAAAAATCCATGAAGCTGGACTATACGAAGAAGAAAGGGGCATCAGGATTCGAGGAGGACTTACTCACTACCAGCGATATGCAGATGACACAGCTTTGATGGCTGAAAGTGAACAGCACTTGAAACACTTACTCATAATATCAAAAACCACAGCCTTCAATATGGATTACAATTTAAAGAAAACAAAAACCCTCACAGTCAGACCAGGAAGCAATGTCATTATAGAAGGAGAAAAGATTGAATTTGTCAAGGATTTCATTTTACTTGGATTCACAATCAATACCCATGGAAGCAGCTATCAAGAAATCAAAAGAACTGTTGCACCAGGCAAATTTGTTGCAAAAGACCTCTTTAAAGTGTAAACAAGCAAATATGTCATTTAAGCTATAAAGTGCACATGACCCAAGCCATGGTTTTTTCAATCACCTCAGGTACATGCGAAAGCTGGACAAAGAATAAAGAAGACTGAACTGATGCATTTGAATTACAGTGTTGGCGAAAAATATTGAATATACTGTGGACCCCTAGAAGAAAGAACAAATCTATATTGGAAGAAGTAAAACACAGCCAGAATGCTCCTTAGAGGAAAGGATGGTGATACTTTGCCTCACGTACTTATGATATATTATGAAGGGACCAGTCCTCGAAGAAGGACATCATATTTGGTAAAGTAGTTGTCATTGTTGTTAGGTCCATCTAGTCAGTTCCAACTCATAGTGACCCTATATAAAACAGAACGAAACACTGCCTGATCCTGCCTGGACCTTTCCCATCCTCACAATTGTTGTTCTGCTTAAGCCCATTGTTGGAGCCACTGTGTCAGTCTGTCTTGCTGGGAACCTCCCTCTTTTTCACAGACCTGTAAAGTAGGTGGTCAGTTAAAAAGAGGAATACCCTCAACAAGGTTGGTTGACACAGTTGCTGCAAAAGCAGGCTCAAGCATAACAACAATTGTGAGGATAACAAAGGCCCAGGCAGAGTTTGTAGGGTCTTTATGAATCAGAACCAACTCTAAGCATCTAACAACAACATTGCAAATGATACTGCTTACTTGATTTCCTTTTCTGATCTCTTATCGTTGCAGTACAGAAAACCCAAGTGATTGGTGTGTTGATCTTGTAGCCTGCCACCTTCCTTTGTTTTTCTATTTGTTTTAGCAGATTTGTTGTGAAACCTTTAGGGTTTTATATGCATGTTAGGTCATTTCCATACAGTTTTATGTCTTCTTTTCTACTTTGGATACATTTTTTCTTTCTGTCTTTCTTTCCTCCCTCCCTTCCCTCCTTTTTTTCTTTATTCTTACTGTGCTCACTAGGACTTCCAGAACAATATTGAATATAAGTTGTGATAGGGGCCATCCTTGTCTCATTCTCCTTACAAAGGGAAGTCTCTGGACTTTCTTCGTTGACTTTGATATTGTCTCTTGGTTTTTCATAGATGCCCTTAATCGCATTAATGCCATTTCCCCTCTATTTCTATTTTGTCAAAAGTTTTAATAAGGAAATGGTGTAGGGTTTTATTAAAATAATTTCCTACATATATTAAGATGATCATACGGCGTTTCTTTTTTTTCAGTGTGGTATATTACACTGATTGATGCTGAATGGTGAACCAGCCTTGGATCCCTGGAATAAATACAATTTGATCGTGGTACAATTTTTTGTTGAATGTGCTATTGGATTCTGTTTGCTAAAATTTTGTTGAGAGTTTTTATGTTTATATTTATGAGGGATATTGGTTATAGTGTTCTTTTCTGGTGATGTCTTTGTCTGGCTTTGGTATCAGAGTCATGCTGGCTTAATAGAACAAGTGAAGAAACACTCCTTTCTGTCCTGTATTTAGGAAGAGTTTGAGTAGGATCAATGTCATTTCTTCTCTGAAGGTTTACTAAATCCTCCAGTGAGGCCATCTGGTCATCTGGTTTTTTTTTTTTTTTTTTTTTTTTTTTGCTCGTTGGGGAGAGCGAGGTGTTTGATGACAGATTGAATCTCCTCTTTTCTTATGGGTTATTGGATATTTTTTTTATTTGTGTGTATATGTGTGTTAGTAGCAGTAGGTTATGTTCTAGGTGTATGTGCATTTCATTTAAGCATTCCAGTTTGTTGAAATGTGACTTTTCATAGTATTCTCTTATGTTCCTTTTCATTTATCTATTGCAATGTCTCTATCTTCATTTCTTATTTTGGTTATTTGCATTTTCTCAGTTTTTTCATTTCAGTCTAGGAAGTGGATTGCCTATTTTCTTGATTCTTTAAAAGAACCAACTTCTGGTTTCATTGACTCTTTCAATTGTTTTTCTATTTTCAAGATCATTCATTTGTCCCAGGATCTTTATTATTTTCTTTTTTTCTGATATTTTGGTCTTTTTCTGATGTTCCCTTTCTATTTCTTCATGGTGGAGTTAAACCATCAATTTGGGATCCTCATTCATTCTTAATGTAATCACTCAGTGCTAATAATTTCCCTCAGCAATTCCTTCAGTATGTCCTATAGGTTTCGGTATAGTGTATCTTCATTCTTGTTTAATTCTAATTTTTTTTTAATATCTCCTCTCTTTTCTTCTATAAGCCTTTGTATCTTTAGTAGTGTGCTATTAATTTCCTTGTATTATCCAGCCCCTTTACTTCCCTGTTTTGGTTTCTAACTTCATTCTGTTGTAGTCTCAGAAGATGCTTTGTATGGTTTCAGTCTCTTTATGTTTATTAAAGTTTGCTTTGAACACTAAAATATTGTCTATATTGGAGAATAATCCTAGTTCATTGGAGAAGAATGTATGTAGAGCTGCTGCAGGGCAGAGTGTTCCATAAATGCCTGTTAGGTCCACTTGTTTAATAGTGGTAGTTAAGTCTCCTGTTTCTTCATTGATCTGCTTTGTAGCTCCTTCCATAACAGAAAATGGTGTATTAAAGTTTCCTACTATTGTAACTTTTCATACATTGGTAGCACAATCATTAAGAGCTTGGCTGCTAACCAAAACGTTGGCAGGTCGAACATACCCAACAGCTCTGCAAGAGAAAAGACAACCTATTTTATTAAAAATTTAGCCTTGGAAACTCTGTGGGGCAGTTCTACTCTGTCCTGTAGCATAGTTAGGAGCCGGGATTGATTCAACTGCACAAAACAACAACTATTATTGCACACCTTTCCATTCTCTGCTCAATTCTGTCAGAGATTGCTTCATATGTTTTGAGGCTCTGATGTTACATGTGTATTTGTAATTGTTATGCCTTCTTGAATTGACATAGTTATTCTTTTATCTTCTATAATATTAATTTAATGCTTAATTTTTCAGATATTATCACACCTGTTTTGTTTCGGTTGCTATTTGCATTGACCTTTTTTTTTTTCCATGTTTCAGCTTTTAAACTATGTATATCCTTCTTCCTAAGGTGTAGAGAGCATGTAGATGTATCATGCTTTTTTTTTTCCTTTGTGTGTGTGTGTTTTCTATTTTTTAAATTCATTCTGCCACTCTCCACCTCTTGATAGGAGTATTTAATCTATTTCCGGTCATGGTGATTATCAGTTTGGGTGGATTTACTTCTGCCATTTTGTTATACTTTTTTCTTCTTTTAATTTTTGTGAAATTTATAGTTTCTTTGTTCTTTACTTTCAGTGCTGAATTCTTTACAAACATGGGCATTTCTTCATCTTATTTATTATTTTCCTATGAGTCCTGAGACATTTTGTTTGCTTTATTATTTATTTTCAGGACTTTCTTTTTATTTACTTTTTTGTGCTTTCCATGAGATATGTATTTAACACCTCACATTTATAACAAACTGATGTATCTTGATAACACCTGAACTTCCCTAACACAAATAATTCCATGTTGACACTCATCTTCCCTGTTCTTTAGGTGCTATTATCAATTACATCTTAGTCTCTTTGCTTTCCTGTACTATGAATGTAAACTATTTTATTGTTGTATGTATTTAGCTCCTATTTTCTGCATATAACTTTGCCTTAGTTAAGTATTCTCCACCCAAAAGTATCTTAGGTGTCATGTTTATACTGACAATGCTTTTGTGCATGTACCCCTTCAGGCTCTCTTTAGTGCCATTACCTTTCTTTGTGGAAGAGTCCTTTTAGTATTTCTTAAAGGGCTGATCTGGTGCTAACAAATTCCCTTAATTTTTGCTTATCTGAGAATGTCTTAATTTCTTCCTTGTTTCTGAACGATATTTTTGCTGTGTATATTATTCTTGCCTTTTTTTTCTCTTTCTGCACTTTAAATATGTCATCCATCACTTTCTTGTCTCTGTGGTTTCTGAAGATATAACCAAAACCGATTGCCACTGAGTCAATTTAGACTCATAGTGACCCTACAGGACAGAGTAGAACTGTCCCATAGGGATCCTAAGGAGCAAATGGTACATCTCAACTGCCAACTTTTGGACAGCAAAGCACTGTGCCATCAGGGTCCTTTATGAAGGTAAGTCAGAGCACTTACTTGGGACAACTTGTATATAACAGTTCTCTTTTCTCACTCTCTCCAAATATTCTCTTTGTTCTTGGTTCTTAGGAGTTTGGTTATGAAATGCCTTGGTGCATTTCTTTTAGGTTTTATCTTAAATGTAGTTCACTGAGCTTCTTGGAGATTATATTTCCTTTCTTTTGTGATGTTTGGGAAGTATTCTGCCATTATTTCTTCAAAAAGCCTTTCTGGCCCTCTCACTCTCATCTCTGCCTGGTGCACTCGTAATGCATAAGTTATTTTTCTTCATGGTCTCCCACATCTCTCTTAGGCTTTGTTTGTTTTCCTTCATTCCTTTTTTTTTTTTCCTGTTGCTCCTCAGACTAAGCTTTCTCAGTGTTCTGTCTTTATGTCCACTGGATGTCTTTGTCATTTCCATTCTACTTTTGTGTCCTGCCATTTTGCAGATCATCTCTTGACCTGTAAAATTGTATATATATATTTTTCAGTTTTCTATCTTATTAAAGTTCTTGTTTTTTCTTTTTTGTATTGTTTTTTCTGATTCCTTTTAGATCTTTTTCTGTACGTTTCATTATTTCTTTGAACATATATAATAATAACAACACAATCTTTGTTGAGTATTTCCATTATATGACCTTTCTCAGGGACAATTTATTTCCTCTTATTTTGGTCATTGTATGAGCTATGCTCATTGTATGAGCTATGCTTTCTGTGTCAACGTATGCTTCATTACTCACTGTTGTCTTTTAGACTTTGAGATGTACTGATTTATTTAATTTGTTTGATTAATAAACCAGGAGAGTGACTTCGTCCCCTTCTCTTTAGGTTTCTCTTCTTTCTCATTGTTTCTTCTGGAGGTTCAAAGAACCTTCCATCCTAGCTGTGGTCACTCAGCCATACTGTCCCTAGACAGCTTCCTTAGATGTCTTGGTCAAACTTATGTCAACCTTACCTCTTTGTTTTTTAGGCTGACAGTTCTACTCTTCTGTCTTGCATTTTGTTCTTTGTAAGCTGTCAGGTGACTGGTAGGTGTTTCCTAGTCTTTTCTCTGTTGTGACAGAAGGCCAGTGGTAATGGATCTCCCCATGTTCTAGCCAGGGGAATAGTTTTTGTTTTTCTATATCACAGCTAGAATGGCACATTACCTGCATCGGTTCCAGGGAGATACGTGGCCATGTCACCAGTCATCTCTATGTCATAGCAAATTGTCAACATACTCTGGAATATGCTGCACCCTAGGAAATGTATCAGACGTGTCTGGAGCTTTGGGATTTTCTGTTGTGCTGGAAGGGGCAAAGGTGGAGTTTCTTCTGACATTATACCGAAGAGATTTGCTTAAGGGACTGGAAGTGCCAGTTGGCTTGGTGTGGCACTCTGTCACAGATGCATAAGGTGAATTGGTTCAGGCTCCCACAGAAAGGCTGAGGCATAGAGCTAGGGACCCTTCTCACCATAGGCTATGTGGTGATGGGGGCAGTGCCCTTCAGACAGTAGCTTGTTGTGGGGCCCTATCATGTGAATAAGTACTACTGGCTAGCAGTGCAGTGCTGCCAGTGGTAGGTCCCTGGCTCATTGGAGTGCATTGCATGTGATAGAGGCATGGCTAAGAGGAGGCAATGCTGGAGGACGATGGGTAAAACTTGCAACTCTGGGGCCAAGGACCCTGGTTCACTTCTGTGGCAGTGGGTGAGTGGGTACTAGGGTTTGCCTGAAGAGTTGCTCTCCTACTGCTGGTAAGTGATCCCAAGTACTAATCCTGGATTTTCCTACCAGTACCCTCACCTCACATTTTGAGCACACACCCTCATTGTTCCTCCTATCCTGCGTCCTTCCTTAGGGGTATATTCTCTGCCATTCCTACCATCTGCTCATGTATTTTACCCAGGCCATTCCGCACCACTTTACTCTGCCTGTATTTTCCTGGAGTTCCTGGAACTCAATTCTGTGCTGCATTCAAGCATTACTCTCTGTCAGGTCTGGCCAATGGCAGTGTATGCCTTTCCCATCTTGTTAAACCTTTCCATGTCTGTTTATTCTGTATCTAGGTCTCAGTCTGAGTCTTCCATTTTGCTCCTGCCCTGGGTATTGTTTCATTTGGAGATGCCACCAACAGCCTTCTTAAAATGGCCATACTAGCTGGGCTGGTGAGTAGAGCATGAAAGTTCTACACATATCCTCCCCACTGTCCCTGCTACCACTTTCACCTAATTTGTGAATCAGGCTAGTTCTCCAGTCCTTCCTTGGAGAGAGTTCTGAGATTGCCAAATTCATCAATCTTGTTTTTTTCCTCTCATTGTCTTAGGGGGGCGTGAGTGTACCATATTAACGCTGCCTGCTCACTGGAAGTCCTCTTTCTGACCCTTCTTATGTCATCCTTTTTTTATTCAAAATCTACTTCATTGCCATGAATTTTTATTTTCTTTCAGATTTCTGACAAATGGCTTCTACCAGTTTGTTTGTTTCCTGGAATTTTTGTTCAGGGGAGGAATGTGAAGCACTTACGTGAACTCCTCCTCAATTAAATTAAACTAATAATTCTCGGGTGTGGAAGGAATTCAGCATGCATAGTCATTTAGAGAGGAGATAAAGGTTAAAAGGCTTGTAGGTACCTATGACCAAGAACCTGTGGGATTGAAGGAAGAAATTGAAGCTACACTGCAGGTGTTGGTCAAAAACATAGGAACTGACAGAATACCCATGGAGATGCTTCAACAAATGAATGTGGTACTGAAAGCTCTCACAGCAACCTGGCCAATCTACTGGAAGACATCCATATTTGATACTATTCTAAAGAAAGGTGATCCAGCAGAGTGCAGAAATTATCAAAACGATACCATTAATATCACATGCAGGTAAAATTTTGCTGAAGATAAATTAAAAATGGTTGCAGCAGTATATCAATTGGGAACTTCCATAAATTCAGGTTGGATTCAGAAGAGGACACAGAAAAAGTGTTATCATTGCTGATGTCAGATGGGTCATGGCTGAAAGCAGAGAATACAGGAAAGATATCTACATGTGTTTTATTGGCTATGCAAAGGAATTCAATTTTGAGGATCAAAATGAATTATGGATAACATTGTGAACTATGGGGATTTTAGAACACTTAATTTTGCCGATATGGAACCTGTACATGTACCACACATCATTTCTGAGGTAGAACAAGGGAATACTGTGTGGTATGCACCACGGTTGTATCCTTTCACCATACATACTCAATTTATATGCTGATCAATTAATGCGAGAAGCTGGAGTGTCTGAAGAAAAATCTGCCATCAGGACTGCAGGAAGACTCATTAATAATCTGAGAGAGGCAGATGATACAGCCTTGCTTACTGAAGGCAAAGTGGGCTTGAAGCACTTACTGATAAAGATCAAAGACTACAGCCTTCAGCATGGAATACACCCCAACATAGAGAAAAGAAAAATCCTTAAAACTGGGCCAACAAGCAACATCATGATAAACAGAGAAAAGGTGGAAGTTGTCAAGGATTTCATTTTACTTGGATACACCATCAGTGCCAGCAGTCAGGAAATCAAAGGATGTATTGCACTGGGCAAATCTTCTGCAAAAAGACCGCTTTTAAGTGTTGAATAGCAAAGATGTTACCGTGAGGACTAAGGTGCACCTGACCCAAGCCATGATGTTTTCAATTGCCTCATAAGCGTTCAAAAGCTGGACAGTGAATAAGGAAGTCTGAAGAACAGCTGATGCCTTTGAGTTATGGTGTTGGGGAATATTATTGAATATACTATGAACTGCCAGAAGAACGAACAAATCTGTCTTGGGAGAAGTGCAGCCAGAATTTTCCTTGGAAGCAAGGATGGAAAGACTTCATCTCACATACTTTGTACATGTTATCTGAGGGGAAGAACATCATGTTTGGTAGAGGGTCAGCAAGAAAGAAGAAGGCCCTCGACCAAATGAATTAGCACAGTGTCTGCAAACGATGGATTCAAATATAGCAGCCATTGTGAGGATGGTGCAGAGATAGGCAGTGTTTCATTCTGTGGTACACAGAGTCACTATGAGTCAGAATGGACTAAATAGCACCAAACAGCAACAACAACAAAGATGATAGAGTTGGTTACATATCCTGTTATGTAATCTTCAAAGAGGATTACAATCAGACAGCTAGAAAACTTATCCAAGGGAAAATAGGAGGCCAAAGTTCATACCAGCAGGAGCCTGCATTAATATCATAGCAAGAAACAGGTCATGGTTATTGCAGCCAGGAAATTAGCATCTATATCCAACTGAAGAAGAACTCAAGATATGTATACTTGGAAACTAAATCCACATCCCAATAGGAACCCTGGTGGCACAGTGTTTAAGAGTTACAGCTGCTAACCAAAAGGTCAGCAGTTCAAATCCACCAAACGCTCCTTTGAAAACTATGTGGCAGTTCTACTCCTTCCTATAGAGTTGCTGTGCATTAGAATCCACTCGATTGCAATGAGTAATGGGTAGTAGGAAATATGGCGTATTTATTACGGTCAAGAGGTTAGCATGCATGCCCAAAGAAAACATGTTGGGTTAAAACAAGCTTTAAGACTAAATATTTACCTAGAAAATAGTAATAATATTAACGTCAAAGTTGTTACAGCCATAAAGTTAGCACTCATAGCCAGTGAAATAAATTCATAAAAGCTGGAACTCATCCATATCCTAATATAAAGTGGGGCACAATTTTACAAACTCTACAAACAAGGAGAAAGGAGGTTAGGGTTCAAAGAATCATAAGCCTGAAATCATATTTTAGTAGGAGCTACATCATGCTGCTTAAAGCCAGGAAGCTACATTCACATACTATTTAAGAGAAGATCAGAGTTCATAAAGCCCTGGTCTGACTCAGATTGTGCTAAGAATTGTGTTACGGTTGCTATAAGCAGGTAAGTAGCAACCACATTCATGGACAAAAACAGATTAGGGTTCGTAAATCTAACAGCCTACATCCATATTCTAGTGAAAACAGCCCATGGTTCTCATGGCCAGGGAGCTAGAATCCATATCCTATGAAACGTAAAGACAAAGTTTAAAGAATCCACATCTGAGTAAAAACCTGAAACCGGATCTGAGTGTTAAAGAGGCCGTGGTTGTTAGAGTCAAGAAACTCACATGTTGGGAGCTGAAGGTCAGGGTTCCCTGAGCCAGAAAAATGCATCCATAGCCAAGGGAAAAGGGGGTCAGAGTAGGTACAGCCAGATAGGTAGTATTCATATTCATGATTAAAGACGGTCAGAGTCCATATGAGAGGAAATTTGCATTAATACCCTACTTAAAAAAAGACGCATGCCTTGTGAGGGCTGGAAATTAGCGTCTATACCCAGAGAAACATGAAGGCAGGATTCATAGAGAAGAACCTTAATGTATGTACTGGTGAGGAAAAGGTCATTTTTAACAAAGCTAGAAAGAGACCATCCATAACCTTAAAATAATATCTATGTCTTTACTAAGATATTGACACCATACTAAGGATTATAGCATGACTGTTACAAAAAGGAAGTTACCAAGCATATCCAAGAGGAAAAAAGAATAACAAAAAAGATCAGGTTTCATAGAGCCAGGAGCTTGACCCATATTCCGGTAATGAAATAGTCAAAGGCGGTACAGTTAGAAAGCTAGCATCCTATTCAAGTAGACAAGAGGTCAGGGTTCATAGAGCTTGATACATGCACATATTTTTTCATAAGAAATATGACGTGAGTGTTACAGCCAGAATCTGCTAATAGAGAAGTTCATGATCCATAGAACCAAGAGACTAAATCAACACCCTATTAAGTTATGGGGCATGGTTCTGGAAACTGGTCAGGTTCTGGAAACTGGTCAGAGTGGCTGGATGCAAGATCTGTGTTGAGTGTAATGAGAGGTAAGGCTGGATGCATACACGGATTTGAATGTTAAGAGTATAGCAAATTGGGTTTTAGATAAAGATAATATTGGGAGTAATTATCAAAAACACAGCTGGGTGTTTCTTTAAGACCCTTAAGGAGTCCCAGGGTGGTGAAAATGGTTAACACACTTGGCTGCTAATCAAAAGTTTGGAGGTTGGAGTCTGCCCAGAGGTACCTTGGAAGAAATGCCTGGCACGATACTTCCAAAAACTCAGCCATTTAAAAACTCTGTGCTACACAGTTCTACTTGGAGTTGACTCCATGGCAAAAAAAAAAAAAAAGTCTCTAAAGGAAACCCTGGTGGCATAATGGTTAAGATCTATGGCTACTAACCAAAAGGTCAGCAGTTCCAATCCAACAGCCACTCCCTGGAATCCCTATGGGTCAGTTTTTGTCCTATATGGTCGCTATGAGTCAGAATCTACTGGATGGCAGTGGGTTTTGGTTTTAAAGGATATATTTCAGTTAATAGAAAATTTCACTTTTGTGTAAAACCATGCACTACTAATGGTATAGGAATAAAGAGATCTATTCTGAAACATCGAAATCTTTGAATCAGCAATTGAAAAAGTTTCCTTTCAGATAATGGAGGAATTTTTATCTTACTTGGCGAAAAATTCTTATGTACACAAACATGAGGACTAAAATGATGAAAAATTCCAATTGAAATACATTGAAATCAAGTACAAGTGGAGACAAACTAATTATGGGAAGCAAAAGACTTATAGCCACTAAAAGAATGCCTTTCCCCCACAGCCAAAGATGGGTTTTGGTCCCAGGAAAGATTCAAAGCTGGACAAGTACAGCCAATAATAACCTGGTATATGAGTCGGAATTGACTAGATGGCCACAGTTTTGGTTTTTTGAGTATATATGGGAGTCCCTGGGTGGTGCAAACGGTTAACATGCTTGGTTGCTGGCCCAAAGGTTGGAAGTTTGAGTCCCCCCACAGATGCCTCAGAGGAAAGGCCTGGAGTTCTACTTCTGAAAAAATCAGCCACTGAAAACCCTATGGAGCACAGTTCTACTCTGACACACATAGGTTAGAGTTGACGCCATGACAACTTTTTATTTTATAGATGATACAGATGAAGACCCATGGGTTAAATATCAAAAGCTAATTCTGATCTTGTGACTTAACGAATGGTGTTCTTCATTGAAACGAAAGTACTAAGAACTTCTTTGATTATTAATTTTAAAATGAAGGTGATCTCCAACAAAGAATGAAAAATTGCACTACCAGAATTCCACTGGAAAAATCAAATAACACAGAAAAAGCAAAAGGGTATATTATACCAAAAAAAAAAAAAAACAACTCATTGCCCTTGAGTTGATCCCGACTCAGAGTAATGCTATAGGTTAGAGTCAAACTGCCCCATAGTGGTTACAAGAAACAGCTGGTGGATTCAAACTACCAACTTTTTGGTTGGCAGCCAAATGCTTAACCACTGCCCCATCGGTGCTAAAACAAAACTCTAGCTCAAAAAAAAAAAAAAAGGACCAGATTCACTGGCTTGACAGAGACTGGAGATACCTTGAGAGTATGGCCTGCAGACACCGTTTCAGCTCAGTAATGAAATCATTCCTGAGGTTCACCCTTCAGCCAAAGAATGGACAGGCCCATAAAACAAAATGAGACTAAAGGGGCGCACCAGCCCTGGGGCAAGGACTAGAGGGCAGGAGGGGACAGGAAAGCTGGCAATAGGGAACCCAAAGTCGAAAATGGGAGAGTGTTGACATGTCATGGAGTCAGTAACCAATGTTACAACACAATACGTATACTAATTGTTTAATGAGAAGCTATTTTGTTTTATAAACACTCATCTAAAGTACAATAAGAAAAGGAAAAAAGAACAAGTGGTTTTATTGGAGCCTACTTTTTCCCGTATCTGTTTTTGTATGCTGAATATATACGTGTTGTTATTGTTAGGCACAGTCTAGTCCATGTTGACTCAGGGTGATCCCATGTGACAGAGAAGTACTGCTCTGTAGGGTTTTCTAGGCTGTAATCTTTACAGGAGCAGATCCCCAGATCTTTGGCCAGCAGAGCCACAGGATGGGTTTGAACCGCCGACCTGTCAGTTAGCAGTGGAGCACTTAGCCATTGTGCCACCAGAGCTCTTTGAATATAAACATACCTGTTGAGACAGAATCCATTCCACGGCAACGAGTTTGGTTTGGGTAGATTAAAGAGAATCGTTTAGCAAAGGCAGAAATTAACATTATCTGAATTCTGAAATGATGTGCTCAAAATCACCTACGCAATGTCCTTTCCAAAAAGCTTAAACGGAATCTAATCATGAGAAAGCCATGAAACAAACTCAGGGCAAACGGCACTCTATGCAATAACCAGCATGCACTCTTTACACTTGTCAAATATGTGAAACAAACAAACCCAAAAGCAGAGGGACAACTCCATATTAAAAGAGAATAAAAAGACGTGTCACCCAAATGACAGGCACATCGTTAACGGAGCCAGGGTTTTAGAAAAAACAAGCATAACGGGCCATTTTGACACGATGGAAAACTTTTAATATGAGAGGGTACATTAGAGGACTTTATTGTGTCAATTTTGAAATATCTTAGACATGACAGTGATAATTTTACTATGGTTACGTAGGAGAATGTCTTTGTTATGAGGAGATGCACCCTGAAGGATTTAGTATTTAACATGTCTCGGTGCATTACTTTTAAATGATTCAGAAGTATGTATAAAACCCACTGCTGTTGAGTCTGTTCTGACTCCTAGTGACCCTATAGGAAAGCGCAGAACTGTCCCCTGGAATTTCCAAGGAGTGCCTGGTGGATTTGACTGCCAATCTTTTAGTTAGCAGCCATAGCTGTTAACCTCTACACTACCAGGGTTTCCTAAACCACTATGTATATGTGTATGTATGTATGCATATATATGTGTGTGTGTATACATATATATATACACACACACATATATACACAATGGTCCTTAGAAGAGAGGATGGTGAGACTTCATCCCAACTACTTTGGACATGCTGTCAGGAAGGACCAGTCCCTGGAGAAGGACATCCTGCTTGGTAAAGAAGAGAGGCAGCGAAAAAGAGGAAGCCCCTCCACAAGATGGATTGACATAGTGGCTGCAACAACGGGCTGAAGCATAACAACGGTTCTGATCATGGTGCAGGGCCAGGCAGTGTTTCATTCTGTTGTACATAGGGGTGCTATGGGTCAGAAATGACTCAACGGTACCTAACAACCACAACAATGAAATATATATATGATATATGCACTCTGGTAGTGCAATAGTTAAGGCCTTGGCTGCTAAATGAAAGGTTAGCAGTCAGAGCCCACACAAGAGGCTCTGCGTGAGAAAGACCTGGCAATCTGCTGCTGTAAAGACTACAGCCTAGGAAGCCCTATGCATCAGTTCTCCTAAGTCACATAGGATTGCTATGAGTCAGAGGACCTGGACAGCACTCAGAACAACAATGTGTGTGTGTGTGTGTATTTGCGCATGGGGAGAGAGACAGAACACAAGCAAACCTCTGTGTTGTTAGTTGGTGTCTAGTCAGCTCTGACTCACGACAACCCTATGCACACTGCCCGGTCCTGCACCATCTTCATGATTGTCGGTCAGCTTGAGTCCATTGCTGTGACCACTGTGTATTCTGGTCGGCTTCCAGCCCAAGGGGCTCATCATCCAGTACTGTATAGGACAGTGTGCTGTTGGGATCCACAGGGTTTTCACTGGCTGCCTTTCAGAAGTAAATCGCCGGGTCTTTCTCCCTAGTCTTAGTCCAGCAGCTGCACTGAAAGCTCTCCACCATGGGCGACCCTACTGGTATTTGAAAGGCCCATGGGATTGCTTCCAGCATCTCAGCAGCATACAAGGCACTATGGTACAACAAACTAATAAAGGAGACAAAAAAAAGGTAAAATATTAATAATTAGTGAATCTCCATGAAGGGTATACAGGTGTTCATGGTATTATTCTATTTTTCTCTAGGTTTGAATGTTTCTAATGGGCATTTGAGGGAGAAGTGAAACAGGCCTGACGCTAAATGAGGAAAACACAAGTAAAAGTTAGTAAATACTTCCTACAACAACCTTTCCCTGTCCAGCCATCAGCTAGCCCCTGTGTTTTGCTTATCCCATTTGGTCTCTGTATTTTAATAGCATTGAAATTGCTTTGAGAGACAACAACTTTTTTTTTTCCTGTCTCAATGATGTGACATAGTTTTTAAATCTCTGACAGTGGCTTTCAGCCCAGGAAATAACTAAATTTATGCAGAGCTAACTCCCATGAATTAGGTGGGCAATCCAAATGGTAGCATCACAGAGTAAGACAGAATAGAAAGTGAGTTGGAATATCAGACAGAGCCGGTGAGTTCAGGTCTACCTCACAGAGCCATAATCATGGCGCCCCCATGTGTGTCAGAGTAGAACTGTGCTCCCAAGGGTTTTTCAGTGGCTGATTTTTCGGAAGTAGGTTGCCAGGCCGTTCTTCCAAGGCACCTCTGGGTAGACTCCAAACTCCCGGGTTGCCGCTGAGGTTGTTAATTGTTTGTACTACCTAGGGACTCCATACAGTTGATAGGCGTAACATATATTAGCAAAGTGGGAAATACTGTCTTTGTTAAAATCTAGACATTTTAAAGCTCTAAGACTGATTCTTTTTTGTACATCATATACTATCCTTTCAAAACAATTTCTACCAAAGGAGTTTAAGAAATAGTTTGAATGATGACATTAACATTGTGGAATAACACGGGTTCGTAGATTAGATCCATCAGTTTTAAAGCACTATATTAACCAATGAAACAGGTAACAGGCATTTATATAGGATTACATTTGTATGTTCATATGCAGTTAGGCACATAGTGATAAAAGCATCAAGTGATATTCTAAAAGCTGCAAAAAAGTGGGACAAGGTCACGAAAAGGAATAAGATAAAATAAATAAGGACAAATTCTGATTCGTCAGGTGTAAAATGAAAACTGTAATTTCTAGCAGACAGATTCAGGCAGATGGTGGGATTTAAAATAGAAATTGGTTCATGGAAACTATTGGTGAGAACTGACTGGCTGAACAATGAAAGAACTTTGAAAGAAAAAAAATCACTTTTGAGGTTGTTAGGTGCCATCAAGTTGGTCCCGACTTACGGGAACTATAAATATGACAGAGGAGAACTGCCCCATAGGGATTCACAGGCTGCAATCTTTACAGGAGGAGATTGCCAGATCTTTTCCCTCTTGACGGCATTGGCTGGGTTCAAACTATCAAGCTTTTGGTGAACAGCCAAACACTTAACTACTTGCACAAATACAACCGTCATCTTCATTAATGAGTTGCTTTTCCGAGAGTTATTTTGCTATAACCACCATTAATACCTCTATCTGTGAGGCTCAAGAACTTAATGGATTAACTTTTATTTTCTTGAGATATGAAAGATGAAACCAGACCCCTGGCCAGGGAGTAAATTCTGACTCATAGTGACTCTACAGGACAGAGTACAACTGCTCCATAGGGTTTCCAAGGCTGTCATCTTTATGGAAGCAGACTGCCACATCTTTCTTCCGTGGAGCAGCTGGTGGGTTCAGACCGCCAAATGTTTGCTTAGCAACCAAGCGCTGAGCCGCGAATCCACCAGCCTAATCTCTCTACGTTGTCGATCACATTGTGATTTTCAAAACCACGCCCCTAGCATCACTCTTGTCAATATCCATGCAGGTCTAACAGTATATTTGTTAACTTTCCCTTCCATAATATCTTGCTTCACCCAGAGCCCATTCCAACTCATGGCACCCCCCCATGTGTGTCTGAGTAGAACGGTGCTCCACAGGGTTTTCAAAAGCTGATTTTTTGGAAGTAGATCACCAGGCCTTTCTTCCAAGGTGCCCGTAGGGGGACTCGAACCTCCAACCTTTTGGATAGCAGCCCCAAGCTTGGAACCATTCAGGGACTCCTGGGTTTAAGTCAGCCCAAAAAACAAACAAACCAACCAGCCCACTGCCATGCAGTCAATTCTGACCTATGCTGATCCCATGGGGTTTCCAAGGCTGCAAATCTTTAAGGAAGCAGGCTGTCACATCTTTCTCTCATGGAGCCACTGATGGTTTTGAACCGCAGAACTTTTGGTTAGCAGTTAAGCACTTAACCACTGTGCAACCAGGGCCTCAAAGTCAACCGAGAGTAATTTCTACTAAATAAAATACATCGTTGAAGGGGAAACCACACAGACATCCATCAGCAGATAAATGGATAAACAAAATGTGGTCTACCCATACAACAGAGTATTACCTGGCCATAAAAAGATCACAGTACTGAAACATACACAACGTAGAAGAACCTTGAAAACATAGTATTAACTGAAGGAAGGCAGTCCCAGAATACCACATACGGTCTTTTTCCACATATATGAAATGTCCAGAACAGGCAAATTTATAGAGACAGAAAGTAGTTTGTTACTGCTGGGTGCTGTGGAGTCAATTCTGACCCCATGTGTTACACAACAGAAGTGCCCCAGGGGGTTTCCCAGGCTGTAATCTTTATGGGAGCAGGTCACCAGGTCTGTCTTCCTCGGAGCTGCTGTGTGGGTTGGAACCCCCAACTTTTTGTTTAGCAGCTAAGCACTTAAGCAGGACTCCCAGAAAATAGATCAGTGTTATGCTTATTGTTGGAAGCTGGGAGTCGTGGGGTGATAATTAAAGGGTAAAAGGGTATGGGTTTCTTTTGGGGGTGATGAAACTGTGCCGAAATTGATTGTGGTGCTGGAAGTCCTATTAACGACCTACAATAGAGGGAGGACACAACCCAGCTTGATGGGGGAGGGGCCTCACGGTCGCGGAAGTGGTCTTGAGGCTCCAAAGGGAACATGATGCGGAGAGCTTGGAAAGACAATGCTCCCAGGCACAACCATCAAGGCGAGATTGCCTGCCCTTTGGTTTGCAGCAGCCTTTAGACACTACAGCACCAGGGTATCCAACTGAGGACGGAGAGACAAATGAGTACCTCTGGAGGTAGGCACAGAAGAGAGGCGCTACCATGTGCCTGTAGGTGCAGCCTGGACCTCCTGCAGCACTAATGACCAGGGTCCAGCCACGTTCCATCTGGAAGGCCAAGATGACCCCCTCTGTCCTGTGCAGGGCGCCCTCTGCAGGCTGGGGCCCGGTAGTGCAGAGGCAGCTCTGAGTGGGAGGCGGGATTGGTTCCCTTCAGGATAACCGCCTGGGGCAGGGCAAAGCTGGTTCTCGCTTTGTGTGCAGACTGTGCATAGCCGGGGTTAGGCGCCCGCGCTCTGTATCCACCAGGGGGCGCTTCTTAGAAGAGCGGCTTACCCGGGCCAGGTCTGTCTACCGTCCCGGTGACACCTGCCCCAGGGGCCACCAGACCGCATGGTGAGTGAGGCACGGCCTGGGGAAGGCCGGGCTGCCCTGGGACCTTGGGAGGACAGCGGCCTACGAAGTGGCCCTTTAGAGGGACAGTGTGCAGGGTGTCCTGGGGAGCAGCCCCCGGGGAGCTGTAGCGCCAAGGGGGAGCAGGTCGCAGCAGGTGTGCAGGGAAGGACGAGACGCCTGAAGAGCCCGCCGTCTTCTGTGGGATGCTGGTAGAGGAGAGCGGGGCCGGGAGGGGGAGAGTGGGGGCGCAGGGGGAGGTGGTGGTGGCAGGGGTGGAACTCCGGAGGTGGAGGTCGTGGCCATGGGAGACGCGCAGCAGCAGGAACAGGCGAAGTAGCAGGAGCACCTCGAAGAGCCCAAGCCCAAGCTGGCCCAGCCTTGGCCTGCACCCTGCAGCCTCGGGCGCTCCCGGGAGGTTGTTCAATAGAGCTGAACGCCAGAGCCAGCAGGGCCTACTTCCGCCTGCGGTGTAAGCTGTTGCAGACTTGCAAGCCATACCTGGACCGGAGAAGACTCATCACCCAGTGCATCCCCGGCTTCTGGGTCCAAGCAGTATCCATTCTGTGGCTGCGTCCCAACGGCCTCCAAGGGGTGCAGAGTGGGAGACAGGGCTAAGAGGTAGGAAAGGGGGGTGGGGCTGGTGAGAAGAGACTTGGAAGGGCACAGGTCAGGGCAAAGAGCCAAGACAAGTGGCCAAGAGACACTGGCCAGGGACTGCTAGTGAATCTTTAGGTTCTGTACTGAGCAGGGAAAAAGTTCCCGGGGAAGTAGGTGCAGAGTCCACAGAAAGCAGAAGAATTGCTCAAAGACCGGGACACTGTCAGCAGCAGGAGTTACCCGACAGGCCAGATGCACACGGTAGGAGTTTTCGGCCAGCGTACAGCACAGAGGAGACAGAGCTCAGGAGTCTCAGGAGACAGACTGCTTGTAAGCCTTCGGAGAGCTTCAGATGAGCGCAAAGGCCAACTTCAATGCCCCAAGGGACGTGTGAGGAAGAGCCATGGTTGTGGGGTAGTAGGGGTGGGTGTGGCAATGATAGGAGGCCTGGGAGACTGTCTATCCCAGCCACTGCTTGCTGGCCAGGTGGGCTTTGACTGCTGCTAGCCCTTCTCTCCCTGGCTTCTGAAAGCTCCTTGACCCCATGCAGATTATGAACCACCCCCAGATGTCAGCCCTGATCAGTGAGGAAGAGGAAGACATGCTCAGCTACATGATCAATTTGGAGGTCAGGCCGGGGTCAGGTGGGGGAGGGGAGTGGGAAAGGATTCATCCATGAAAACAGACAAGGGCAGGGCTCCCTGACAGGTGGGTCACCTAAAAAGATGTTTTTGCTGTCCCCATCTACTCCTTTCTCCCTGGTGGAAAAGCTCATCCATCCTAATAACCAAATGCAAAAATCACATTTCACTTTCAGGGCAGCCCCTATTTTCGGAATGAAGTCATCGTCAAAGAGTATAGCCTTAACATCACTGGTAAGAATGGCTTCCTTGATGGGTAGCGGAGAGTGTCAGTATGACCCAGCCCCTTCCCTACATTCTCCTTTTTCTCCAAGGTGTACACCATCTCACTCCACTCTACCCCAGTGGTTCCAGGACTGTGAACATGAGGCTTAGAGCTGCAGGCATCATGACAGCAGCCTCAACTTCTTCAACTGGTTCTCTGGTCTGAACTTCTCAGGGTATAACAGGATCGCTGAGGTGGGCCTCTGTAGGTAGGGTCAGAAATGGCTTTGGTATGTTCCTAGCTGTGTTTTGAAATGAGGGCTGAACCTGGCATAATCTGTTCTTTTTCTGCTATCAGATCAGTGAGGACCTATGCATTAATTCCCTAAAGTACCACCTGAGAGAGGAAGGAAGCAGGAGAGGTAGTGGAGAGAACAGGTGATGAGCAGGTGAAAATTTCATTCTGTTGTGCATGGATTTGCCCTGAGGTGGAAGGGACAGGAAGCCATCTATCGGTAACAACATGAAAAGTGGAGATTGAGTTACGAATCAAAAACTGATCCACAAAGAAAAGCCCAAGACCATATGGCTTCACAGATAGATTCTGCTAAACATTTAAGGAATTAGCACAAATCCTTCTAAAATGTTTCAGAAAACTGAAGAAGAGGGATCACTTCTCACCTCATTCCATGAGGCCAGCGTTCCTGTGAAAAAAGAGCATAGGAAGACATTGCTAGTAAATTAGTGACCACTTTATTTTATGCTTCTGTAAATATAAAGTTATTTTGTGTTAAATTTTGAATCAGTTTTAAGTGCAAATGTTTTAATGATTTCCTTTCAGAGTGCATATTACTGGTGTGGAGAAATACACTGGACTTAGTTCATTTTGTTATTGTGTCCTACAATCTTAATTTACTATCTCTGATGCTTTTTATTTTTCTTTTTTATGATTTTTATACAATTTTTTAATTGTAAGTTTATATGTGGAAGGAGATAGTTTGTCACTTCCGATTTGATGCCATCTATATCTTGCTAAATTTCTCTGGCTAGAGCTTTGGGCGTACTGTTGAATACAAACGGCAAAAGCAGGCATCCTAGCTTTGTTCTTGGTGCTAGTGGGGTGCTTCTAGTATTTCTCTATTGAATGTGATGCTAGTTTGGGCTTTTTAATAAATTTCCTTTTGCGGTTAAGCATCCTTCTAATTCTAGTTCGAGGGTTTTCATCATGAAAGCCTGTTGGATTTTGTCCAGTTTGCTTCTGCACTGAGATGTTGTAAATTTGCCCTTCATTCTCCAATGTGCTGTATTATGCGTATGGATTTTTATGTATTCAGCCAACTTGTATGATGGGAATACCTTCTATTTGAACATGGAATATAATCCTGTAATTATCTGATGGATTTTGCTAGCATTCTCTTCAGGATTTTTGCAGGCATATCCATAAAACGTATTTCTCTGTAGTTGTTTTGTTGTTCCCCTACTGGAGTATTTTTCTAGCTTCGATATGAATGTAATGTTAGACTCATAGAATGAGATAGAAAGTGTTCTCTAAGGTAGTGCTTTTGAAAGACCTTTACTTTGCTTCCTCTCTTGGTGTTTTACTGTCTTTATCGCAGTGCAACTTTTAAGTTTTGTTATAACTTTTTTCTGCATTTTTCATTTTCCTTCTTTATGGTTTCCCTTCAAATTATGTTACCACCTTAAGTTTAGAAAACCTTCATCGTACCTTAATACTAATTTGGTTTTAGTACTATACAGTTGTCCATCTTTTGGGTATGTTGTTATTGTCACACATTACATCTGAACATAATGCAAGTCCAATACCATATGCATAATAATTGTTTTGTACAGTTTTCCTTAAATAATAAATGAGTCAAAAGAGTCATTTCAAAGGAACAACAAAATGGTTTTAAATCTTAATTCTATTTATTATGTATAATTTATGCATACATATGTGTATTACATGTGTGTACATATGTGTATTATAATTGCACTGTTATTATAAATATACTCATATAATTATACTTCAGTGTCTATTCTCATTTTTTAGCAGTTAGAATCTTTTCCCCACTCACTTTGTGCTGTCTTTGTCCATGTATTACACATATATTAATTTTGTCCATAGTGTAGGTTCAACAATGCATATCATTTCATATGTTTTGTTTTAAAAGAAGAGGATAAAGAAGGTAGCGCACCCATTTTTAACATATGCATTTTTAAGGTGACCTTTGTCTGTACTGAGTTACCCTTTTAGTCTTTCTCATTAGGGATGAGCTGGAGACAAATTCTCTCCATATTTCTTTAACTGGAAGTTTTTTAATTTGCAATAATTTTTTTAAATTATGCCTTTACCGGATAAAAGGTCCTTGGCTGACGTTTTTGTTTCCTTTGATAACTTGGCAGATAGTATCCCTCTGCCTTCTAGCCTCATGTCTTTCTTCTTAGAGATCACCTTTTAATCTTACTGTGTTTCTGTTGTCAATGATGTATTTTTTCTTGCTGCTTTAGAGATTTTCAGGTTGTATTTAGCTTTTAGCATTTCTATTATGCTATGTTTATTTGTAGATCCCTGCATTTTACCTCCTGGGAAATATTGGAGCTTCCTAGATGTACAGGTTATTTTTTTATATACATTTCTGAACTGTATAGAAATTATTCCTTTTAATTCCTTCCTTCCTCCCCCTTTCCCTCTCATTCTCCCTCCCTCCCTCCCTCTTCTCACTGCTTTCCTTACATTATTCCCATAACCCATTTGGTGGTGTCCTTAATGGCGCCCCATCTTTTTCTGAGACCTGGTTCATTTGTCGTCATTCTTTATACAGTGTACTTCAGATTGAATAACTTCTGTCAATCTAACTTTAAATTTTCTGGTTACTGGCAAATTATACCCATTGCAACTCTATAATTTCCATTTTAAAAAAGTAATTTATATCTCTGCATTAATATTCTTCATTAACATGCCAATCTCATCACACCTTTCTTTGCCTTTTCATTCATGCTTTCCTGTAGTTCTGTGAAATTGTTCTCTGTTACAGTCAACTTTTGTTGGTCTCACAGGCAGTTATTTTGCCTGCGTTATTGCTGATATACGGGTCATACTTCAATGTTCCTTTACATGTCTCATGATTTTCTTTCTTTTTTTCATTGAGGAGGAACTAGACATTTCAGATAGTGCTTTGTACTAACTCTGGATACTGTCCATTCCTTGGTAGCTTGTTATTGTTTGTTTATTTGTTCAGTAACTGAACAGAGTATTTTAGTGAAGTGTGTTCCTTGCCTAAAGCTGTAAGACTCTGATGTTCCTCCTCAGGGAGCCATAAGTTTGGGTAGGTCCACAGTGACCGTGGAATGACAGTTGTACTGGTAGGACTTTGTTTCACTCTTTTCCTGACAACACACCGCACGCTTCAGTAAGCTCTGATTCATAGTGACCTTATATGTAAAGGAATGAAACTCCTCTTCCTGAACCATCCTCACAATAGTTGCTATATTTGAACCCATTGTTGCAGACACTGTGTTAATCGATCTCACTCAGGGTCTCTCTCTATTTTGCTGACCATCTGCTTTCCCAAGTACATTGTTCTTCTCCAGCGACCAGACCTTCCTTATGATGTGTCCAAACTTACTGAGATGAAGTTTTGCTGTGCTTGCT
The DNA here is from genome assembly GCF_030014295.1 of Loxodonta africana. Lineage (NCBI taxonomy): Eukaryota > Metazoa > Chordata > Mammalia > Proboscidea > Elephantidae > Loxodonta > Loxodonta africana. The sequence goes on from NW_026974888.1 coordinate 644,393, forward strand.
CCTTAGGAGAATTCTGGCTGCACCTCCTCAATACTAATTTGTTCACTTTTCTAGAAGTCGATGGTATATTCAACATTCTTTGCCAGACCTACAATTTCAATTCACTGGTTCCTTTTGGGTCTTCCTTTTTCATTGTTCACATTTTGTATGTATATGAGGCAACTGAAAACAACATGGCTTGGTCATTAGGCATCAATGTGACGTTAAGGTACCATCTATATTATTTCAGATTTAAAGAGTTTGTTTTTTTTTTACCAAATACTTTCTCAGTGTGCTACTTTGATCTTGAGTGCCGCTTACATTGGCAGTAATAGTTAATCCAAGTAGAAGGAAATCCTTTGCAAATTCAATTCCTTCTCTGTTTATCAGGATGTTGGTTATTGGCCCAGTTGTGAGGATTTTGTTTTTCTTCGTGTCCAGGTGTAATCTGCACTGAAGACTGAGGTCTTTTATCTCTGCCAGTAAATGCTTCACTCATCTTCATTTTGACAAGGAAATTGAGTCATCTGAATGTTTGTAATATGTTGATGAGTCTTCTTCCAATCCTCATGCCACATTCTTCATGTAGGCCAGGTACTTTTATTATTTGCCGAGCGTGCGGGGTGAATAATTAAGGTGAAAGGATGCAGTCTTATCACAAACCTTCTCCAGTTTTAAACCATGCAGTATCCCCATGTTCTGTTTGAACACAGGCCTCTTGTTCCATGTACAGTTTCCATACTATGAGTTCTGGAGTTCCCATTCTTCACAATGTTATCCATATATATATGTATATTTTATGATCCACACAGCAAAATGCCTTTGCATAGTGGATGGAACAGAGAAATATCTTTTTAGTATTAACCTGCTTTCCTTAAGATCCATCAGACATCAGAAATCATATTTCTTGTTCCATATCCCCTTTTGAATCCATGTTGAACTTCTGGCAGTTCCTGGTCAGAGTACAGCTGAAGCTGTTTTGAATTATCCTCAGCAAAATTTTTCTAGAATGTAATAATAATGATATTGTTCAACAATTTTCTAATCGATCACCTTCCTTTGGAATGTGCACGAATATGGATCTCTTTTACCTGGGTGGCCTGATAACTATCTCTCAAATAGCTTGACATAGACAAATAAACCCTTCCACCATTTTATCTGCTTGCTGAAACATATTAAATGGTAATCCATCAATTCCTGGAGGCTTGTTTGCGTGAATTTCTCCCTTCAGTACCAGCAGTTTTTCCTCATATGCAACCACGCCTCTTGGTACAGTGACTGTGTATTTCTGACATCCCTTTTGTTGCTTCTTGTACCATTCAGCTTTTTTCCCATGGAATACTTCAGTATTGCAACTTGAGTCTTCTTTTCTGTCTTTTCTTTTGTAGAAATGTGAATTTTTTTTTTTTACTCCAGGCCTTTGCATGTTTTGGAGCCCTGGTGGCTGAGCAGTTAAGACTCTACTGCTAACCCAAAGGTTGGCATTTTGAATCCACCAGCCACTCCATGGAAACCATATGGAGCAGGTCTCATCTGTCCTATAAGAGCCGGAATTTACTCAATGGCAACAGGTTCTCACATTTCATTACACAGGAAAACCTGCAAAAGCCAGAACCTGGGAAAGACAGAAACTGTCACAGAAGGAACACTCAAATATTTTCCACTAAGATGAGCAAGAGAAAAGTGGTAAGACTGCACCTCATTGATAGTCATAGCGGTCATCCTGTTCTCAAGTGGGAGACTCTCAGTCTTCTCCATTCAGTGTTATGCTGGCTGTTGGTTTTTTACAAAAGCACCTTATTCATCCTCAAGAATTTCCCATCTATGCATATACTGTTGACAATTTTTATTAGGAAAGGGTGTTGAATCTTATCAAATGCCTCTTCTCCATCTATTGAGGTGATCATATAGCTCTGTTTCTTTGCTCTGTCATTGTGGTGTATTACATTGATAAATTATACAATGTTGAATCATCATGTGTACCTGCAATAAATCGAAACTGTTCATGGTGTATAATTCTTTTAATATGTTCCTGTTTTCTGCTCACCATTATTTTATTCAGAATTTTTTTGTGTATATTCATGAGGGGTACTGGTCTATTTTTTTGTTTTGTTTTGTTGTTTCCTTGCCTGGCTTTGAAATCTGGGTAATGTTTCCTTTATAGAATGACTTACGGAGTATTGCTATGCGTTCTATAGTTTAGAAGAGTTTGAGGAAGAAGGTGTTGCTTTTTCTCTGAATAATTGGTAAAGTCCCCCAGGTAATTTTATTTGGTCCCATGATTTCTTGTTGCTGGAAGGTTTTAGCTTCATTCTCTTCTCTTATGAGTTTGTTGAGATTTTCTACCTCTTTTGTGTTAGCTTAGGTAGGTTATGTGTTTCTAGGAATCAAACCATTTTATTCACATTTTCAAATTTGTTGGAATACAACTTTTTATGGTGCTCCGTTGTCCTTTTTTATTTCCATTTTATCTGTTGTAATGTCTTCGGTTTCATTTCTTATTTTTGTTATTTGCATCCTCTGACTTTTGTCAGTTTAGCTGAAGATTTACAACTTTACTGACCTTTTCAAAGAACCAACTTTTGGCTTTGTTGATTTTCTCTGTTGTTCTCCTGTTCTCCATTCATTTATTTCTGATTTGATTTCTGTTTACCTCAACTGAAATGCTTTTTCATCTCTGTCAAAATTATTTGTCTCAGCGGGGTCAAGGTGACAGAATAGTGAGATGCTTCTGTGGTCCCACATATAACAAAGACCTGAAAAAATAAGTGAATTGAATATCTGTCACAATCTGGGGGCCCTGATCATCATAGACAAAGTCGAGGAGTCAGGCTGAGCAATAGGGGGAAGAAGTGTCAGCCGTAAGGTATCCAGAACCCTGTGGGTTAAGTTGCCAGGCACATTCAGGCCAAATTAAACAGCAGCACTCGGGACTTGTTTCTCATGGCAGGCAGTGGAGAGTATGCAGAAACCTCCAGAGCTGAGGGGAAGCAGCACTGGACCTTTGAGAGTTAAGTGCAAGTGTATAACCTACTACATGGGGTCAAAATAGCCCCACCCCCTTCAGGACTTTGACAGCAGAGAAGTGCTAATTTCCACTCACCCAACCTCCTCCCAGCTCTGCTTCTACACCCGATCTGGGAGTATTCAACAAATGCCACCCCCCTAAGCCAGAACTGAGGGCTACCCTCATCAAAACCAGTCTTGCAGCTTCAGAAGAAAAAAATTGGCAAGCTCCCTAAACCTGGAACTCAGGATAGTCTGCCCAAACCACTCTTGTACTTCAAAAATAGATACACCCTGCCAAGCCAGGAACCCAGGGCAGGCACTGCCCCTTTGCCTCGGCACTGGCATAAGGGTGAGTGTGAACGTACAACACCCTTCAACCCTGCCTAGACCTGTGTAGGATGATTCAACACTGCAGTTGCTCATTAATGCCACCCCTCTAAGCTGGGAACTCTGCATCATCCACCCCTAAACCAGTCTAACGCTTTAAAAAATTGCCACGCTTCCTAAGCCAGAAACTCAGGCCAGGCACTGTCCCTTTGCCTAGGCACTGGCATAAGGGTGAGTCCATGAACTTACGACACCCTTCAACCCTGCCTAGACCTGTGTAGGGTGATTCAGCACTGCAGGTCCTCATTAATGCCACACCCTAACCTGGGAACTCTACATCATTCACCCCTAAACCAGTCTAATGCTTTCAAAAATTGCCATGCTCCCTAAGCCAGAAACTCAGGACAGGCGCTGCCCCTTTGCCTCAGCATTGGCATAAGGAGTCCACGGACCTGTAACACCCTTCATCCCTGCCTAGACCTGCGTGGGCTGATTCAACAGTGTAGGCCCTCATTAACATAGAACAACAGCGCATGTACCTGAAGCCTATTTTTACAGCAGAAACCAAGGGGGAGTTGCAGATTCATGACATTTGACATCACCCTGCCCATTAAGCAGGGTCCTCACCCACCCACATAAGAGGCCTGAAGCCTGGTGATATCGCCGATTCCATATAGCTATAAGCGACAGAGGCCAGGAAAAAGTGGTGCCTCCCAGTGCTTTTTGCCAGCAGCACTGGGTACCCAAAGTCCAGTTGCAAAACCCACCCACCTACACACTCTAGGGGACATGGATATGTCTTCCACCCAGGGACTCAGGGACAGCTCTCAGCCCTGAGCCTTGCTGAGCACATAGGCTCCTACTGTAACCAGATGCCTTTACCCACTCCAAACACCCCTATATATCCCTGCCCATCTAGGTTGTTAGGATAGAGTCTGCAACACATACTCGGTGACTGATGACCAGGACACCAGAGCTGAATCTGCACAAGAGACCTGAACGGACTCCTGAACTCACATACCTAGTGACAGAACCTGAAAGCTTCAAAGACACCAATAAGAAAAACAGCTCTCATGCCCAGCCAACTACTTGGACATATCAGAACAAATGAAAAAGCTAGGAAAGAGTAAGCAAATATACAATAAATAAATATAATAACTTATTGATGGCTCAGAGACTGGAGTCAATATCAAATCACATAAAGAACCAGGTCAAGATGGCTCCAGAAAGCGATCAAAGAGCCAGGAAATCTTCCCAATCAAGAAAAGCTCTTGGAATTACCAGAGTTAGAATTCAAAAGTTTAATATTCATAGCTCTTGAAGAGATCAGGAAGGAAATTAGGCAAAACTCGGAATAATCCAAGGAACACCCAGAAAAAGCAATAGAGGAATTCAAGAAAGCAGTACAAGAACAGAACAAGAAATTTAACAGGCTGCTAGAAATCGTAGAGAAACAGCAACTACAATAAAATTTCTGAGTTAGAGTTAGACAACCCAACAGGAAGTCTCAGGAACAGAATTGAGGCAATGAAAGTCAGAATTAGTGAGACTGAAGATAAATGCCTTGAAACTAATTTATTTGAAGAAAAATCAAAGACTTTTTTAAAAAATGAAGAAACTGTAAGAATTATGTGAGACACCAACAAGAGAAAAGATTTAATAATGATTATAGTACCAGAACGGGCAGTGAGAGGAAATAATAGGAAATGCAGAGAGAATTGTTAAAGATTTGCTGGCAGAAAACCTCCCTGATATTGTTAAAGATGAGAAGATATCTATCCAAGAAATTTATTGGACCACACTCAGATTGGATCCCAAAAGAAAGACACCAAATCATATTATAATCAAACTTGCCAAAAACAAAGATAAGACCGATTCTTCATAGTAAAAAAACTAAGCTAGGGATAAACAAAAAGTCACCTACAAAGGAGAGTCAATAACAGAAAATGCTGACCACTCAGCAGAAACAATGCAAGCAAGAAAGTAATGGGATGACATATATAAACCCTTGATGGAAAAAAAAAAAAAAGTATCAGCAAGATTTTATATATCTAGCAAAACTGTTTTTCAAATGTGGTGGCAAAATTAGGACATTTTTAGATAAACAGAGGGTAAGGGAATTTGTAAAAAACAGAACAAGTATTATAAGAAATATTAAAAGGAGTTCTTCGGCTAGAGAGCCAAGAATATCAGACAACGACCCAAGGTTAGAACACAGGACACAACAACCAGGTATCAACCCAGATAGGTTAGTTGCAAAAATAAATCAAATTCAAAAGACTGAAAATAGGAAATAGTGACATCAATATGTAAATGATAACAACATTAAAACAGAAAAAGAGGGACTAAATACTGTAGTCATAGAACTTCAATATGGAGAGAATGGTAAGGTGATACTGAGAAGTAAAAATGACTCAACACAGAAAATTAAGTAGAACAAAGAAACTGTCAACACCACACACACACACACACACAAATCAAAATGATATCACTAAACTCGATCTATCAATGATTATACTGAATGCAAGTGGATTAAATGCACCAATAAAGAGACAGAGAGTGGCAGAATGGATAAAAAACATGACTGTTCTATATGCTGCCTACAAGAGTCACATCTTAGACTCACAGAGAAAAAAAAATATCAAAGATAGAAAAAAATATATATATCAAATGAAAACTAAAAAAGCAGGAGTGGCAATATTAATCTCTGACAAAACAGACTTTAACATAAAATATACCACAAAAGACAAGGAAGGACATAATATATTGCTTAAAGAGTCACTACACCAGAAGGACTTAACAATAATAAATACATATGCACCAATGATAGGGCCCCAAAATACATAAAACAAAATCTAACAGCATTGAAAAGAGAAACAGAAGCTCCACAATAATAGTAGGAGACTTCAACACACCACTTTTGGTGAAGGACAGGACATCTAGAAAGAAACTCAATAAAGACACATAAGATCTAAACGCCACAAGCAATCAACTTGACCTGATAGACATATACAGAACACTCCACACAACAGCAGCCAATTATACATTTTTTCCAATGCACATGGAACATTGTCCAGAGTAGAACACATTTCAGGCCACAAAGCAAACCTTAACAGAATCCAAAACATCAAAATATTACAAAGCATCTTTTCTGACCAAAAAGCCATAAAAGTAGAAATCAGTAACAGAAGTAGCAAGGGGAAAAAAAAATCAAATACATGGAAACTGAGCAACATCTTGCTCAAAAACTACTGGGTTGTAGAAGAAATCAGGGATGGAATAAATTCATAAAATCAAATGAGAATGAAAACAAATCTTACCAGAACATTTGGGACATAGCAAAAGCAGCACGTAGAGGTGAATTTTTTGAGACAGGCGATACCACAGCAGACTCAACTGAAATGAAAATTCTCAGAAAAATTGTACTCCAACAAATTTGAAAACCAAAAGGAAATAGACAAATTTTAGAAATACAGATATAAGTAAATTAACACAAACCCAGGTAGAAAAACTAAATAAACCCAAAATAGGAGAGATTGAAGAGGTAATAAGTTCCTCCAAATCCCCCTCCCCCTCCAAAAAAAAAAAAAGCCCTGGCCCTGATGGCTTCAGTGGAGAATTCTACCTAACTTTTAGAGAAGAGTTAATACCAGTACTACTAAAGGTATTTCAGAACATGTACACAGAAGGAACACTCCCAAACACATTCTATGAAGCCAGCATAACCCTGAAGCCAAAG